>NC_030417.2:8251621-8589121 GCF_001660625.3 Ictalurus punctatus
ATCATATTTCGTAATATTTTGGGTCAGAAACATTTCATAGTACTATATTATGTCTAACTATGTGAAAAAAATCAAATTGGAGTAGGTCGTGCACTTGATTATATGAGTTTGTTAGAAAAACCACTTTCCCTTGCTCCTAGCGCCTTCTCGTTCGCTGTATAGCGTTTTGAGCGGATAAAGAGCACAAGTGTGTTAGAGGACACAGGATGAATGGGAACTAATTTTGTTATTGTACTTTTGGTGAAAACTGACTTTCTAGACATAAAATGTCACTTTTTTCACCTTATCATACTATTTCATCAACTTTTGCATTTTAATGTAAACAATCATATTTCGTAATATTTTGGGTCAGAAACATTTCATAGTACTATATTATGTCTAACTATGTGAAAAAAATCAAATTGGAGTAGGTCGTGCACTTGATTATATGAGTTTGTTAGAAAAACCACTTTCCTTTGCTCCTAGCGCCTTCTCGTTCGCTGTATAGCGTTTTGAGCGGATAAAGAGCACAAGTGTGTTAGAGGACACAGGATGAATGGGAACTAATTTTGTTATTGTACTTTTGGTGAAAACTGACTTTCTAGACATAAAATGTCACTTTTTTCACCTTATCAGACTTTTTCATCAACTTTTGCATTTTAATGTAAACAATCATATTTCGTAATATTTTGGGTCAGAAACATTTCATAGTACTATATTATGTCTAACTATGTGAAAAAAATCAAATTGGAGTAGGTCGTGCAACTTGATTATATGAGTTTGTTAGAAAAACCACTTTCCCTTGCTCCTAGCGCCTTCTCGTTCGCTGTATAGCGTTTTGAGCGGATAAAGAGCACAAGTGTGTTAGTGGACACAGGATGAATGGGAACTAATTTTGTTATTGTACTTTTGATGAAAAGTGACTTTCTTGACATGAAATGTCACTTTTTTCACCTTATCATACTTTTTCATCAACTTTTGCATTTTAATGTAAACAATCATATTTCGTAATATTTTGGGTCAGAAACATTTCATAGTACTATATTATGTCTAACTATGTGAAAAAAATCAAATTGGAGTAGGTAGTGCACTTGATTATATGAGTTTGTTAGAAAAACCACTTTCCTTTGCTCCTAGCGCCTTCTCGTTCGCTGTATAGCGTTTTGAGCGGATAAAGAGCACAAGTGTGTTAGAGGACACAGGATGAATGGGAACTAATTTTGTTATTGTACTTTTGGTGAAAACTGACTTTCTAGACATAAAATGTCACTTTTTTCACCTTATCAGACTATTTCATCAACTTTTGCATTTTAATGTAAACAATCATATTTCGTAATATTTTGGGTCAGAAACATTTCATAGTACTAAATTATGTCTAACTATGTGAAAAAAATCAAATTGGAGTAGGTCGTGCACTTGATTATATGAGTTTGTTAGAAAAACCACTTTCCTTTGCTCCTAGCGCCTTCTCGTTCGCTGTATAGCGTTTTGAGCGGATAAAGAGCACAAGTGTGTTAGAGGACACAGGATGAATGGGAACTAATTTTGTTATTGTACTTTTGGTGAAAACTGACTTTCTAGACATAAAATGTCACTTTTTTCACCTTATCATACTTTTTCATCAACTTTTGCATTTTAATGTAAACAATCATATTTCGTAATATTTTGGGTCAGAAACATTTCATAGTACTAAATTATGTCTAACTATGTGAAAAAAAATCAAATTGGAGTAGGTCGGACAACTGATTATATGAGTTTGTTAGAAAAACCACTTTCCCTTGCTCCTAGCGCCTTCTCGTTCGCTGTATAGCGTTTTGAGCGGATAAAGAGCACAAGTCTGTTAGTGGACACAGGATGAATGGGAACTAATTTTGTTATTGTACTTTTGATGAAAAGTGACTATCTTGACATGAAATGTCACTTTTTTCACCTTATCATACCTTTTCATCAACTTTTGCATTTTAATGTAAACAATCATATTTCGTAATATTTTGGGTCAGAAACATTTCATAGTACTATATTATGTCTAACTATGTGAAAAAAATCAAATTGGAGTAGGTCGTGCACTTGATTATATGAGTTTGTTAGAAAAACCACTTTCCTTTGCTCCTAGCGCCTTCTCGTTCGCTGTATAGCGTTTTGAGCGGATAAAGAGCACAAGTGTGTTAGAGGACACAGGATGAATGGGAACTAATTTTGTTATTGTACTTTTGGTGAAAACTGACTTTCTAGACATAAAATGTCACTTTTTTCACCTTATCAGACTTTTTCATCAACTTTTGCATTTTAATGTAAACAATCATATTTCGTAATATTTTGGGTCAGAAACATTTCATAGTACTATATTATGTCTAACTATGTGAAAAAAATCAAATTGGAGTAGGTCGTGCACTTGATTATATGAGTTTGTTAGAAAAACCACTTTCCTTTGCTCCTAGCGCCTTCTCGTTCGCTGTATAGCGTTTTGAGCGGATAAAGAGCACAAGTGTGTTAGAGGACACAGGATGAATGGGAACTAATTTTGTTATTGTACTTTTGGTGAAAACTGACTTTCTAGACATAAAATGTCACTTTTTTCACCTTATCATACTATTTCATCAACTTTTGCATTTTAATGTAAACAATCATATTTCGTAATATTTTGGGTCAGAAACATTTCATAGTACTATACTATGTCTAACTATGTGAAAAAAATCAAATTGGAGTAGGTCGTGCACTTGATTATATGACTTTGTTAGAAAAACCACTTTCCCTTGCTCCTAGCGCCTTCTCGTTCGCTGTATAGCGTTTTGAGCGGATAAAGAGCACAAGTGTGTTAGAGGACACAGGATGAATGGGAACTAATTTTGTTATTGTACTTTTGGTGAAAACTGACTTTCTAGACATAAAATGTCACTTTTTTCACCTTATCAGACTATTTCATCAACTTTTGCATTTTAATGTAAACAATCATATTTCGTAATATTTTGGGTCAGAAACATTTCATAGTACTATATTATGTCTAACTATGTGAAAAAAATCAAATTGGAGTAGGTCGTGCACTTGATTATATGAGTTTGTTAGAAAAACCACTTTCCTTTGCTCCTAGCGCCTTCTCGTTCGCTGTATAGCGTTTTGAGCGGATAAAGAGCACAAGTGTGTTAGAGGACACAGGATGAATGGGAACTAATTTTGTTATTGTACTTTTGGTGAAAACTGACTTTCTAGACATAAAATGTCACTTTTTTCACCTTATCAGACTATTTCATCAACTTTTGCATTTTAATGTAAACAATCATATTTCGTAATATTTTGGGTCAGAAACATTTCATAGTACTATATTATGTCTAACTATGTGAAAAAAATCAAATTGGAGTAGGTCGTGCACTTGATTATATGAGTTTGTTAGAAAAACCACTTTCCTTTGCTCCTAGCGCCTTCTCGTTCGCTGTATAGCGTTTTGAGCGGATAAAGAGCACAAGTGTGTTAGAGGACACAGGATGAATGGGAACTAATTTTGTTATTGTACTTTTGGTGAAAACTGACTTTCTAGACATAAAATGTCACTTTTTTCACCTTATCATACTATTTCATCAACTTTTGCATTTTAATGTAAACAATCATATTTCGTAATATTTTGGGTCAGAAACATTTCATAGTACTATATTATGTCTAACTATGTGAAAAAAATCAAATTGGAGTAGGTCGTGCACTTGATTATATGAGTTTGTTAGAAAAACCACTTTCCTTTGCTCCTAGCGCCTTCTCGTTCGCTGTATAGCGTTTTGAGCGGATAAAGAGCACAAGTGTGTTAGAGGACACAGGATGAATGGGAACTAATTTTGTTATTGTACTTTTGGTGAAAACTGACTTTCTAGACATAAAATGTCACTTTTTTCACCTTATCAGACTTTTTCATCAACTTTTGCATTTTAATGTAAACAATCATATTTCGTAATATTTTGGGTCAGAAACATTTCATAGTACTATATTATGTCTAACTATGTGAAAAAAATCAAATTGGAGTAGGTCGTGCACTTGATTATATGAGTTTGTTAGAAAAACCACTTTCCTTTGCTCCTAGCGCCTTCTCGTTCGCTGTATAGCGTTTTGAGCGGATAAAGAGCACAAGTGTGTTAGAGGACACAGGATGAATGGGAACTAATTTTGTTATTGTACTTTTGGTGAAAACTGACTTTCTAGACATAAAATGTCACTTTTTTCACCTTATCATACTATTTCATCAACTTTTGCATTTTAATGTAAACAATCATATTTCGTAATATTTTGGGTCAGAAACATTTCATAGTACTATATTATGTCTAACTATGTGAAAAAAATCAAATTGGAGTAGGTCGTGCACTTGATTATATGAGTTTGTTAGAAAAACCACTTTCCTTTGCTCCTAGCGCCTTCTCGTTCGCTGTATAGCGTTTTGAGCGGATAAAGAGCACAAGTGTGTTAGAGGACACAGGATGAATGGGAACTAATTTTGTTATTGTACTTTTGGTGAAAACTGACTTTCTAGACATAAAATGTCACTTTTTTCACCTTATCATACTATTTCATCAACTTTTGCATTTTAATGTAAACAATCATATTTCGTAATATTTTGGGTCAGAAACATTTCATAGTACTATATTATGTCTAACTATGTGAAAAAAATCAAATTGGAGTACGTCGTGCACTTGATTATATGAGTTTGTTAGAAAAACCACTTTCCTTTGCTCCTAGCGCCTTCTCGTTCGCTGTATAGCGTTTTGAGCGGATAAAGAGCACAAGTGTGTTAGAGGACACAGGATGAATGGGAACTAATTTTGTTATTGTACTTTTGATGAAAACTGACTTTCTAGACATAAAATGTCACTTTTTTCACCTTATCATACTTTTTCATCAACTTTTGCATTTTAATGTAAACAATCATATTTCGTAATATTTTGGGTCAGAAACATTTCATAGTACTATATTATGTCTAACTATGTGAAAAAAATCAAATTGGAGTAGGTCGTGCACTTGATTATATGAGTTTGTTAGAAAAACCACTTTCCTTTGCTCCTAGCGCCTTCTCGTTCGCTGTATAGCGTTTTGAGCGGATAAAGAGCACAAGTGTGTTAGAGGACACAGGATGAATGGGAACTAATTTTGTTATTGTACTTTTGGTGAAAACTGACTTTCTAGACATAAAATGTCACTTTTTTCACCTTATCATACTATTTCATCAACTTTTGCATTTTAATGTAAACAATCATATTTCGTAATATTTTGGGTCAGAAACATTTCATAGTACTATATTATGTCTAACTATGTGAAAAAAATCAAATTGGAGTAGGTCGTGCACTTGATTATATGAGTTTGTTAGAAAAACCACTTTCCTTTGCTCCTAGCGCCTTCTCGTTCGCTGTATAGCGTTTTGAGCGGATAAAGAGCACAAGTGTGTTAGAGGACACAGGATGAATGGGAACTAATTTTGTTATTGTACTTTTGGTGAAAACTGACTTTCTAGACATAAAATGTCACTTTTTTCACCTTATCAGACTATTTCATCAACTTTTGCATTTTAATGTAAACAATCATATTTCGTAATATTTTGGGTCAGAAACATTTCATAGTACTAAATTATGTCTAACTATGTGAAAAAAATCAAATTGGAGTAGGTCGTGCACTTGATTATATGAGTTTGTTAGAAAAACCACTTTCCTTTGCTCCTAGCGCCTTCTCGTTCGCTGTATAGCGTTTTGAGCGGATAAAGAGCACAAGTGTGTTAGAGGACACAGGATGAATGGGAACTAATTTTGTTATTGTACTTTTGATGAAAACTGACTTTCTAGACATAAAATGTCACTTTTTTCACCTTATCATACTATTTCATCAACTTTTGCATTTTAATGTAAACAATCATATTTCGTAATATTTTGGGTCAGAAACATTTCATAGTACTATATTATGTCTAACTATGTGAAAAAAATCAAATTGGAGTAGGTCGTGCACTTGATTATATGAGTTTGTTAGAAAAACCACTTTCCCTTGCTCCTAGCGCCTTCTCGTTCGCTGTATAGCGTTTTGAGCGGATAAAGAGCACAAGTGTGTTAGAGGACACAGGATGAATGGGAACTAATTTTGTTATTGTACTTTTGGTGAAAACTGACTTTCTAGACATAAAATGTCACTTTTTTCACCTTATCATACTATTTCATCAACTTTTGCATTTTAATGTAAACAATCATATTTCGTAATATTTTGGGTCAGAAACATTTCATAGTACTATATTATGTCTAACTATGTGAAAAAAATCAAATTGGAGTACGTCGTGCACTTGATTATATGAGTTTGTTAGAAAAACCACTTTCCTTTGCTCCTAGCGCCTTCTCGTTCGCTGTATAGCGTTTTGAGCGGATAAAGAGCACAAGTGTGTTAGAGGACACAGGATGAATGGGAACTAATTTTGTTATTGTACTTTTGGTGAAAACTGACTTTCTAGACATAAAATGTCACTTTTTTCACCTTATCATACTATTTCATCAACTTTTGCATTTTAATGTAAACAATCATATTTCGTAATATTTTGGGTCAGAAACATTTCATAGTACTATATTATGTCTAACTATGTGAAAAAAATCAAATTGGAGTAGGTCGTGCACTTGATTATATGAGTTTGTTAGAAAAACCACTTTCCTTTGCTCCTAGCGCCTTCTCGTTCGCTGTATAGCGTTTTGAGCGGATAAAGAGCACAAGTGTGTTAGAGGACACAGGATGAATGGGAACTAATTTTGTTATTGTACTTTTGGTGAAAACTGACTTTCTAGACATAAAATGTCACTTTTTTCACCTTATCAGACTATTTCATCAACTTTTGCATTTTAATGTAAACAATCATATTTCGTAATATTTTGGGTCAGAAACATTTCATAGTACTATACTATGTCTAACTATGTGAAAAAAATCAAATTGGAGTAGGTCGTGCACTTGATTATATGACTTTGTTAGAAAAACCACTTTCCCTTGCTCCTAGCGCCTTCTCGTTCGCTGTATAGCGTTTTGAGCGGATAAAGAGCACAAGTGTGTTAGAGGACACAGGATGAATGGGAACTAATTTTGTTATTGTACTTTTGGTGAAAACTGACTTTCTAGACATAAAATGTCACTTTTTTCACCTTATCAGACTATTTCATCAACTTTTGCATTTTAATGTAAACAATCATATTTCGTAATATTTTGGGTCAGAAACATTTCATAGTACTAAATTATGTCTAACTATGTGAAAAAAATCAAATTGGAGTAGGTCGTGCAACTTGATTATATGAGTTTGTTAGAAAAACCACTTTCCTTTGCTCCTAGCGCCTTCTCGTTCGCTGTATAGCGTTTTGAGCGGATAAAGAGCACAAGTGTGTTAGAGGACACAGGATGAATGGGAACTAATTTTGTTATTGTACTTTTGGTGAAAACTGACTTTCTAGACATAAAATGTCACTTTTTTCACCTTATCAGACTATTTCATCAACTTTTGCATTTTAATGTAAACAATCATATTTCGTAATATTTTGGGTCAGAAACATTTCATAGTACTAAATTATGTCTAACTATGTGAAAAAAATCAAATTGGAGTACGTCGTGCGCTTGATTATATGAGTTTGTTAGAAAAACCACTTTCCTTTGCTCCTAGCGCCTTCTCGTTCGCTGTATAGCGTTTTGAGCGGATAAAGAGCACAAGTGTGTTAGGGGACACAGGATGAATGGGAACTAATTTTGTTATTGTACTTTTGATGAAAACTGACTTTCTAGACATAAAATGTCACTTTTTTCACCTTATCAGACTTTTTCATCAACTTTTGCATTTTAATGTAAACAATCATATTTCGTATTATTTTGGGTCAGAAACATTTCATAGTACTATATTATGTCTAACTATGTGAAAAAAATCAAATTGGAGTAGGTCGTGCACTTGATTATATGAGTTTGTTAGAAAAACCACTTTCCTTTGCTCCTAGCGCCTTCTCGTTCGCTGTATAGCGTTTTGAGCGGATAAAGAGCACAAGTGTGTTAGAGGACACAGGATGAATGGGAACTAATTTTGTTATTGTACTTTTGGTGAAAACTGACTTTCTAGACATAAAATGTCACTTTTTTCACCTTATCATACTATTTCATCAACTTTTGCATTTTAATGTAAACAATCATATTTCGTAATATTTTGGGTCAGAAACATTTCATAGTACTATATTATGTCTAACTATGTGAAAAAAATCAAATTGGAGTAGGTCGTGCACTTGATTATATGAGTTTGTTAGAAAAACCACTTTCCCTTGCTCCTAGCGCCTTCTCGTTCGCTGTATAGCGTTTTGAGCGGATAAAGAGCACAAGTGTGTTAGAGGACACAGGATGAATGGGAACTAATTTTGTTATTGTACTTTTGGTGAAAACTGACTTTCTAGACATAAAATGTCACTTTTTTCACCTTATCATACTATTTCATCAACTTTTGCATTTTAATGTAAACAATCATATTTCGTAATATTTTGGGTCAGAAACATTTCATAGTACTATATTATGTCTAACTATGTGAAAAAAATCAAATTGGAGTACGTCGTGCACTTGATTATATGAGTTTGTTAGAAAAACCACTTTCCTTTGCTCCTAGCGCCTTCTCGTTCGCTGTATAGCGTTTTGAGCGGATAAAGAGCACAAGTGTGTTAGAGGACACAGGATGAATGGGAACTAATTTTGTTATTGTACTTTTGGTGAAAACTGACTTTCTAGACATAAAATGTCACTTTTTTCACCTTATCATACTTTTTCATCAACTTTTGCATTTTAATGTAAACAATCATATTTCGTAATATTTTGGGTCAGAAACATTTCATAGTACTATATTATGTCTAACTATGTGAAAAAAATCAAATTGGAGTAGGTCGTGCACTTGATTATATGACTTTGTTAGAAAAACCACTTTCCCTTGCTCCTAGCGCCTTCTCGTTCGCTGTATAGCGTTTTGAGCGGATAAAGAGCACAAGTGTGTTAGAGGACACAGGATGAATGGGAACTAATTTTGTTATTGTACTTTTGGTGAAAACTGACTTTCTAGACATAAAATGTCACTTTTTTCACCTTATCATACTTTTTCATCAACTTTTGCATTTTAATGTAAACAATCATATTTCGTAATATTTTGGGTCAGAAACATTTCATAGTACTATATTATGTCTAACTATGTGAAAAAAATCAAATTGGAGTAGGTCGTGCACTTGATTATATGAGTTTGTTAGAAAAACCACTTTCCTTTGCTCCTAGCGCCTTCTCGTTCGCTGTATAGCGTTTTGAGCGGATAAAGAGCACAAGTGTGTTAGAGGACACAGGATGAATGGGAACTAATTTTGTTATTGTACTTTTGGTGAAAACTGACTTTCTAGACATAAAATGTCACTTTTTTCACCTTATCAGACTATTTCATCAACTTTTGCATTTTAATGTAAACAATCATATTTCGTAATATTTTGGGTCAGAAACATTTCATAGTACTAAATTATGTCTAACTATGTGAAAAAAATCAAATTGGAGTAGGTCGTGCAACTTGATTATATGAGTTTGTTAGAAAAACCACTTTCCTTTGCTCCTAGCGCCTTCTCGTTCGCTGTATAGCGTTTTGAGCGGATAAAGAGCACAAGTGTGTTAGGGGACACAGGATGAATGGGAACTAATTTTGTTATTGTACTTTTGATGAAAACTGACTTTCTAGACATAAAATGTCACTTTTTTCACCTTATCATACTTTTTCATCAACTTTTGCATTTTAATGTAAACAATCATATTTCGTAATATTTTGGGTCAGAAACATTTCATAGTACTAAATTATGTCTAACTATGTGAAAAAAATCAAATTGGAGTAGGTCGTGCACTTGATTATATGAGTTTGTTAGAAAAACCACTTTCCTTTGCTCCTAGCGCCTTCTCGTTCGCTGTATAGCGTTTTGAGCGGATAAAGAGCACAAGTGTGTTAGAGGACACAGGATGAATGGGAACTAATTTTGTTATTGTACTTTTGATGAAAACTGACTTTCTAGACATAAAATGTCACTTTTTTCACCTTATCATACCTTTTCATCAACTTTTGCATTTTAATGTAAACAATCATATTTCGTAATATTTTGGGTCAGAAACATTTCATAGTACTATATTATGTCTAACTATGTGAAAAAAATCAAATTGGAGTAGGTCGTGCACTTGATTATATGAGTTTGTTAGAAAAACCACTTTCCTTTGCTCCTAGCGCCTTCTCGTTCGCTGTATAGCGTTTTGAGCGGATAAAGAGCACAAGTGTGTTAGAGGACACAGGATGAATGGGAACTAATTTTGTTATTGTACTTTTGGTGAAAACTGACTTTCTAGACATAAAATGTCACTTTTTTCACCTTATCAGACTATTTCATCAACTTTTGCATTTTAATGTAAACAATCATATTTCGTAATATTTTGGGTCAGAAACATTTCATAGTACTATATTATGTCTAACTATGTGAAAAAAATCAAATTGGAGTAGGTCGTGCACTTGATTATATGAGTTTGTTAGAAAAACCACTTTCCTTTGCTCCTAGCGCCTTCTCGTTCGCTGTATAGCGTTTTGAGCGGATAAAGAGCACAAGTGTGTTAGAGGACACAGGATGAATGGGAACTAATTTTGTTATTGTACTTTTGGTGAAAACTGACTTTCTAGACATAAAATGTCACTTTTTTCACCTTATCATACTATTTCATCAACTTTTGCATTTTAATGTAAACAATCATATTTCGTAATATTTTGGGTCAGAAACATTTCATAGTACTATACTATGTCTAACTATGTGAAAAAAATCAAATTGGAGTAGGTCGTGCACTTGATTATATGACTTTGTTAGAAAAACCACTTTCCCTTGCTCCTAGCGCCTTCTCGTTCGCTGTATAGCGTTTTGAGCGGATAAAGAGCACAAGTGTGTTAGAGGACACAGGATGAATGGGAACTAATTTTGTTATTGTACTTTTGGTGAAAACTGACTTTCTAGACATAAAATGTCACTTTTTTCACCTTATCAGACTTTTTCATCAACTTTTGCATTTTAATGTAAACAATCATATTTCGTAATATTTTGGGTCAGAAACATTTCATAGTACTATATTATGTCTAACTATGTGAAAAAAATCAAATTGGAGTAGGTCGTGCACTTGATTATATGAGTTTGTTAGAAAAACCACTTTCCTTTGCTCCTAGCGCCTTCTCGTTCGCTGTATAGCGTTTTGAGCGGATAAAGAGCACAAGTGTGTTAGAGGACACAGGATGAATGGGAACTAATTTTGTTATTGTACTTTTGGTGAAAACTGACTTTCTAGACATAAAATGTCACTTTTTTCACCTTATCATACTATTTCATCAACTTTTGCATTTTAATGTAAACAATCATATTTCGTAATATTTTGGGTCAGAAACATTTCATAGTACTATATTATGTCTAACTATGTGAAAAAAATCAAATTGGAGTAGGTCGTGCACTTGATTATATGAGTTTGTTAGAAAAACCACTTTCCTTTGCTCCTAGCGCCTTCTCGTTCGCTGTATAGCGTTTTGAGCGGATAAAGAGCACAAGTGTGTTAGAGGACACAGGATGAATGGGAACTAATTTTGTTATTGTACTTTTGGTGAAAACTGACTTTCTAGACATAAAATGTCACTTTTTTCACCTTATCAGACTATTTCATCAACTTTTGCATTTTAATGTAAACAATCATATTTCGTAATATTTTGGGTCAGAAACATTTCATAGTACTATATTATGTCTAACTATGTGAAAAAAATCAAATTGGAGTAGGTCGTGCACTTGATTATATGAGTTTGTTAGAAAAACCACTTTCCTTTGCTCCTAGCGCCTTCTCGTTCGCTGTATAGCGTTTTGAGCGGATAAAGAGCACAAGTGTGTTAGAGGACACAGGATGAATGGGAACTAATTTTGTTATTGTACTTTTGGTGAAAACTGACTTTCTAGACATAAAATGTCACTTTTTTCACCTTATCATACTATTTCATCAACTTTTGCATTTTAATGTAAACAATCATATTTCGTAATATTTTGGGTCAGAAACATTTCATAGTACTAAATTATGTCTAACTATGTGAAAAAAATCAAATTGGAGTAGGTCGTGCAACTTGATTATATGACTTTGTTAGAAAAACCACTTTCCCTTGCTCCTAGCGCCTTCTCGTTCGCTGTATAGCGTTTTGAGCGGATAAAGAGCACAAGTGTGTTAGTGGACACAGGATGAATGGGAACTAATTTTGTTATTGTACTTTTGATGAAAACTGACTTTCTAGACATAAAATGTCACTTTTTTCACCTTATCATACTTTTTCATCAACTTTTGCATTTTAATGTAAACAATCATATTTCGTAATATTTTGGGTCAGAAACATTTCATAGTACTATATTATGTCTAACTATGTGAAAAAAATCAAATTGGAGTAGGTCGTGCACTTGATTATATGAGTTTGTTAGAAAAACCACTTTCCTTTGCTCCTAGCGCCTTCTCGTTCGCTGTATAGCGTTTTGAGCGGATAAAGAGCACAAGTGTGTTAGAGGACACAGGATGAATGGGAACTAATTTTGTTATTGTACTTTTGGTGAAAACTGACTTTCTAGACATAAAATGTCACTTTTTTCACCTTATCAGACTATTTCATCAACTTTTGCATTTTAATGTAAACAATCATATTTCGTAATATTTTGGGTCAGAAACATTTCATAGTACTAAATTATGTCTAACTATGTGAAAAAAATCAAATTGGAGTAGGTCGTGCAACTTGATTATATGACTTTGTTAGAAAAACCACTTTCCTTTGCTCCTAGCGCCTTCTCGTTCGCTGTATAGCGTTTTGAGCGGATAAAGAGCACAAGTGTGTTAGAGGACACAGGATGAATGGGAACTAATTTTGTTATTGTACTTTTGATGAAAACTGACTTTCTAGACATAAAATGTCACTTTTTTCACCTTATCATACTTTTTCATCAACTTTTGCATTTTAATGTAAACAATCATATTTCGTAATATTTTGGGTCAGAAACATTTCATAGTACTATATTATGTCTAACTATGTGAAAAAAATCAAATTGGAGTAGGTCGTGCACTTGATTATATGAGTTTGTTAGAAAAACCACTTTCCTTTGCTCCTAGCGCCTTCTCGTTCGCTGTATAGCGTTTTGAGCGGATAAAGAGCACAAGTGTGTTAGAGGACACAGGATGAATGGGAACTAATTTTGTTATTGTACTTTTGGTGAAAACTGACTTTCTAGACATAAAATGTCACTTTTTTCACCTTATCATACTATTTCATCAACTTTTGCATTTTAATGTAAACAATCATATTTCGTAATATTTTGGGTCAGAAACATTTCATAGTACTATATTATGTCTAACTATGTGAAAAAAATCAAATTGGAGTAGGTCGTGCACTTGATTATATGAGTTTGTTAGAAAAACCACTTTCCTTTGCTCCTAGCGCCTTCTCGTTCGCTGTATAGCGTTTTGAGCGGATAAAGAGCACAAGTGTGTTAGAGGACACAGGATGAATGGGAACTAATTTTGTTATTGTACTTTTGATGAAAACTGACTTTCTAGACATAAAATGTCACTTTTTTCACCTTATCATACTTTTTCATCAACTTTTGCATTTTAATGTAAACAATCATATTTCGTAATATTTTGGGTCAGAAACATTTCATAGTACTATATTATGTCTAACTATGTGAAAAAAATCAAATTGGAGTAGGTCGTGCACTTGATTATATGAGTTTGTTAGAAAAACCACTTTCCTTTGCTCCTAGCGCCTTCTCGTTCGCTGTATAGCGTTTTGAGCGGATAAAGAGCACAAGTGTGTTAGAGGACACAGGATGAATGGGAACTAATTTTGTTATTGTACTTTTGGTGAAAACTGACTTTCTAGACATAAAATGTCACTTTTTTCACCTTATCATACTATTTCATCAACTTTTGCATTTTAATGTAAACAATCATATTTCGTAATATTTTGGGTCAGAAACATTTCATAGTACTATATTATGTCTAACTATGTGAAAAAAATCAAATTGGAGTAGGTCGTGCACTTGATTATATGAGTTTGTTAGAAAAACCACTTTCCTTTGCTCCTAGCGCCTTCTCGTTCGCTGTATAGCGTTTTGAGCGGATAAAGAGCACAAGTGTGTTAGAGGACACAGGATGAATGGGAACTAATTTTGTTATTGTACTTTTGGTGAAAACTGACTTTCTAGACATAAAATGTCACTTTTTTCACCTTATCATACTATTTCATCAACTTTTGCATTTTAATGTAAACAATCATATTTCGTAATATTTTGGGTCAGAAACATTTCATAGTACTATATTATGTCTAACTATGTGAAAAAAATCAAATTGGAGTAGGTCGTGCACTTGATTATATGAGTTTGTTAGAAAAACCACTTTCCTTTGCTCCTAGCGCCTTCTCGTTCGCTGTATAGCGTTTTGAGCGGATAAAGAGCACAAGTGTGTTAGAGGACACAGGATGAATGGGAACTAATTTTGTTATTGTACTTTTGGTGAAAACTGACTTTCTAGACATAAAATGTCACTTTTTTCACCTTATCATACTATTTCATCAACTTTTGCATTTTAATGTAAACAATCATATTTCGTAATATTTTGGGTCAGAAACATTTCATAGTACTATATTATGTCTAACTATGTGAAAAAAATCAAATTGGAGTAGGTCGTGCACTTGATTATATGACTTTGTTAGAAAAACCACTTTCCCTTGCTCCTAGCGCCTTCTCGTTCGCTGTATAGCGTTTTGAGCGGATAAAGAGCACAAGTGTGTTAGAGGACACAGGATGAATGGGAACTAATTTTGTTATTGTACTTTTGGTGAAAACTGACTTTCTAGACATAAAATGTCACTTTTTTCACCTTATCATACTTTTTCATCAACTTTTGCATTTTAATGTAAACAATCATATTTCGTAATATTTTGGGTCAGAAACATTTCATAGTACTATATTATGTCTAACTATGTGAAAAAAATCAAATTGGAGTAGGTCGTGCACTTGATTATATGAGTTTGTTAGAAAAACCACTTTCCTTTGCTCCTAGCGCCTTCTCGTTCGCTGTATAGCGTTTTGAGCGGATAAAGAGCACAAGTGTGTTAGAGGACACAGGATGAATGGGAACTAATTTTGTTATTGTACTTTTGGTGAAAACTGACTTTCTAGACATAAAATGTCACTTTTTTCACCTTATCATACTATTTCATCAACTTTTGCATTTTAATGTAAACAATCATATTTCGTAATATTTTGGGTCAGAAACATTTCATAGTACTAAATTATGTCTAACTATGTGAAAAAAATCAAATTGGAGTAGGTCGGACAACTGATTATATGAGTTTGTTAGAAAAACCACTTTCCTTTGCTCCTAGCGCCTTCTCGTTCGCTGTATAGCGTTTTGAGCGGATAAAGAGCACAAGTGTGTTAGAGGACACAGGATGAATGGGAACTAATTTTGTTATTGTACTTTTGATGAAAACTGACTTTCTAGACATAAAATGTCACTTTTTTCACCTTATCATACTATTTCATCAACTTTTGCATTTTAATGTAAACAATCATATTTCGTAATATTTTGGGTCAGAAACATTTCATAGTACTATATTATGTCTAACTATGTGAAAAAAATCAAATTGGAGTAGGTCGTGCACTTGATTATATGAGTTTGTTAGAAAAACCACTTTCCTTTGCTCCTAGCGCCTTCTCGTTCGCTGTATAGCGTTTTGAGCGGATAAAGAGCACAAGTGTGTTAGAGGACACAGGATGAATGGGAACTAATTTTGTTATTGTACTTTTGGTGAAAACTGACTTTCTAGACATAAAATGTCACTTTTTTCACCTTATCATACTATTTCATCAACTTTTGCATTTTAATGTAAACAATCATATTTCGTAATATTTTGGGTCAGAAACATTTCATAGTACTAAATTATGTCTAACTATGTGAAAAAAATCAAATTGGAGTAGGTCGGACAACTGATTATATGAGTTTGTTAGAAAAACCACTTTCCTTTGCTCCTAGCGCCTTCTCGTTCGCTGTATAGCGTTTTGAGCGGATAAAGAGCACAAGTGTGTTAGAGGACACAGGATGAATGGGAACTAATTTTGTTATTGTACTTTTGATGAAAACTGACTTTCTAGACATAAAATGTCACTTTTTTCACCTTATCATACTTTTTCATCAACTTTTGCATTTTAATGTAAACAATCATATTTCGTAATATTTTGGGTCAGAAACATTTCATAGTACTATATTATGTCTAACTATGTGAAAAAAATCAAATTGGAGTAGGTCGTGCACTTGATTATATGAGTTTGTTAGAAAAACCACTTTCCTTTGCTCCTAGCGCCTTCTCGTTCGCTGTATAGCGTTTTGAGCGGATAAAGAGCACAAGTGTGTTAGAGGACACAGGATGAATGGGAACTAATTTTGTTATTGTACTTTTGGTGAAAACTGACTTTCTAGACATAAAATGTCACTTTTTTCACCTTATCAGACTATTTCATCAACTTTTGCATTTTAATGTAAACAATCATATTTCGTAATATTTTGGGTCAGAAACATTTCATAGTACTATATTATGTCTAACTATGTGAAAAAAATCAAATTGGAGTAGGTCGTGCACTTGATTATATGAGTTTGTTAGAAAAACCACTTTCCTTTGCTCCTAGCGCCTTCTCGTTCGCTGTATAGCGTTTTGAGCGGATAAAGAGCACAAGTGTGTTAGAGGACACAGGATGAATGGGAACTAATTTTGTTATTGTACTTTTGGTGAAAACTGACTTTCTAGACATAAAATGTCACTTTTTTCACCTTATCAGACTTTTTCATCAACTTTTGCATTTTAATGTAAACAATCATATTTCGTAATATTTTGGGTCAGAAACATTTCATAGTACTATATTATGTCTAACTATGTGAAAAAAATCAAATTGGAGTAGGTCGTGCACTTGATTATATGAGTTTGTTAGAAAAACCACTTTCCTTTGCTCCTAGCGCCTTCTCGTTCGCTGTATAGCGTTTTGAGCGGATAAAGAGCACAAGTGTGTTAGAGGACACAGGATGAATGGGAACTAATTTTGTTATTGTACTTTTGGTGAAAACTGACTTTCTAGACATAAAATGTCACTTTTTTCACCTTATCAGACTATTTCATCAACTTTTGCATTTTAATGTAAACAATCATATTTCGTAATATTTTGGGTCAGAAACATTTCATAGTACTATATTATGTCTAACTATGTGAAAAAAATCAAATTGGAGTAGGTCGTGCACTTGATTATATGAGTTTGTTAGAAAAACCACTTTCCTTTGCTCCTAGCGCCTTCTCGTTCGCTGTATAGCGTTTTGAGCGGATAAAGAGCACAAGTGTGTTAGAGGACACAGGATGAATGGGAACTAATTTTGTTATTGTACTTTTGGTGAAAACTGACTTTCTAGACATAAAATGTCACTTTTTTCACCTTATCAGACTATTTCATCAACTTTTGCATTTTAATGTAAACAATCATATTTCGTAATATTTTGGGTCAGAAACATTTCATAGTACTATATTATGTCTAACTATGTGAAAAAAATCAAATTGGAGTAGGTCGTGCACTTGATTATATGAGTTTGTTAGAAAAACCACTTTCCTTTGCTCCTAGCGCCTTCTCGTTCGCTGTATAGCGTTTTGAGCGGATAAAGAGCACAAGTGTGTTAGAGGACACAGGATGAATGGGAACTAATTTTGTTATTGTACTTTTGGTGAAAACTGACTTTCTAGACATAAAATGTCACTTTTTTCACCTTATCAGACTATTTCATCAACTTTTGCATTTTAATGTAAACAATCATATTTCGTAATATTTTGGGTCAGAAACATTTCATAGTACTATATTATGTCTAACTATGTGAAAAAAATCAAATTGGAGTAGGTCGTGCACTTGATTATATGAGTTTGTTAGAAAAACCACTTTCCTTTGCTCCTAGCGCCTTCTCGTTCGCTGTATAGCGTTTTGAGCGGATAAAGAGCACAAGTGTGTTAGAGGACACAGGATGAATGGGAACTAATTTTGTTATTGTACTTTTGGTGAAAACTGACTTTCTAGACATAAAATGTCACTTTTTTCACCTTATCATACTATTTCATCAACTTTTGCATTTTAATGTAAACAATCATATTTCGTAATATTTTGGGTCAGAAACATTTCATAGTACTATATTATGTCTAACTATGTGAAAAAAATCAAATTGGAGTAGGTCGTGCACTTGATTATATGAGTTTGTTAGAAAAACCACTTTCCTTTGCTCCTAGCGCCTTCTCGTTCGCTGTATAGCGTTTTGAGCGGATAAAGAGCACAAGTGTGTTAGAGGACACAGGATGAATGGGAACTAATTTTGTTATTGTACTTTTGGTGAAAACTGACTTTCTAGACATAAAATGTCACTTTTTTCACCTTATCATACTATTTCATCAACTTTTGCATTTTAATGTAAACAATCATATTTCGTAATATTTTGGGTCAGAAACATTTCATAGTACTATATTATGTCTAACTATGTGAAAAAAATCAAATTGGAGTACGTCGTGCACTTGATTATATGAGTTTGTTAGAAAAACCACTTTCCTTTGCTCCTAGCGCCTTCTCGTTCGCTGTATAGCGTTTTGAGCGGATAAAGAGCACAAGTGTGTTAGAGGACACAGTATGAATGGGAACTAATTTTGTTATTGTACTTTTGATGAAAACTGACTTTCTGACATGAAATGTCACTTTTTTCACCTTATCATACCTTTTCATCAACTTTTGCATTTTAATGTAAACAATCATATTTCGTAATATTTTGGGTCAGAAACATTTCATAGTACTATATTATGTCTAACTATGTGAAAAAAATCAAATTGGAGTAGGTAGTGCACTTGATTATATGAGTTTGTTAGAAAAACCACTTTCCTTTGCTCCTAGCGCCTTCTCGTTCGCTGTATAGCGTTTTGAGCGGATAAAGAGCACAAGTGTGTTAGAGGACACAGGATGAATGGGAACTAATTTTGTTATTGTACTTTTGGTGAAAACTGACTTTCTAGACATAAAATGTCACTTTTTTCACCTTATCAGACTATTTCATCAACTTTTGCATTTTAATGTAAACAATCATATTTCGTAATATTTTGGGTCAGAAACATTTCATAGTACTAAATTATGTCTAACTATGTGAAAAAAATCAAATTGGAGTACGTCGTGCGCTTGATTATATGAGTTTGTTAGAAAAACCACTTTCCTTTGCTCCTAGCGCCTTCTCGTTCGCTGTATAGCGTTTTGAGCGGATAAAGAGCACAAGTGTGTTAGAGGACACAGGATGAATGGGAACTAATTTTGTTATTGTACTTTTGGTGAAAACTGACTTTCTAGACATAAAATGTCACTTTTTTCACCTTATCAGACTATTTCATCAACTTTTGCATTTTAATGTAAACAATCATATTTCGTAATATTTTGGGTCAGAAACATTTCATAGTACTATATTATGTCTAACTATGTGAAAAAAATCAAATTGGAGTAGGTCGTGCACTTGATTATATGACTTTGTTAGAAAAACCACTTTCCCTTGCTCCTAGCGCCTTCTCGTTCGCTGTATAGCGTTTTGAGCGGATAAAGAGCACAAGTGTGTTAGAGGACACAGGATGAATGGGAACTAATTTTGTTATTGTACTTTTGGTGAAAACTGACTTTCTAGACATAAAATGTCACTTTTTTCACCTTATCAGACTATTTCATCAACTTTTGCATTTTAATGTAAACAATCATATTTCGTAATATTTTGGGTCAGAAACATTTCATAGTACTAAATTATGTCTAACTATGTGAAAAAAATCAAATTGGAGTAGGTCGTGCAACTTGATTATATGAGTTTGTTAGAAAAACCACTTTCCCTTGCTCCTAGCGCCTTCTCGTTCGCTGTATAGCGTTTTGAGCGGATAAAGAGCACAAGTGTGTTAGTGGACACAGGATGAATGGGAACTAATTTTGTTATTGTACTTTTGATGAAAACTGACTTTCTAGACATAAAATGTCACTTTTTTCACCTTATCATACTTTTCATCAACTTTTGCATTTTAATGTAAACAATCATATTTCGTAATATTTTGGGTCAGAAACATTTCATAGTACTATATTATGTCTAACTATGTGAAAAAAATCAAATTGGAGTAGGTAGTGCACTTGATTATATGAGTTTGTTAGAAAAACCACTTTCCTTTGCTCCTAGCGCCTTCTCGTTCGCTGTATAGCGTTTTGAGCGGATAAAGAGCACAAGTGTGTTAGAGGACACAGGATGAATGGGAACTAATTTTGTTATTGTACTTTTGGTGAAAACTGACTTTCTAGACATAAAATGTCACTTTTTTCACCTTATCAGACTATTTCATCAACTTTTGCATTTTAATGTAAACAATCATATTTCGTAATATTTTGGGTCAGAAACATTTCATAGTACTAAATTATGTCTAACTATGTGAAAAAAATCAAATTGGAGTACGTCGTGCGCTTGATTATATGAGTTTGTTAGAAAAACCACTTTCCTTTGCTCCTAGCGCCTTCTCGTTCGCTGTATAGCGTTTTGAGCGGATAAAGAGCACAAGTGTGTTAGGGGACACAGGATGAATGGGAACTAATTTTGTTATTGTACTTTTGATGAAAACTGACTTTCTAGACATAAAATGTCACTTTTTTCACCTTATCAGACTTTTTCATCAACTTTTGCATTTTAATGTAAACAATCATATTTCGTATTATTTTGGGTCAGAAACATTTCATAGTACTATATTATGTCTAACTATGTGAAAAAAATCAAATTGGAGTAGGTCGTGCACTTGATTATATGAGTTTGTTAGAAAAACCACTTTCCTTTGCTCCTAGCGCCTTCTCGTTCGCTGTATAGCGTTTTGAGCGGATAAAGAGCACAAGTGTGTTAGAGGACACAGGATGAATGGGAACTAATTTTGTTATTGTACTTTTGGTGAAAACTGACTTTCTAGACATAAAATGTCACTTTTTTCACCTTATCATACTATTTCATCAACTTTTGCATTTTAATGTAAACAATCATATTTCGTAATATTTTGGGTCAGATACATTTCATAGTACTATACTATGTCTAACTATGTGAAAAAAATCAAATTGGAGTAGGTCGTGCACTTGATTATATGACTTTGTTAGAAAAACCACTTTCCCTTGCTCCTAGCGCCTTCTCGTTCGCTGTATAGCGTTTTGAGCGGATAAAGAGCACAAGTGTGTTAGAGGACACAGGATGAATGGGAACTAATTTTGTTATTGTACTTTTGGTGAAAACTGACTTTCTAGACATAAAATGTCACTTTTTTCACCTTATCATACTATTTCATCAACTTTTGCATTTTAATGTAAACAATCATATTTCGTAATATTTTGGGTCAGAAACATTTCATAGTACTATATTATGTCTAACTATGTGAAAAAAATCAAATTGGAGTAGGTAGTGCACTTGATTATATGAGTTTGTTAGAAAAACCACTTTCCTTTGCTCCTAGCGCCTTCTCGTTCGCTGTATAGCGTTTTGAGCGGATAAAGAGCACAAGTGTGTTAGAGGACACAGGATGAATGGGAACTAATTTTGTTATTGTACTTTTGGTGAAAACTGACTTTCTAGACATAAAATGTCACTTTTTTCACCTTATCAGACTATTTCATCAACTTTTGCATTTTAATGTAAACAATCATATTTCGTAATATTTTGGGTCAGAAACATTTCATAGTACTAAATTATGTCTATCTATGTGAAAAAAAATCAAATTGGAGTAGGTCGGACAACTGATTATATGAGTTTGTTAGAAAAACCACTTTCCCTTGCTCCTAGCGCCTTCTCGTTCGCTGTATAGCGTTTTGAGCGGATAAAGAGCACAAGTCTGTTAGTGGACACAGTATGAATGGGAACTAATTTTGTTATTGTACTTTTGATGAAAAGTGACTATCTTGACATGAAATGTCACTTTTTTCACCTTATCATACCTTTTCATCAACTTTTGCATTTTAATGTAAACAATCATATTTCGTAATATTTTGGGTCAGAAACATTTCATAGTACTATATTATGTCTAACTATGTGAAAAAAATCAAATTGGAGTAGGTAGTGCACTTGATTATATGAGTTTGTTAGAAAAACCACTTTCCTTTGCTCCTAGCGCCTTCTCGTTCGCTGTATAGCGTTTTGAGCGGATAAAGAGCACAAGTGTGTTAGAGGACACAGGATGAATGGGAACTAATTTTGTTATTGTACTTTTGGTGAAAACTGACTTTCTAGACATAAAATGTCACTTTTTTCACCTTATCAGACTATTTCATCAACTTTTGCATTTTAATGTAAACAATCATATTTCGTAATATTTTGGGTCAGAAACATTTCATAGTACTAAATTATGTCTAACTATGTGAAAAAAATCAAATTGGAGTACGTCGTGCGCTTGATTATATGAGTTTGTTAGAAAAACCACTTTCCTTTGCTCCTAGCGCCTTCTCGTTCGCTGTATAGCGTTTTGAGCGGATAAAGAGCACAAGTGTGTTAGGGGACACAGGATGAATGGGAACTAATTTTGTTATTGTACTTTTGATGAAAACTGACTTTCTAGACATAAAATGTCACTTTTTTCACCTTATCAGACTTTTTCATCAACTTTTGCATTTTAATGTAAACAATCATATTTCGTATTATTTTGGGTCAGAAACATTTCATAGTACTATATTATGTCTAACTATGTGAAAAAAATCAAATTGGAGTAGGTCGTGCACTTGATTATATGAGTTTGTTAGAAAAACCACTTTCCTTTGCTCCTAGCGCCTTCTCGTTCGCTGTATAGCGTTTTGAGCGGATAAAGAGCACAAGTGTGTTAGAGGACACAGGATGAATGGGAACTAATTTTGTTATTGTACTTTTGGTGAAAACTGACTTTCTAGACATAAAATGTCACTTTTTTCACCTTATCATACTATTTCATCAACTTTTGCATTTTAATGTAAACAATCATATTTCGTAATATTTTGGGTCAGAAACATTTCATAGTACTATACTATGTCTAACTATGTGAAAAAAATCAAATTGGAGCAGGTCGTGCACTTGATTATATGACTTTGTTAGAAAAACCACTTTCCCTTGCTCCTAGCGCCTTCTCGTTCGCTGTATAGCGTTTTGAGCGGATAAAGAGCACAAGTGTGTTAGAGGACACAGGATGAATGGGAACTAATTTTGTTATTGTACTTTTGGTGAAAACTGACTTTCTAGACATAAAATGTCACTTTTTTCACCTTATCATACTATTTCATCAACTTTTGCATTTTAATGTAAACAATCATATTTCGTAATATTTTGGGTCAGAAACATTTCATAGTACTATATTATGTCTAACTATGTGAAAAAAATCAAATTGGAGTAGGTAGTGCACTTGATTATATGAGTTTGTTAGAAAAACCACTTTCCTTTGCTCCTAGCGCCTTCTCGTTCGCTGTATAGCGTTTTGAGCGGATAAAGAGCACAAGTGTGTTAGAGGACACAGGATGAATGGGAACTAATTTTGTTATTGTACTTTTGGTGAAAACTGACTTTCTAGACTTAAAATGTCACTTTTTTCACCTTATCATACTATTTCATCAACTTTTGCATTTTAATGTAAACAATCATATTTCGTAATATTTTGGGTCAGAAACATTTCATAGTACTATACTATGTCTAACTATGTGAAAAAAATCAAATTGGAGTAGGTCGTGCACTTGATTATATGACTTTGTTAGAAAAACCACTTTCCCTTGCTCCTAGCGCCTTCTCGTTCGCTGTATAGCGTTTTGAGCGGATAAAGAGCACAAGTGTGTTAGAGGACACAGGATGAATGGGAACTAATTTTGTTATTGTACTTTTGGTGAAAACTGACTTTCTAGACATAAAATGTCACTTTTTTCACCTTATCAGACTATTTCATCAACTTTTGCATTTTAATGTAAACAATCATATTTCGTAATATTTTGGGTCAGAAACATTTCATAGTACTAAATTATGTCTAACTATGTGAAAAAAATCAAATTGGAGTACGTCGTGCGCTTGATTATATGAGTTTGTTAGAAAAACCACTTTCCTTTGCTCCTAGCGCCTTCTCGTTCGCTGTATAGCGTTTTGAGCGGATAAAGAGCACAAGTGTGTTAGGGGACACAGGATGAATGGGAACTAATTTTGTTATTGTACTTTTGATGAAAACTGACTTTCTAGACATAAAATGTCACTTTTTTCACCTTATCAGACTTTTTCATCAACTTTTGCATTTTAATGTAAACAATCATATTTCGTATTATTTTGGGTCAGAAACATTTCATAGTACTATATTATGTCTAACTATGTGAAAAAAATCAAATTGGAGTAGGTCGTGCACTTGATTATATGAGTTTGTTAGAAAAACCACTTTCCTTTGCTCATAGCGCCTTCTCGTTCGCTGTATAGCGTTTTGAGCGGATAAAGAGCACAAGTGTGTTAGAGGACACAGGATGAATGGGAACTAATTTTGTTATTGTACTTTTGGTGAAAACTGACTTTCTAGACATAAAATGTCACTTTTTTCACCTTATCAGACTATTTCATCAACTTTTGCATTTTAATGTAAACAATCATATTTCGTAATATTTTGGGTCAGAAACATTTCATAGTACTATACTATGTCTAACTATGTGAAAAAAATCAAATTGGAGCAGGTCGTGCACTTGATTATATGACTTTGTTAGAAAAACCACTTTCCCTTGCTCCTAGCGCCTTCTCGTTCGCTGTATAGCGTTTTGAGCGGATAAAGAGCACAAGTGTGTTAGAGGACACAGGATGAATGGGAACTAATTTTGTTATTGTACTTTTGGTGAAAACTGACTTTCTAGACATAAAATGTCACTTTTTTCACCTTATCAGACTATTTCATCAACTTTTGCATTTTAATGTAAACAATCATATTTCGTAATATTTTGGGTCAGAAACATTTCATAGTACTAAATTATGTCTATCTATGTGAAAAAAAATCAAATTGGAGTAGGTCGGACAACTGATTATATGAGTTTGTTAGAAAAACCACTTTCCCTTGCTCCTAGCGCCTTCTCGTTCGCTGTATAGCGTTTTGAGCGGATAAAGAGCACAAGTCTGTTAGTGGACACAGTATGAATGGGAACTAATTTTGTTATTGTACTTTTGATGAAAAGTGACTATCTTGACATGAAATGTCACTTTTTTCACCTTATCATACCTTTTCATCAACTTTTGCATTTTAATGTAAACAATCATATTTCGTAATATTTTGGGTCAGAAACATTTCATAGTACTATATTATGTCTAACTATGTGAAAAAAATCAAATTGGAGTAGGTAGTGCACTTGATTATATGAGTTTGTTAGAAAAACCACTTTCCTTTGCTCCTAGCGCCTTCTCGTTCGCTGTATAGCGTTTTGAGCGGATAAAGAGCACAAGTGTGTTAGAGGACACAGGATGAATGGGAACTAATTTTGTTATTGTACTTTTGGTGAAAACTGACTTTCTAGACATAAAATGTCACTTTTTTCACCTTATCAGACTATTTCATCAACTTTTGCATTTTAATGTAAACAATCATATTTCGTAATATTTTGGGTCAGAAACATTTCATAGTACTAAATTATGTCTAACTATGTGAAAAAAATCAAATTGGAGTACGTCGTGCGCTTGATTATATGAGTTTGTTAGAAAAACCACTTTCCTTTGCTCCTAGCGCCTTCTCGTTCGCTGTATAGCGTTTTGAGCGGATAAAGAGCACAAGTGTGTTAGGGGACACAGGATGAATGGGAACTAATTTTGTTATTGTACTTTTGATGAAAACTGACTTTCTAGACATAAAATGTCACTTTTTTCACCTTATCAGACTTTTTCATCAACTTTTGCATTTTAATGTAAACAATCATATTTCGTATTATTTTGGGTCAGAAACATTTCATAGTACTATATTATGTCTAACTGTGTGAAAAAAATCAAATTGGAGTAGGTCGTGCACTTGATTATATGAGTTTGTTAGAAAAACCACTTTCCTTTGCTCCTAGCGCCTTCTCGTTCGCTGTATAGCGTTTTGAGCGGATAAAGAGCACAAGTGTGTTAGAGGACACAGGATGAATGGGAACTAATTTTGTTATTGTACTTTTGGTGAAAACTGACTTTCTAGACATAAAATGTCACTTTTTTCACCTTATCATACTATTTCATCAACTTTTGCATTTTAATGTAAACAATCATATTTCGTAATATTTTGGGTCAGAAACATTTCATAGTACTATACTATGTCTAACTATGTGAAAAAAATCAAATTGGAGTAGGTCGTGCACTTGATTATATGACTTTGTTAGAAAAACCACTTTCCCTTGCTCCTAGCGCCTTCTCGTTCGCTGTATAGCGTTTTGAGCGGATAAAGAGCACAAGTGTGTTAGAGGACACAGGATGAATGGGAACTAATTTTGTTATTGTACTTTTGGTGAAAACTGACTTTCTAGACATAAAATGTCACTTTTTTCACCTTATCATACTATTTCATCAACTTTTGCATTTTAATGTAAACAATCATATTTCGTAATATTTTGGGTCAGAAACATTTCATAGTACTATATTATGTCTAACTATGTGAAAAAAATCAAATTGGAGTAGGTCGTGCACTTGATTATATGAGTTTGTTAGAAAAACCACTTTCCTTTGCTCCTAGCGCCTTCTCGTTCGCTGTATAGCGTTTTGAGCGGATAAAGAGCACAAGTGTGTTAGAGGACACAGGATGAATGGGAACTAATTTTGTTATTGTACTTTTGGTGAAAACTGACTTTCTAGACTTAAAATGTCACTTTTTTCACCTTATCATACTATTTCATCAACTTTTGCATTTTAATGTAAACAATCATATTTCGTAATATTTTGGGTCAGAAACATTTCATAGTACTAAATTATGTCTAACTATGTGAAAAAAATCAAATTGGAGTACGTCGTGCGCTTGATTATATGAGTTTGTTAGAAAAACCACTTTCCTTTGCTCCTAGCGCCTTCTCGTTCGCTGTATAGCGTTTTGAGCGGATAAAGAGCACAAGTGTGTTAGGGGACACAGGATGAATGGGAACTAATTTTGTTATTGTACTTTTGATGAAAACTGACTTTCTAGACATAAAATGTCACTTTTTTCACCTTATCAGACTTTTTCATCAACTTTTGCATTTTAATGTAAACAATCATATTTCGTATTATTTTGGGTCAGAAACATTTCATAGTACTATATTATGTCTAACTATGTGAAAAAAATCAAATTGGAGTAGGTCGTGCACTTGATTATATGAGTTTGTTAGAAAAACCACTTTCCTTTGCTCCTAGCGCCTTCTCGTTCGCTGTATAGCGTTTTGAGCGGATAAAGAGCACAAGTGTGTTAGAGGACACAGGATGAATGGGAACTAATTTTGTTATTGTACTTTTGGTGAAAACTGACTTTCTAGACATAAAATGTCACTTTTTTCACCTTATCATACTATTTCATCAACTTTTGCATTTTAATGTAAACAATCATATTTCGTAATATTTTGGGTCAGAAACATTTCATAGTACTATACTATGTCTAACTATGTGAAAAAAATCAAATTGGAGTAGGTCGTGCACTTGATTATATGACTTTGTTAGAAAAACCACTTTCCCTTGCTCCTAGCGCCTTCTCGTTCGCTGTATAGCGTTTTGAGCGGATAAAGAGCACAAGTGTGTTAGAGGACACAGGATGAATGGGAACTAATTTTGTTATTGTACTTTTGGTGAGAACTGACTTTCTAGACATAAAATGTCACTTTTTTCACCTTATCATACTATTTCATCAACTTTTGCATTTTAATGTAAACAATCATATTTCGTAATATTTTGGGTCAGAAACATTTCATAGTACTATATTATGTCTAACTATGTGAAAAAAATCTACTTGGAGTACGTCGTGCACTTGATTATATGAGTTTGTTAGAAAAACCACTTTCCTTTGCTCCTAGCGCCTTCTCGTTCGCTGTATAGCGTTTTGAGCGGATAAAGAGCACAAGTGTGTTAGAGGACACAGGATGAATGGGAACTAATTTTGTTATTGTACTTTTGGTGAAAACTGACTTTCTAGACATAAAATGTCACTTTTTTCACCTTATCATACTTTTTCATCAACTTTTGCATTTTAATGTAAACAATCATATTTCGTAATATTTTGGGTCAGAAACATTTCATAGTGCTAAATTATGTCTAACTATGTGAAAAAAATCAAATTGGAGTAGGTCGGACAACTGATTATATGACTTTGTTAGAAAAACCACTTTCCCTTGCTCCTAGCGCCTTCTCGTTCGCTGTATAGCGTTTTGAGCGGATAAAGAGCACAAGTCTGTTAGTGGACACAGTATGAATGGGAACTAATTTTGCTATTGTACTTTTGATGAAAAGTGACTATCTTGACATGAAATGTCACTTTTTTCACCTTATCATACTTTTTCATCAACTTTTGCATTTTAATGTAAACAATCATATTTCGTAATATTTTGGGTCAGAAACATTTCATAGTACTATATTATGTCTAACTATGTGAAAAAAATCAAATTGGAGTAGGTAGTGCACTTGATTATATGAGTTTGTTAGAAAAACCACTTTCCTTTGCTCCTAGCGCCTTCTCGTTCGCTGTATAGCGTTTTGAGCGGATAAAGAGCACAAGTGTGTTAGAGGACACAGGATGAATGGGAACTAATTTTGTTATTGTACTTTTGGTGAAAACTGACTTTCTAGACATAAAATGTCACTTTTTTCACCTTATCAGACTATTTCATCAACTTTTGCATTTTAATGTAAACAATCATATTTCGTAATATTTTGGGTCAGAAACATGTCATAGTACTAAATTATGTCTAACTATGTGAAAAAAATCAAATTGGAGTAGGTCGGACAACTGATTATATGAGTTTGTTAGAAAAACCACTTTCCTTTGCTCCTAGCGCCTTCTCGTTCGCTGTATAGCGTTTTGAGCGGATAAAGAGCACAAGTGTGTTAGGGGACACAGGATGAATGGGAACTAATTTTGTTATTGTACTTTTGATGAAAACTGACTTTCTAGACATAAAATGTCACTTTTTTCACCTTATCATACTATTTCATCAACTTTTGCATTTTAATGTAAACAATCATATTTCGTAATATTTTGGGTCAGAAACATTTCATAGTACTATACTATGTCTAACTATGTGAAAAAAATCAAATTGGAGTAGGTCGTGCACTTGATTATATGACTTTGTTAGAAAAACCACTTTCCCTTGCTCCTAGCGCCTTCTCGTTCGCTGTATAGCGTTTTGAGCGGATAAAGAGCACAAGTGTGTTAGAGGACACAGGATGAATGGGAACTAATTTTGTTATTGTACTTTTGGTGAAAACTGACTTTCTAGACATAAAATGTCACTTTTTTCACCTTATCATACTATTTCATCAACTTTTGCATTTTAATGTAAACAATCATATTTCGTAATATTTTGGGTCAGAAACATTTCATAGTACTATATTATGTCTAACTATGTGAAAAAAATCAAATTGGAGTACGTCGTGCACTTGATTATATGAGTTTGTTAGAAAAACCACTTTCCTTTGCTCCTAGCGCCTTCTCGTTCGCTGTATAGCGTTTTGAGCGGATAAAGAGCACAAGTGTGTTAGAGGACACAGGATGAATGGGAACTAATTTTGTTATTGTACTTTTGGTGAAAACTGACTTTCTAGACATAAAATGTCACTTTTTTCACCTTATCATACTTTTTCATCAACTTTTGCATTTTAATGTAAACAATCATATTTCGTAATATTTTGGGTCAGAAACATTTCATAGTACTATATTATGTCTAACTATGTGAAAAAAATCAAATTGGAGTAGGTCGTGCACTTGATTATATGAGTTTGTTAGAAAAACCACTTTCCTTTGCTCCTAGCGCCTTCTCGTTCGCTGTATAGCGTTTTGAGCGGATAAAGAGCACAAGTGTGTTAGAGGACACAGGATGAATGGGAACTAATTTTGTTATTGTACTTTTGGTGAAAACTGACTTTCTAGACATAAAATGTCACTTTTTTCACCTTATCAGACTATTTCATCAACTTTTGCATTTTAATGTAAACAATCATATTTCGTAATATTTTGGGTCAGAAACATTTCATAGTACTATACTATGTCTAACTATGTGAAAAAAATCAAATTGGAGCAGGTCGTGCACTTGATTATATGACTTTGTTAGAAAAACCACTTTCCCTTGCTCCTAGCGCCTTCTCGTTCGCTGTATAGCGTTTTGAGCGGATAAAGAGCACAAGTGTGTTAGAGGACACAGGATGAATGGGAACTAATTTTGTTATTGTACTTTTGGTGAAAACTGACTTTCTAGACATAAAATGTCACTTTTTTCACCTTATCAGACTATTTCATCAACTTTTGCATTTTAATGTAAACAATCATATTTCGTAATATTTTGGGTCAGAAACATTTCATAGTACTAAATTATGTCTATCTATGTGAAAAAAAATCAAATTGGAGTAGGTCGGACAACTGATTATATGAGTTTGTTAGAAAAACCACTTTCCCTTGCTCCTAGCGCCTTCTCGTTCGCTGTATAGCGTTTTGAGCGGATAAGGAGCACAAGTGTGTTAGAGGACACAGGATGAATGGGAACTAATTTTGTTATTGTACTTTTGGTGAAAACTGACTTTCTAGACATAAAATGTCACTTTTTTCACCTTATCAGACTATTTCATCAACTTTTGCATTTTAATGTAAACAATCATATTTCGTAATATTTTGGGTCAGAAACATTTCATAGTACTAAATTATGTCTAACTATGTGAAAAAAATCAAATTGGAGTACGTCGTGCGCTTGATTATATGAGTTTGTTAGAAAAACCACTTTCCTTTGCTCCTAGCGCCTTCTCGTTCGCTGTATAGCGTTTTGAGCGGATAAAGAGCACAAGTGTGTTAGGGGACACAGGATGAATGGGAACTAATTTTGTTATTGTACTTTTGATGAAAACTGACTTTCTAGACATAAAATGTCACTTTTTTCACCTTATCAGACTTTTTCATCAACTTTTGCATTTTAATGTAAACAATCATATTTCGTATTATTTTGGGTCAGAAACATTTCATAGTACTATATTATGTCTAACTATGTGAAAAAAATCAAATTGGAGTAGGTCGTGCACTTGATTATATGAGTTTGTTAGAAAAACCACTTTCCTTTGCTCCTAGCGCCTTCTCGTTCGCTGTATAGCGTTTTGAGCGGATAAAGAGCACAAGTGTGTTAGAGGACACAGGATGAATGGGAACTAATTTTGTTATTGTACTTTTGGTGAAAACTGACTTTCTAGACTTAAAATGTCACTTTTTTCACCTTATCATACTATTTCATCAACTTTTGCATTTTAATGTAAACAATCATATTTCGTAATATTTTGGGTCAGAAACATTTCATAGTACTATACTATGTCTAACTATGTGAAAAAAATCAAATTGGAGTAGGTCGTGCACTTGATTATATGACTTTGTTAGAAAAACCACTTTCCCTTGCTCCTAGCGCCTTCTCGTTCGCTGTATAGCGTTTTGAGCGGATAAAGAGCACAAGTGTGTTAGAGGACACAGGATGAATGGGAACTAATTTTGTTATTGTACTTTTGGTGAAAACTGACTTTCTAGACATAAAATGTCACTTTTTTCACCTTATCATACTATTTCATCAACTTTTGCATTTTAATGTAAACAATCATATTTCGTAATATTTTGGGTCAGAAACATTTCATAGTACTATATTATGTCTAACTATGTGAAAAAAATCTAATTGGAGTACGTCGTGCACTTGATTATATGAGTTTGTTAGAAAAACCACTTTCCTTTGCTCCTAGCGCCTTCTCGTTCGCTGTATAGCGTTTTGAGCGGATAAAGAGCACAAGTGTGTTAGAGGACACAGGATGAATGGGAACTAATTTTGTTATTGTACTTTTGGTGAAAACTGACTTTCTAGACATAAAATGTCACTTTTTTCACCTTATCATACTTTTTCATCAACTTTTGCATTTTAATGTAAACAATCATATTTCGTAATATTTTGGGTCAGAAACATTTCATAGTGCTAAATTATGTCTAACTATGTGAAAAAAATCAAATTGGAGTAGGTCGGACAACTGATTATATGACTTTGTTAGAAAAACCACTTTCCCTTGCTCCTAGCGCCTTCTCGTTCGCTGTATAGCGTTTTGAGCGGATAAAGAGCACAAGTCTGTTAGTGGACACAGTATGAATGGGAACTAATTTTGCTATTGTACTTTTGATGAAAAGTGACTATCTTGACATGAAATGTCACTTTTTTCACCTTATCATACTTTTTCATCAACTTTTGCATTTTAATGTAAACAATCATATTTCGTAATATTTTGGGTCAGAAACATTTCATAGTACTATATTATGTCTAACTATGTGAAAAAAATCAAATTGGAGTAGGTAGTGCACTTGATTATATGAGTTTGTTAGAAAAACCACTTTCCTTTGCTCCTAGCGCCTTCTCGTTCGCTGTATAGCGTTTTGAGCGGATAAAGAGCACAAGTGTGTTAGAGGACACAGGATGAATGGGAACTAATTTTGTTATTGTACTTTTGGTGAAAACTGACTTTCTAGACATAAAATGTCACTTTTTTCACCTTATCAGACTATTTCATCAACTTTTGCATTTTAATGTAAACAATCATATTTCGTAATATTTTGGGTCAGAAACATGTCATAGTACTAAATTATGTCTAACTATGTGAAAAAAATCAAATTGGAGTAGGTCGGACAACTGATTATATGAGTTTGTTAGAAAAACCACTTTCCTTTGCTCCTAGCGCCTTCTCGTTCGCTGTATAGCGTTTTGAGCGGATAAAGAGCACAAGTGTGTTAGGGGACACAGGATGAATGGGAACTAATTTTGTTATTGTACTTTTGATGAAAACTGACTTTCTAGACATAAAATGTCACTTTTTTCACCTTATCATACTTTTTCATCAACTTTTGCATTTTAATGTAAACAATCATATTTCGTAATATTTTGGGTCAGAAACATTTCAAAGTACTAAATTATGTCTATCTATGTGAAAAAAAATCAAATTGGAGTAGGTCGGACAACTGATTATATGAGTTTGTTAGAAAAACCACTTTCCCTTGCTCCTAGCGCCTTCTCGTTCGCTGTATAGCGTTTTGAGCGGATAAAGAGCACAAGTCTGTTAGTGGACACAGGATGAATGGGAACTAATTTTGTTATTGTACTTTTGATGAAAAGTGACTATCTTGACATGAAATGTCACTTTTTTCACCTTATCATACCTTTTCATCAACTTTTGCATTTTAATGTAAACAATCATATTTCGTAATATTTTGGGTCAGAAACATTTCATAGTACTATATTATGTCTAACTATGTGAAAAAAATCAAATTGGAGTAGGTAGTGCACTTGATTATATGAGTTTGTTAGAAAAACCACTTTCCTTTGCTCCTAGCGCCTTCTCGGTCGCTGTATAGCGTTTTGAGCGGATAAAGAGCACAAGTGTGTTAGAGGACACAGGATGAATGGGAACTAATTTTGTTATTGTACTTTTGGTGAAAACTGACTTTCTAGACATAAAATGTCACTTTTTTCACCTTATCAGACTTTTTCATCAACTTTTGCATTTTAATGTAAACAATCATATTTCGTATTATTTTGGGTCAGAAACATTTCATAGTACTATATTATGTCTAACTATGTGAAAAAAATCAAATTGGAGTAGGTCGTGCACTTGATTATATGAGTTTGTTAGAAAAACCACTTTCCTTTGCTCCTAGCGCCTTCTCGTTCGCTGTATAGCGTTTTGAGCGGATAAAGAGCACAAGTGTGTTAGAGGACACAGGATGAATGGGAACTAATTTTGTTATTGTACTTTTGGTGAAAACTGACTTTCTAGACTTAAAATGTCACTTTTTTCACCTTATCATACTATTTCATCAACTTTTGCATTTTAATGTAAACAATCATATTTCGTAATATTTTGGGTCAGAAACATTTCATAGTACTATACTATGTCTAACTATGTGAAAAAAATCAAATTGGAGTAGGTCGTGCACTTGATTATATGACTTTGTTAGAAAAACCACTTTCCCTTGCTCCTAGCGCCTTCTCGTTCGCTGTATAGCGTTTTGAGCGGATAAAGAGCACAAGTGTGTTAGAGGACACAGGATGAATGGGAACTAATTTTGTTATTGTACTTTTGGTGAAAACTGACTTTCTAGACATAAAATGTCACTTTTTTCACCTTATAAGACTATTTCATCAACTTTTGCATTTTAATGTAAACAATCATATTTCGTAATATTTTGGGTCAGAAACATTTCATAGTACTAAATTATGTCTAACTATGTGAAAAAAATCAAATTGGAGTACGTCGTGCGCTTGATTATATGAGTTTGTTAGAAAAACCACTTTCCTTTGCTCCTAGCGCCTTCTCGTTCGCTGTATAGCGTTTTGAGCGGATAAAGAGCACAAGTGTGTTAGGGGACACAGGATGAATGGGAACTAATTTTGTTATTGTACTTTTGATGAAAACTGACTTTCTAGACATAAAATGTCACTTTTTTCACCTTATCAGACTTTTTCATCAACTTTTGCATTTTAATGTAAACAATCATATTTCGTATTATTTTGGGTCAGAAACATTTCATAGTACTATATTATGTCTAACTATGTGAAAAAAATCAAATTGGAGTAGGTCGTGCACTTGATTATATGAGTTTGTTAGAAAAACCACTTTCCTTTGCTCCTAGCGCCTTCTCGTTCGCTGTATAGCGTTTTGAGCGGATAAAGAGCACAAGTGTGTTAGAGGACACAGGATGAATGGGAACTAATTTTGTTATTGTACTTTTGGTGAAAACTGACTTTCTAGACATAAAATGTCACTTTTTTCACCTTATCATACTATTTCATCAACTTTTGCATTTTAATGTAAACAATCATATTTCGTAATATTTTGGGTCAGAAACATTTCATAGTACTATACTATGTCTAACTATGTGAAAAAAATCAAATTGGAGTAGGTCGTGCACTTGATTATATGACTTTGTTAGAAAAACCACTTTCCCTTGCTCCTAGCGCCTTCTCGTTCGCTGTATAGCGTTTTGAGCGGATAAAGAGCACAAGTGTGTTAGAGGACACAGGATGAATGGGAACTAATTTTGTTATTGTACTTTTGGTGAGAACTGACTTTCTAGACATAAAATGTCACTTTTTTCACCTTATCAGACTATTTCATCAACTTTTGCATTTTAATGTAAACAATCATATTTCGTAATATTTTGGGTCAGAAACATTTCATAGTACTAAATTATGTCTATCTATGTGAAAAAAAATCAAATTGGAGTAGGTCGGACAACTGATTATATGAGTTTGTTAGAAAAACCACTTTCCCTTGCTCCTAGCGCCTTCTCGTTCGCTGTATAGCGTTTTGAGCGGATAAAGAGCACAAGTCTGTTAGTGGACACAGTATGAATGGGAACTAATTTTGTTATTGTACTTTTGATGAAAAGTGACTATCTTGACATGAAATGTCACTTTTTTCACCTTATCATACCTTTTCATCAACTTTTGCATTTTAATGTAAACAATCATATTTCGTAATATTTTGGGTCAGAAACATTTCATAGTACTATATTATGTCTAACTATGTGAAAAAAATCAAATTGGAGTAGGTAGTGCACTTGATTATATGAGTTTGTTAGAAAAACCACTTTCCTTTGCTCCTAGCGCCTTCTCGTTCGCTGTATAGCGTTTTGAGCGGATAAAGAGCACAAGTGTGTTAGAGGACACAGGATGAATGGGAACTAATTTTGTTATTGTACTTTTGGTGAAAACTGACTTTCTAGACATAAAATGTCACTTTTTTCACCTTATCAGACTATTTCATCAACTTTTGCATTTTAATGTAAACAATCATATTTCGTAATATTTTGGGTCAGAAACATTTCATAGTACTATACTATGTCTAACTATGTGAAAAAAATCAAATTGGAGTAGGTCGTGCACTTGATTATATGACTTTGTTAGAAAAACCACTTTCCCTTGCTCCTAGCGCCTTCTCGTTCGCTGTATAGCGTTTTGAGCGGATAAAGAGCACAAGTGTGTTAGAGGACACAGGATGAATGGGAACTAATTTTGTTATTGTACTTTTGGTGAGAACTGACTTTCTAGACATAAAATGTCACTTTTTTCACCTTATCAGACTATTTCATCAACTTTTGCATTTTAATGTAAACAATCATATTTCGTAATATTTTGGGTCAGAAACATTTCATAGTACTAAATTATGTCTATCTATGTGAAAAAAAATCAAATTGGAGTAGGTCGGACAACTGATTATATGAGTTTGTTAGAAAAACCACTTTCCCTTGCTCCTAGCGCCTTCTCGTTCGCTGTATAGCGTTTTGAGCGGATAAAGAGCACAAGTCTGTTAGTGGACACAGTATGAATGGGAACTAATTTTGTTATTGTACTTTTGATGAAAAAACGTGACATGAAATGTCACTTTTTTCACCTTATCATACCTTTTCATCAACTTTTGCATTTTAATGTAAACAATCATATTTCGTAATATTTTGGGTCAGAAACATTTCATAGTACTATATTATGTCTAACTATGTGAAAAAAATCAAATTGGAGTAGGTAGTGCACTTGATTATATGAGTTTGTTAGAAAAACCACTTTCCTTTGCTCCTAGCGCCTTCTCGTTCGCTGTATAGCGTTTTGAGCGGATAAAGAGCACAAGTGTGTTAGAGGACACAGGATGAATGGGAACTAATTTTGTTATTGTACTTTTGGTGAAAACTGACTTTCTAGACATAAAATGTCACTTTTTTCACCTTATCAGACTATTTCATCAACTTTTGCATTTTAATGTAAACAATCATATTTCGTAATATTTTGGGTCAGAAACATTTCATAGTACTAAATTATGTCTAACTATGTGAAAAAAATCAAATTGGAGTAGGTCGTGCGCTTGATTATATGAGTTTGTTAGAAAAACCACTTTCCTTTGCTCCTAGCGCCTTCTCGTTCGCTGTATAGCGTTTTGAGCGGATAAAGAGCACAAGTGTGTTAGGGGACACAGGATGAATGGGAACTAATTTTGTTATTGTACTTTTGATGAAAACTGACTTTCTAGACATAAAATGTCACTTTTTTCACCTTATCAGACTTTTTCATCAACTTTTGCATTTTAATGTAAACAATCATATTTCGTATTATTTTGGGTCAGAAACATTTCATAGTACTATATTATGTCTAACTATGTGAAAAAAATCAAATTGGAGTAGGTCGTGCACTTGATTATATGAGTTTGTTAGAAAAACCACTTTCCTTTGCTCCTAGCGCCTTCTCGTTCGCTGTATAGCGTTTTGAGCGGATAAAGAGCACAAGTGTGTTAGAGGACACAGGATGAATGGGAACTAATTTTGTTATTGTACTTTTGGTGAAAACTGACTTTCTAGACATAAAATGTCACTTTTTTCACCTTATCATACTATTTCATCAACTTTTGCATTTTAATGTAAACAATCATATTTCGTAATATTTTGGGTCAGAAACATTTCATAGTACTATATTATGTCTAACTATGTGAAAAAAATCAAATTGGAGTAGGTCGTGCACTTGATTATATGAGTTTGTTAGAAAAACCACTTTCCCTTGCTCCTAGCGCCTTCTCGTTCGCTGTATAGCGTTTTGAGCGGATAAAGAGCACAAGTGTGTTAGAGGACACAGGATGAATGGGAACTAATTTTGTTATTGTACTTTTGGTGAAAACTGACTTTCTAGACATAAAATGTCACTTTTTTCACCTTATCATACTATTTCATCAACTTTTGCATTTTAATGTAAACAATCATATTTCGTAATATTTTGGGTCAGAAACATTTCATAGTACTATATTATGTCTAACTATGTGAAAAAAATCAAATTGGAGTAGGTCGTGCACTTGATTATATGAGTTTGTTAGAAAAACCACTTTCCTTTGCTCCTAGCGCCTTCTCGTTCGCTGTATAGCGTTTTGAGCGGATAAAGAGCACAAGTGTGTTAGAGGACACAGGATGAATGGGAACTAATTTTGTTATTGTACTTTTGGTGAAAACTGACTTTCTAGACATAAAATGTCACTTTTTTCACCTTATCATACTTTTTCATCAACTTTTGCATTTTAATGTAAACAATCATATTTCGTAATATTTTGGGTCAGAAACATTTCATAGTACTATATTATGTCTAACTATGTGAAAAAAATCAAATTGGAGTAGGTCGTGCACTTGATTATATGACTTTGTTAGAAAAACCACTTTCCCTTGCTCCTAGCGCCTTCTCGTTCGCTGTATAGCGTTTTGAGCGGATAAAGAGCACAAGTGTGTTAGAGGACACAGGATGAATGGGAACTAATTTTGTTATTGTACTTTTGGTGAAAACTGACTTTCTAGACATAAAATGTCACTTTTTTCACCTTATCATACTTTTTCATCAACTTTTGCATTTTAATGTAAACAATCATATTTCGTAATATTTTGGGTCAGAAACATTTCATAGTACTAAATTATGTCTAACTATGTGAAAAAAATCAAATTGGAGTAGGTCGGACAACTGATTATATGAGTTTGTTAGAAAAACCACTTTCCTTTGCTCCTAGCGCCTTCTCGTTCGCTGTATAGCGTTTTGAGCGGATAAAGAGCACAAGTGTGTTAGAGGACACAGGATGAATGGGAACTAATTTTGTTATTGTACTTTTGATGAAAACTGACTTTCTAGACATAAAATGTCACTTTTTTCACCTTATCATACTATTTCATCAACTTTTGCATTTTAATGTAAACAATCATATTTCGTAATATTTTGGGTCAGAAACATTTCATAGTACTATATTATGTCTAACTATGTGAAAAAAATCAAATTGGAGTAGGTCGTGCACTTGATTATATGAGTTTGTTAGAAAAACCACTTTCCTTTGCTCCTAGCGCCTTCTCGTTCGCTGTATAGCGTTTTGAGCGGATAAAGAGCACAAGTGTGTTAGAGGACACAGGATGAATGGGAACTAATTTTGTTATTGTACTTTTGGTGAAAACTGACTTTCTAGACATAAAATGTCACTTTTTTCACCTTATCATACTATTTCATCAACTTTTGCATTTTAATGTAAACAATCATATTTCGTAATATTTTGGGTCAGAAACATTTCATAGTACTATACTATGTCTAACTATGTGAAAAAAATCAAATTGGAGTAGGTCGTGCACTTGATTATATGAGTTTGTTAGAAAAACCACTTTCCTTTGCTCCTAGCGCCTTCTCGTTCGCTGTATAGCGTTTTGAGCGGATAAAGAGCACAAGTGTGTTAGGGGACACAGGATGAATGGGAACTAATTTTGTTATTGTACTTTTGATGAAAACTGACTTTCTAGACATAAAATGTCACTTTTTTCACCTTATCATACTATTTCATCAACTTTTGCATTTTAATGTAAACAATCATATTTCGTAATATTTTGGGTCAGAAACATTTCATAGTACTATATTATGTCTAACTATGTGAAAAAAATCAAATTGGAGTAGGTCGTGCACTTGATTATATGAGTTTGTTAGAAAAACCACTTTCCTTTGCTCCTAGCGCCTTCTCGTTCGCTGTATAGCGTTTTGAGCGGATAAAGAGCACAAGTGTGTTAGAGGACACAGGATGAATGGGAACTAATTTTGTTATTGTACTTTTGGTGAAAACTGACTTTCTAGACATAAAATGTCACTTTTTTCACCTTATCATACTTTTCATCAACTTTTGCATTTTAATGTAAACAATCATATTTCGTAATATTTTGGGTCAGAAACATTTCATAGTACTATATTATGTCTAACTATGTGAAAAAAATCAAATTGGAGTAGGTCGTGCACTTGATTATATGAGTTTGTTAGAAAAACCACTTTCCTTTGCTCCTAGCGCCTTCTCGTTCGCTGTATAGCGTTTTGAGCGGATAAAGAGCACAAGTGTGTTAGAGGACACAGGATGAATGGGAACTAATTTTGTTATTGTACTTTTGGTGAAAACTGACTTTCTAGACATAAAATGTCACTTTTTTCACCTTATCAGACTATTTCATCAACTTTTGCATTTTAATGTAAACAATCATATTTCGTAATATTTTGGGTCAGAAACATTTCATAGTACTATATTATGTCTAACTATGTGAAAAAAATCAAATTGGAGTAGGTCGTGCACTTGATTATATGAGTTTGTTAGAAAAACCACTTTCCTTTGCTCCTAGCGCCTTCTCGTTCGCTGTATAGCGTTTTGAGCGGATAAAGAGCACAAGTGTGTTAGAGGACACAGGATGAATGGGAACTAATTTTGTTATTGTACTTTTGGTGAAAACTGACTTTCTAGACATAAAATGTCACTTTTTTCACCTTATCATACTATTTCATCAACTTTTGCATTTTAATGTAAACAATCATATTTCGTAATATTTTGGGTCAGAAACATTTCATAGTACTAAATTATGTCTAACTATGTGAAAAAAAATCAAATTGGAGTAGGTCGGACAACTGATTATATGACTTTGTTAGAAAAACCACTTTCCCTTGCTCCTAGCGCCTTCTCGTTCGCTGTATAGCGTTTTGAGCGGATAAAGAGCACAAGTCTGTTAGTGGACACAGTATGAATGGGAACTAATTTTGTTATTGTACTTTTGATGAAAAGTGACTATCTTGACATGAAATGTCACTTTTTTCACCTTATCATACTTTTCATCAACTTTTGCATTTTAATGTAAACAATCATATTTCGTAATATTTTGGGTCAGAAACATTTCATAGTACTATATTATGTCTAACTATGTGAAAAAAATCAAATTGGAGTAGGTAGTGCACTTGATTATATGAGTTTGTTAGAAAAACCACTTTCCTTTGCTCCTAGCGCCTTCTCGTTCGCTGTATAGCGTTTTGAGCGGATAAAGAGCACAAGTGTGTTAGAGGACACAGGATGAATGGGAACTAATTTTGTTATTGTACTTTTGGTGAAAACTGACTTTCTAGACATAAAATGTCACTTTTTTCACCTTATCAGACTATTTCATCAACTTTTGCATTTTAATGTAAACAATCATATTTCGTAATATTTTGGGTCAGAAACATTTCATAGTACTAAATTATGTCTAACTATGTGAAAAAAATCAAATTGGAGTAGGTCGTGCGCTTGATTATATGAGTTTGTTAGAAAAACCACTTTCCTTTGCTCCTAGCGCCTTCTCGTTCGCTGTATAGCGTTTTGAGCGGATAAAGAGCACAAGTGTGTTAGGGGACACAGGATGAATGGGAACTAATTTTGTTATTGTACTTTTGATGAAAACTGACTTTCTAGACATAAAATGTCACTTTTTTCACCTTATCAGACTATTTCATCAACTTTTGCATTTTAATGTAAACAATCATATTTCGTAATATTTTGGGTCAGAAACATTTCATAGTACTATACTATGTCTAACTATGTGAAAAAAATCAAATTGGAGTAGGTCGTGCACTTGATTATATGACTTTGTTAGAAAAACCACTTTCCCTTGCTCCTAGCGCCTTCTCGTTCGCTGTATAGCGTTTTGAGCGGATAAAGAGCACAAGTGTGTTAGAGGACACAGGATGAATGGGAACTAATTTTGTTATTGTACTTTTGGTGAAAACTGACTTTCTAGACATAAAATGTCACTTTTTTCACCTTATCATACTATTTCATCAACTTTTGCATTTTAATGTAAACAATCATATTTCGTAATATTTTGGGTCAGAAACATTTCATAGTACTATATTATGTCTAACTATGTGAAAAAAATCAAATTGGAGTAGGTCGTGCACTTGATTATATGAGTTTGTTAGAAAAACCACTTTCCCTTGCTCCTAGCGCCTTCTCGTTCGCTGTATAGCGTTTTGAGCGGATAAAGAGCACAAGTGTGTTAGAGGACACAGGATGAATGGGAACTAATTTTGTTATTGTACTTTTGGTGAAAACTGACTTTCTAGACATAAAATGTCACTTTTTTCACCTTATCATACTATTTCATCAACTTTTGCATTTTAATGTAAACAATCATATTTCGTAATATTTTGGGTCAGAAACATTTCATAGTACTATATTATGTCTAACTATGTGAAAAAAATCAAATTGGAGTAGGTCGTGCACTTGATTATATGAGTTTGTTAGAAAAACCACTTTCCTTTGCTCCTAGCGCCTTCTCGTTCGCTGTATAGCGTTTTGAGCGGATAAAGAGCACAAGTGTGTTAGAGGACACAGGATGAATGGGAACTAATTTTGTTATTGTACTTTTGGTGAAAACTGACTTTCTAGACATAAAATGTCACTTTTTTCACCTTATCAGACTATTTCATCAACTTTTGCATTTTAATGTAAACAATCATATTTCGTAATATTTTGGGTCAGAAACATTTCATAGTACTAAATTATGTCTAACTATGTGAAAAAAATCAAATTGGAGTAGGTCGGACAACTGATTATATGACTTTGTTAGAAAAACCACTTTCCCTTGCTCCTAGCGCCTTCTCGTTCGCTGTATAGCGTTTTGAGCGGATAAAGAGCACAAGTGTGTTAGTGGACACAGGATGAATGGGAACTAATTTTGTTATTGTACTTTTGATGAAAACTGACTTTCTAGACATAAAATGTCACTTTTTTCACCTTATCAGACTTTTTCATCAACTTTTGCATTTTAATGTAAACAATCATATTTCGTAATATTTTGGGTCAGAAACATTTCATAGTACTATATTATGTCTAACTATGTGAAAAAAAATCAAATTGGAGTAGGTCGTGCACTTGATTATATGAGTTTGTTAGAAAAACCACTTTCCTTTGCTCCTAGCGCCTTCTCGTTCGCTGTATAGCGTTTTGAGCGGATAAAGAGCACAAGTGTGTTAGAGGACACAGGATGAATGGGAACTAATTTTGTTATTGTACTTTTGGTGAAAACTGACTTTCTAGACATAAAATGTCACTTTTTTCACCTTATCATACTTTTCATCAACTTTTGCATTTTAATGTAAACAATCATATTTCGTAATATTTTGGGTCAGAAACATTTCATAGTACTATATTATGTCTAACTATGTGAAAAAAATCAAATTGGAGTAGGTCGTGCACTTGATTATATGAGTTTGTTAGAAAAACCACTTTCCTTTGCTCCTAGCGCCTTCTCGTTCGCTGTATAGCGTTTTGAGCGGATAAAGAGCACAAGTGTGTTAGAGGACACAGGATGAATGGGAACTAATTTTGTTATTGTACTTTTGGTGAAAACTGACTTTCTAGACATAAAATGTCACTTTTTTCACCTTATCAGACTATTTCATCAACTTTTGCATTTTAATGTAAACAATCATATTTCGTAATATTTTGGGTCAGAAACATTTCATAGTACTATATTATGTCTAACTATGTGAAAAAAATCAAATTGGAGTAGGTCGTGCACTTGATTATATGAGTTTGTTAGAAAAACCACTTTCCTTTGCTCCTAGCGCCTTCTCGTTCGCTGTATAGCGTTTTGAGCGGATAAAGAGCACAAGTGTGTTAGAGGACACAGGATGAATGGGAACTAATTTTGTTATTGTACTTTTGATGAAAACTGACTTTCTAGACATAAAATGTCACTTTTTTCACCTTATCATACTATTTCATCAACTTTTGCATTTTAATGTAAACAATCATATTTCGTAATATTTTGGGTCAGAAACATTTCATAGTACTATATTATGTCTAACTATGTGAAAAAAATCAAATTGGAGTAGGTCGTGCACTTGATTATATGAGTTTGTTAGAAAAACCACTTTCCTTTGCTCCTAGCGCCTTCTCGTTCGCTGTATAGCGTTTTGAGCGGATAAAGAGCACAAGTGTGTTAGAGGACACAGGATGAATGGGAACTAATTTTGTTATTGTACTTTTGGTGAAAACTGACTTTCTAGACATAAAATGTCACTTTTTTCACCTTATCATACTATTTCATCAACTTTTGCATTTTAATGTAAACAATCATATTTCGTAATATTTTGGGTCAGAAACATTTCATAGTACTATATTATGTCTAACTATGTGAAAAAAATCAAATTGGAGTAGGTCGTGCACTTGATTATATGAGTTTGTTAGAAAAACCACTTTCCTTTGCTCCTAGCGCCTTCTCGTTCGCTGTATAGCGTTTTGAGCGGATAAAGAGCACAAGTGTGTTAGAGGACACAGGATGAATGGGAACTAATTTTGTTATTGTACTTTTGGTGAAAACTGACTTTCTAGACATAAAATGTCACTTTTTTCACCTTATCAGACTATTTCATCAACTTTTGCATTTTAATGTAAACAATCATATTTCGTAATATTTTGGGTCAGAAACATTTCATAGTACTATATTATGTCTAACTATGTGAAAAAAATCAAATTGGAGTAGGTCGTGCACTTGATTATATGAGTTTGTTAGAAAAACCACTTTCCCTTGCTCCTAGCGCCTTCTCGTTCGCTGTATAGCGTTTTGAGCGGATAAAGAGCACAAGTGTGTTAGAGGACACAGGATGAATGGGAACTAATTTTGTTATTGTACTTTTGGTGAAAACTGACTTTCTAGACATAAAATGTCACTTTTTTCACCTTATCAGACTATTTCATCAACTTTTGCATTTTAATGTAAACAATCATATTTCGTAATATTTTGGGTCAGAAACATTTCATAGTACTAAATTATGTCTAACTATGTGAAAAAAATCAAATTGGAGTAGGTCGTGCAACTTGATTATATGAGTTTGTTAGAAAAACCACTTTCCTTTGCTCCTAGCGCCTTCTCGTTCGCTGTATAGCGTTTTGAGCGGATAAAGAGCACAAGTGTGTTAGTGGACACAGGATGAATGGGAACTAATTTTGTTATTGTACTTTTGATGAAAACTGACTTTCTAGACATAAAATGTCACTTTTTTCACCTTATCATACTTTTTCATCAACTTTTGCATTTTAATGTAAACAATCATATTTCGTAATATTTTGGGTCAGAAACATTTCATAGTACTATATTATGTCTAACTATGTGAAAAAAATCAAATTGGAGTAGGTCGTGCACTTGATTATATGAGTTTGTTAGAAAAACCACTTTCCTTTGCTCCTAGCGCCTTCTCGTTCGCTGTATAGCGTTTTGAGCGGATAAAGAGCACAAGTGTGTTAGAGGACACAGGATGAATGGGAACTAATTTTGTTATTGTACTTTTGGTGAAAACTGACTTTCTAGACATAAAATGTCACTTTTTTCACCTTATCATACTATTTCATCAACTTTTGCATTTTAATGTAAACAATCATATTTCGTAATATTTTGGGTCAGAAACATTTCATAGTACTAAATTATGTCTAACTATGTGAAAAAAATCAAATTGGAGTACGTCGTGCGCTTGATTATATGAGTTTGTTAGAAAAACCACTTTCCTTTGCTCCTAGCGCCTTCTCGTTCGCTGTATAGCGTTTTGAGCGGATAAAGAGCACAAGTGTGTTAGGGGACACAGGATGAATGGGAACTAATTTTGTTATTGTACTTTTGATGAAAACTGACTTTCTAGACATAAAATGTCACTTTTTTCACCTTATCAGACTTTTTCATCAACTTTTGCATTTTAATGTAAACAATCATATTTCGTATTATTTTGGGTCAGAAACATTTCATAGTACTATATTATGTCTAACTATGTGAAAAAAATCAAATTGGAGTAGGTCGTGCACTTGATTATATGAGTTTGTTAGAAAAACCACTTTCCTTTGCTCCTAGCGCCTTCTCGTTCGCTGTATAGCGTTTTGAGCGGATAAAGAGCACAAGTGTGTTAGAGGACACAGGATGAATGGGAACTAATTTTGTTATTGTACTTTTGGTGAAAACTGACTTTCTAGACATAAAATGTCACTTTTTTCACCTTATCATACTATTTCATCAACTTTTGCATTTTAATGTAAACAATCATATTTCGTAATATTTTGGGTCAGAAACATTTCATAGTACTATATTATGTCTAACTATGTGAAAAAAATCAAATTGGAGTAGGTCGTGCACTTGATTATATGACTTTGTTAGAAAAACCACTTTCCCTTGCTCCTAGCGCCTTCTCGTTCGCTGTATAGCGTTTTGAGCGGATAAAGAGCACAAGTGTGTTAGAGGACACAGGATGAATGGGAACTAATTTTGTTATTGTACTTTTGGTGAAAACTGACTTTCTAGACATAAAATGTCACTTTTTTCACCTTATCATACTATTTCATCAACTTTTGCATTTTAATGTAAACAATCATATTTCGTAATATTTTGGGTCAGAAACATTTCATAGTACTATATTATGTCTAACTATGTGAAAAAAATCAAATTGGAGTACGTCGTGCACTTGATTATATGAGTTTGTTAGAAAAACCACTTTCCTTTGCTCCTAGCGCCTTCTCGTTCGCTGTATAGCGTTTTGAGCGGATAAAGAGCACAAGTGTGTTAGAGGACACAGGATGAATGGGAACTAATTTTGTTATTGTACTTTTGGTGAAAACTGACTTTCTAGACATAAAATGTCACTTTTTTCACCTTATCAGACTATTTCATCAACTTTTGCATTTTAATGTAAACAATCATATTTCGTAATATTTTGGGTCAGAAACATTTCATAGTACTAAATTATGTCTAACTATGTGAAAAAAATCAAATTGGAGTAGGTCGGACAACTGATTATATGAGTTTGTTAGAAAAACCACTTTCCTTTGCTCCTAGCGCCTTCTCGTTCGCTGTATAGCGTTTTGAGCGGATAAAGAGCACAAGTGTGTTAGGGGACACAGGATGAATGGGAACTAATTTTGTTATTGTACTTTTGATGAAAACTGACTTTCTAGACATAAAATGTCACTTTTTTCACCTTATCATACTTTTTCATCAACTTTTGCATTTTAATGTAAACAATCATATTTCGTAATATTTTGGGTCAGAAACATTTCATAGTACTATATTATGTCTAACTATGTGAAAAAAATCAAATTGGAGTAGGTCGTGCACTTGATTATATGACTTTGTTAGAAAAACCACTTTCCCTTGCTCCTAGCGCCTTCTCGTTCGCTGTATAGCGTTTTGAGCGGATAAAGAGCACAAGTGTGTTAGAGGACACAGGATGAATGGGAACTAATTTTGTTATTGTACTTTTGGTGAAAACTGACTTTCTAGACATAAAATGTCACTTTTTTCACCTTATCATACTTTTTCATCAACTTTTGCATTTTAATGTAAACAATCATATTTCGTAATATTTTGGGTCAGAAACATTTCATAGTACTATATTATGTCTAACTATGTGAAAAAAATCAAATTGGAGTAGGTCGTGCACTTGATTATATGAGTTTGTTAGAAAAACCACTTTCCTTTGCTCCTAGCGCCTTCTCGTTCGCTGTATAGCGTTTTGAGCGGATAAAGAGCACAAGTGTGTTAGAGGACACAGGATGAATGGGAACTAATTTTGTTATTGTACTTTTGGTGAAAACTGACTTTCTAGACATAAAATGTCACTTTTTTCACCTTATCAGACTATTTCATCAACTTTTGCATTTTAATGTAAACAATCATATTTCGTAATATTTTGGGTCAGAAACATTTCATAGTACTATACTATGTCTAACTATGTGAAAAAAATCAAATTGGAGTAGGTCGTGCACTTGATTATATGACTTTGTTAGAAAAACCACTTTCCCTTGCTCCTAGCGCCTTCTCGTTCGCTGTATAGCGTTTTGAGCGGATAAAGAGCACAAGTGTGTTAGAGGACACAGGATGAATGGGAACTAATTTTGTTATTGTACTTTTGGTGAAAACTGACTTTCTAGACATAAAATGTCACTTTTTTCACCTTATCAGACTATTTCATCAACTTTTGCATTTTAATGTAAACAATCATATTTCGTAATATTTTGGGTCAGAAACATTTCATAGTACTAAATTATGTCTAACTATGTGAAAAAAATCAAATTGGAGTAGGTCGTGCACTTGATTATATGAGTTTGTTAGAAAAACCACTTTCCCTTGCTCCTAGCGCCTTCTCGTTCGCTGTATAGCGTTTTGAGCGGATAAAGAGCACAAGTGTGTTAGAGGACACAGGATGAATGGGAACTAATTTTGTTATTGTACTTTTGATGAAAACTGACTTTCTAGACATAAAATGTCACTTTTTTCACCTTATCATACTTTTCATCAACTTTTGCATTTTAATGTAAACAATCATATTTCGTAATATTTTGGGTCAGAAACATTTCATAGTACTATATTATGTCTAACTATGTGAAAAAAATCAAATTGGAGTAGGTCGTGCACTTGATTATATGAGTTTGTTAGAAAAACCACTTTCCTTTGCTCCTAGCGCCTTCTCGTTCGCTGTATAGCGTTTTGAGCGGATAAAGAGCACAAGTGTGTTAGAGGACACAGGATGAATGGGAACTAATTTTGTTATTGTACTTTTGGTGAAAACTGACTTTCTAGACATAAAATGTCACTTTTTTCACCTTATCATACTATTTCATCAACTTTTGCATTTTAATGTAAACAATCATATTTCGTAATATTTTGGGTCAGAAACATTTCATAGTACTATACTATGTCTAACTATGTGAAAAAAATCAAATTGGAGTAGGTCGTGCACTTGATTATATGACTTTGTTAGAAAAACCACTTTCCCTTGCTCCTAGCGCCTTCTCGTTCGCTGTATAGCGTTTTGAGCGGATAAAGAGCACAAGTGTGTTAGAGGACACAGGATGAATGGGAACTAATTTTGTTATTGTACTTTTGGTGAAAACTGACTTTCTAGACATAAAATGTCACTTTTTTCACCTTATCAGACTATTTCATCAACTTTTGCATTTTAATGTAAACAATCATATTTCGTAATATTTTGGGTCAGAAACATTTCATAGTACTAAATTATGTCTAACTATGTGAAAAAAATCAAATTGGAGTAGGTCGTGCACTTGATTATATGAGTTTGTTAGAAAAACCACTTTCCTTTGCTCCTAGCGCCTTCTCGTTCGCTGTATAGCGTTTTGAGCGGATAAAGAGCACAAGTGTGTTAGGGGACACAGGATGAATGGGAACTAATTTTGTTATTGTACTTTTGATGAAAACTGACTTTCTAGACATAAAATGTCACTTTTTTCACCTTATCATACTTTTTCATCAACTTTTGCATTTTAATGTAAACAATCATATTTCGTAATATTTTGGGTCAGAAACATTTCATAGTACTATATTATGTCTAACTATGTGAAAAAAATCAAATTGGAGTAGGTCGTGCACTTGATTATATGAGTTTGTTAGAAAAACCACTTTCCTTTGCTCCTAGCGCCTTCTCGTTCGCTGTATAGCGTTTTGAGCGGATAAAGAGCACAAGTGTGTTAGAGGACACAGGATGAATGGGAACTAATTTTGTTATTGTACTTTTGGTGAAAACTGACTTTCTAGACATAAAATGTCACTTTTTTCACCTTATCATACTATTTCATCAACTTTTGCATTTTAATGTAAACAATCATATTTCGTAATATTTTGGGTCAGAAACATTTCATAGTACTATACTATGTCTAACTATGTGAAAAAAATCAAATTGGAGTAGGTCGTGCACTTGATTATATGACTTTGTTAGAAAAACCACTTTCCCTTGCTCCTAGCGCCTTCTCGTTCGCTGTATAGCGTTTTGAGCGGATAAAGAGCACAAGTGTGTTAGAGGACACAGGATGAATGGGAACTAATTTTGTTATTGTACTTTTGGTGAGAACTGACTTTCTAGACATAAAATGTCACTTTTTTCACCTTATCAGACTATTTCATCAACTTTTGCATTTTAATGTAAACAATCATATTTCGTAATATTTTGGGTCAGAAACATTTCATAGTACTAAATTATGTCTATCTATGTGAAAAAAAATCAAATTGGAGTAGGTCGGACAACTGATTATATGAGTTTGTTAGAAAAACCACTTTCCCTTGCTCCTAGCGCCTTCTCGTTCGCTGTATAGCGTTTTGAGCGGATAAAGAGCACAAGTCTGTTAGTGGACACAGTATGAATGGGAACTAATTTTGTTATTGTACTTTTGATGAAAAGTGACTATCTTGACATGAAATGTCACTTTTTTCACCTTATCATACCTTTTCATCAACTTTTGCATTTTAATGTAAACAATCATATTTCGTAATATTTTGGGTCAGAAACATTTCATAGTACTATATTATGTCTAACTATGTGAAAAAAATCAAATTGGAGTAGGTAGTGCACTTGATTATATGAGTTTGTTAGAAAAACCACTTTCCTTTGCTCCTAGCGCCTTCTCGTTCGCTGTATAGCGTTTTGAGCGGATAAAGAGCACAAGTGTGTTAGAGGACACAGGATGAATGGGAACTAATTTTGTTATTGTACTTTTGGTGAAAACTGACTTTCTAGACATAAAATGTCACTTTTTTCACCTTATCAGACTATTTCATCAACTTTTGCATTTTAATGTAAACAATCATATTTCGTAATATTTTGGGTCAGAAACATTTCATAGTACTATATTATGTCTAACTATGTGAAAAAAATCAAATTGGAGTAGGTCGTGCACTTGATTATATGAGTTTGTTAGAAAAACCACTTTCCTTTGCTCCTAGCGCCTTCTCGTTCGCTGTATAGCGTTTTGAGCGGATAAAGAGCACAAGTGTGTTAGAGGACACAGGATGAATGGGAACTAATTTTGTTATTGTACTTTTGGTGAAAACTGACTTTCTAGACATAAAATGTCACTTTTTTCACCTTATCAGACTTTTTCATCAACTTTTGCATTTTAATGTAAACAATCATATTTCGTAATATTTTGGGTCAGAAACATTTCATAGTACTAAATTATGTCTATCTATGTGAAAAAAAATCAAATTGGAGTAGGTCGGACAACTGATTATATGAGTTTGTTAGAAAAACCACTTTCCCTTGCTCCTAGCGCCTTCTCGTTCGCTGTATAGCGTTTTGAGCGGATAAAGAGCACAAGTCTGTTAGTGGACACAGGATGAATGGGAACTAATTTTGTTATTGTACTTTTGATGAAAAAACGTGACATGAAATGTCACTTTTTTCACCTTATCATACCTTTTCATCAACTTTTGCATTTTAATGTAAACAATCATATTTCGTAATATTTTGGGTCAGAAACATTTCATAGTACTATATTATGTCTAACTATGTGAAAAAAATCAAATTGGAGTAGGTAGTGCACTTGATTATATGAGTTTGTTAGAAAAACCACTTTCCTTTGCTCCTAGCGCCTTCTCGTTCGCTGTATAGCGTTTTGAGCGGATAAAGAGCACAAGTGTGTTAGAGGACACAGGATGAATGGGAACTAATTTTGTTATTGTACTTTTGGTGAAAACTGACTTTCTAGACATAAAATGTCACTTTTTTCACCTTATCATACTATTTCATCAACTTTTGCATTTTAATGTAAACAATCATATTTCGTAATATTTTGGGTCAGAAACATTTCATAGTACTAAATTATGTCTATCTATGTGAAAAAAAATCAAATTGGAGTAGGTCGGACAACTGATTATATGAGTTTGTTAGAAAAACCACTTTCCTTTGCTCCTAGCGCCTTCTCGTTCGCTGTATAGCGTTTTGAGCGGATAAAGAGCACAAGTGTGTTAGGGGACACAGGATGAATGGGAACTAATTTTGTTATTGTACTTTTGATGAAAACTGACTTTCTAGACATAAAATGTCACTTTTTTCACCTTATCATACTTTTTCATCAACTTTTGCATTTTAATGTAAACAATCATATTTCGTATTATTTTGGGTCAGAAACATTTCATAGTACTATATTATGTCTAACTATGTGAAAAAAATCAAATTGGAGTAGGTCGTGCACTTGATTATATGAGTTTGTTAGAAAAACCACTTTCCTTTGCTCCTAGCGCCTTCTCGTTCGCTGTATAGCGTTTTGAGCGGATAAAGAGCACAAGTGTGTTAGAGGACACAGGATGAATGGGAACTAATTTTGTTATTGTACTTTTGGTGAAAACTGACTTTCTAGACATAAAATGTCACTTTTTTCACCTTATCATACTATTTCATCAACTTTTGCATTTTAATGTAAACAATCATATTTCGTAATATTTTGGGTCAGAAACATTTCATAGTACTATACTATGTCTAACTATGTGAAAAAAATCAAATTGGAGTAGGTCGTGCACTTGATTATATGACTTTGTTAGAAAAACCACTTTCCTTTGCTCCTAGCGCCTTCTCGTTCGCTGTATAGCGTTTTGAGCGGATAAAGAGCACAAGTGTGTTAGAGGACACAGGATGAATGGGAACTAATTTTGTTATTGTACTTTTGGTGAAAACTGACTTTCTAGACATAAAATGTCACTTTTTTCACCTTATCATACTATTTCATCAACTTTTGCATTTTAATGTAAACAATCATATTTCGTAATATTTTGGGTCAGAAACATTTCATAGTACTATATTATGTCTAACTATGTGAAAAAAATCTAATTGGAGTACGTCGTGCACTTGATTATATGAGTTTGTTAGAAAAACCACTTTCCTTTGCTCCTAGCGCCTTCTCGTTCGCTGTATAGCGTTTTGAGCGGATAAAGAGCACAAGTGTGTTAGAGGACACAGTATGAATGGGAACTAATTTTGTTATTGTACTTTTGATGAAACGTGACATGAAATGTCACTTTTTTCACCTTATCATACCTTTTCATCAACTTTTGCATTTTAATGTAAACAATCATATTTCGTAATATTTTGGGTCAGAAACATTTCATAGTACTATATTATGTCTAACTATGTGAAAAAAATCAAATTGGAGTAGGTAGTGCACTTGATTATATGAGTTTGTTAGAAAAACCACTTTCCTTTGCTCCTAGCGCCTTCTCGTTCGCTGTATAGCGTTTTGAGCGGATAAAGAGCACAAGTGTGTTAGAGGACACAGGATGAATGGGAACTAATTTTGTTATTGTACTTTTGGTGAAAACTGACTTTCTAGACATAAAATGTCACTTTTTTCACCTTATCAGACTATTTCATCAACTTTTGCATTTAAATGTAAACAATCATATTTCGTAATATTTTGGGTCAGAAACATTTCATAGTACTAAATTATGTCTAACTATGTGAAAAAAATCAAATTGGAGTACGTCGTGCGCTTGATTATATGAGTTTGTTAGAAAAACCACTTTCCTTTGCTCCTAGCGCCTTCTCGTTCGCTGTATAGCGTTTTGAGCGGATAAAGAGCACAAGTGTGTTAGAGGACACAGGATGAAAGGGAACTAATTTTGTTATTGTACTTTTGGTGAAAACTGACTTTCTAGACATAAAATGTCACTTTTTTCACCTTATCAGACTATTTCATCAACTTTTGCATTTTAATGTAAACAATCATATTTCGTAATATTTTGGGTCAGAAACATTTCATAGTACTATACTATGTCTAACTATGTGAAAAAAATCAAATTGGAGCAGGTCGTGCACTTGATTATATGACTTTGTTAGAAAAACCACTTTCCTTTGCTCCTAGCGCCTTCTCGTTCGCTGTACAGCGTTTTGAGCGGATAAAGAGCACAAGTGTGTTAGAGGACACAGGATGAATGGGAACTAATTTTGTTATTGTACTTTTGGTGAAAACTGACTTTCTAGACATAAAATGTCACTTTTTTCACCTTATCAGACTATTTCATCAACTTTTGCATTTTAATGTAAACAATCATATTTCGTAATATTTTGGGTCAGAAACATTTCATAGTACTAAATTATGTCTAACTATGTGAAAAAAATCAAATTGGAGTACGTCGTGCGCTTGATTATATGAGTTTGTTAGAAAAACCACTTTCCTTTGCTCCTAGCGCCTTCTCGTTCGCTGTATAGCGTTTTGAGCGGATAAAGAGCACAAGTGTGTTAGGGGACACAGGATGAATGGGAACTAATTTTGTTATTGTACTTTTGATGAAAACTGACTTTCTAGACATAAAATGTCACTTTTTTCACCTTATCAGACTTTTTCATCAACTTTTGCATTTTAATGTAAACAATCATATTTCGTATTATTTTGGGTCAGAAACATTTCATAGTACTATATTATGTCTAACTATGTGAAAAAAATCAAATTGGAGTAGGTCGTGCACTTGATTATATGAGTTTGTTAGAAAAACCACTTTCCTTTGCTCCTAGCGCCTTCTCGTTCGCTGTATAGCGTTTTGAGCGGATAAAGAGCACAAGTGTGTTAGAGGACACAGGATGAATGGGAACTAATTTTGTTATTGTACTTTTGGTGAAAACTGACTTTCTAGACATAAAATGTCACTTTTTTCACCTTATCATACTATTTCATCAACTTTTGCATTTTAATGTAAACAATCATATTTCGTAATATTTTGGGTCAGAAACATTTCATAGTACTATACTATGTCTAACTATGTGAAAAAAATCAAATTGGAGTAGGTCGTGCACTTGATTATATGACTTTGTTAGAAAAACCACTTTCCCTTGCTCCTAGCGCCTTCTCGTTCGCTGTATAGCGTTTTGAGCGGATAAAGAGCACAAGTGTGTTAGAGGACACAGGATGAATGGGAACTAATTTTGTTATTGTACTTTTGGTGAAAACTGACTTTCTAGACATAAAATGTCACTTTTTTCACCTTATCATACTATTTCATCAACTTTTGCATTTTAATGTAAACAATCATATTTCGTAATATTTTGGGTCAGAAACATTTCATAGTACTATATTATGTCTAACTATGTGAAAAAAATCAAATTGGAGTAGGTCGTGCACTTGATTATATGAGTTTGTTAGAAAAACCACTTTCCTTTGCTCCTAGCGCCTTCTCGTTCGCTGTATAGCGTTTTGAGCGGATAAAGAGCACAAGTGTGTTAGAGGACACAGGATGAATGGGAACTAATTTTGTTATTGTACTTTTGGTGAAAACTGACTTTCTAGACTTAAAATGTCACTTTTTTCACCTTATCATACTATTTCATCAACTTTTGCATTTTAATGTAAACAATCATATTTCGTAATATTTTGGGTCAGAAACATTTCATAGTACTATACTATGTCTAACTATGTGAAAAAAATCAAATTGGAGTAGGTCGTGCACTTGATTATATGACTTTGTTAGAAAAACCACTTTCCCTTGCTCCTAGCGCCTTCTCGTTCGCTGTATAGCGTTTTGAGCGGATAAAGAGCACAAGTGTGTTAGAGGACACAGGATGAATGGGAACTAATTTTGTTATTGTACTTTTGGTGAAAACTGACTTTCTAGACATAAAATGTCACTTTTTTCACCTTATCAGACTATTTCATCAACTTTTGCATTTTAATGTAAACAATCATATTTCGTAATATTTTGGGTCAGAAACATTTCATAGTACTAAATTATGTCTAACTATGTGAAAAAAATCAAATTGGAGTACGTCGTGCGCTTGATTATATGAGTTTGTTAGAAAAACCACTTTCCTTTGCTCCTAGCGCCTTCTCGTTCGCTGTATAGCGTTTTGAGCGGATAAAGAGCACAAGTGTGTTAGGGGACACAGGATGAATGGGAACTAATTTTGTTATTGTACTTTTGATGAAAACTGACTTTCTAGACATAAAATGTCACTTTTTTCACCTTATCAGACTTTTTCATCAACTTTTGCATTTTAATGTAAACAATCATATTTCGTATTATTTTGGGTCAGAAACATTTCATAGTACTATATTATGTCTAACTATGTGAAAAAAATCAAATTGGAGTAGGTCGTGCACTTGATTATATGAGTTTGTTAGAAAAACCACTTTCCTTTGCTCCTAGCGCCTTCTCGTTCGCTGTATAGCGTTTTGAGCGGATAAAGAGCACAAGTGTGTTAGAGGACACAGGATGAATGGGAACTAATTTTGTTATTGTACTTTTGGTGAAAACTGACTTTCTAGACATAAAATGTCACTTTTTTCACCTTATCATACTATTTCATCAACTTTTGCATTTTAATGTAAACAATCATATTTCGTAATATTTTGGGTCAGAAACATTTCATAGTACTATACTATGTCTAACTATGTGAAAAAAATCAAATTGGAGTAGGTCGTGCACTTGATTATATGACTTTGTTAGAAAAACCACTTTCCCTTGCTCCTAGCGCCTTCTCGTTCGCTGTATAGCGTTTTGAGCGGATAAAGAGCACAAGTGTGTTAGAGGACACAGGATGAATGGGAACTAATTTTGTTATTGTACTTTTGGTGAAAACTGACTTTCTAGACATAAAATGTCACTTTTTTCACCTTATCATACTATTTCATCAACTTTTGCATTTTAATGTAAACAATCATATTTCGTAATATTTTGGGTCAGAAACATTTCATAGTACTATATTATGTCTAACTATGTGAAAAAAATCTAATTGGAGTACGTCGTGCACTTGATTATATGAGTTTGTTAGAAAAACCACTTTCCTTTGCTCCTAGCGCCTTCTCGTTCGCTGTATAGCGTTTTGAGCGGATAAAGAGCACAAGTGTGTTAGAGGACACAGGATGAATGGGAACTAATTTTGTTATTGTACTTTTGGTGAAAACTGACTTTCTAGACATAAAATGTCACTTTTTTCACCTTATCATACTTTTTCATCAACTTTTGCATTTTAATGTAAACAATCATATTTCGTAATATTTTGGGTCAGAAACATTTCATAGTACTATATTATGTCTAACTATGTGAAAAAAATCAAATTGGAGTAGGTCGTGCACTTGATTATATGAGTTTGTTAGAAAAACCACTTTCCTTTGCTCCTAGCGCCTTCTCGTTCGCTGTATAGCGTTTTGAGCGGATAAAGAGCACAAGTGTGTTAGAGGACACAGGATGAATGGGAACTAATTTTGTTATTGTACTTTTGGTGAAAACTGACTTTCTAGACATAAAATGTCACTTTTTTCACCTTATCAGACTATTTCATCAACTTTTGCATTTTAATGTAAACAATCATATTTCGTAATATTTTGGGTCAGAAACATTTCATAGTACTATACTATGTCTAACTATGTGAAAAAAATCAAATTGGAGCAGGTCGTGCACTTGATTATATGACTTTGTTAGAAAAACCACTTTCCCTTGCTCCTAGCGCCTTCTCGTTCGCTGTATAGCGTTTTGAGCGGATAAAGAGCACAAGTGTGTTAGAGGACACAGGATGAATGGGAACTAATTTTGTTATTGTACTTTTGGTGAAAACTGACTTTCTAGACATAAAATGTCACTTTTTTCACCTTATCAGACTATTTCATCAACTTTTGCATTTTAATGTAAACAATCATATTTCGTAATATTTTGGGTCAGAAACATTTCATAGTACTAAATTATGTCTATCTATGTGAAAAAAAATCAAATTGGAGTAGGTCGGACAACTGATTATATGAGTTTGTTAGAAAAACCACTTTCCCTTGCTCCTAGCGCCTTCTCGTTCGCTGTATAGCGTTTTGAGCGGATCAAGAGCACAAGTCTGTTAGTGGACACAGTATGAATGGGAACTAATTTTGTTATTGTACTTTTGATGAAAAGTGACTATCTTGACATGAAATGTCACTTTTTTCACCTTATCATACCTTTTCATCAACTTTTGCATTTTAATGTAAACAATCATATTTCGTAATATTTTGGGTCAGAAACATTTCATAGTACTATACTATGTCTAACTATGTGAAAAAAATCAAATTGGAGTAGGTCGTGCACTTGATTATATGACTTTGTTAGAAAAACCACTTTCCCTTGCTCCTAGCGCCTTCTCGTTCGCTGTATAGCGTTTTGAGCGGATAAAGAGCACAAGTGTGTTAGAGGACACAGGATGAATGGGAACTAATTTTGTTATTGTACTTTTGGTGAAAACTGACTTTCTAGACATAAAATGTCACTTTTTTCACCTTATCATACTATTTCATCAACTTTTGCATTTTAATGTAAACAATCATATTTCGTAATATTTTGGGTCAGAAACATTTCATAGTACTATATTATGTCTAACTATGTGAAAAAAATCAAATTGGAGTAGGTCGTGCACTTGATTATATGAGTTTGTTAGAAAAACCACTTTCCTTTGCTCCTAGCGCCTTCTCGTTCGCTGTATAGCGTTTTGAGCGGATAAAGAGCACAAGTGTGTTAGAGGACACAGGATGAATGGGAACTAATTTTGTTATTGTACTTTTGGTGAAAACTGACTTTCTAGACTTAAAATGTCACTTTTTTCACCTTATCATACTATTTCATCAACTTTTGCATTTTAATGTAAACAATCATATTTCGTAATATTTTGGGTCAGAAACATTTCATAGTACTATACTATGTCTAACTATGTGAAAAAAATCAAATTGGAGTAGGTCGTGCACTTGATTATATGACTTTGTTAGAAAAACCACTTTCCCTTGCTCCTAGCGCCTTCTCGTTCGCTGTATAGCGTTTTGAGCGGATAAAGAGCACAAGTGTGTTAGAGGACACAGGATGAATGGGAACTAATTTTGTTATTGTACTTTTGGTGAAAACTGACTTTCTAGACATAAAATGTCACTTTTTTCACCTTATCAGACTATTTCATCAACTTTTGCATTTTAATGTAAACAATCATATTTCGTAATATTTTGGGTCAGAAACATTTCATAGTACTAAATTATGTCTAACTATGTGAAAAAAATCAAATTGGAGTACGTCGTGCGCTTGATTATATGAGTTTGTTAGAAAAACCACTTTCCTTTGCTCCTAGCGCCTTCTCGTTCGCTGTATAGCGTTTTGAGCGGATAAAGAGCACAAGTGTGTTAGGGGACACAGGATGAATGGGAACTAATTTTGTTATTGTACTTTTGATGAAAACTGACTTTCTAGACATAAAATGTCACTTTTTTCACCTTATCAGACTTTTTCATCAACTTTTGCATTTTAATGTAAACAATCATATTTCGTATTATTTTGGGTCAGAAACATTTCATAGTACTATATTATGTCTAACTATGTGAAAAAAATCAAATTGGAGTAGGTCGTGCACTTGATTATATGAGTTTGTTAGAAAAACCACTTTCCTTTGCTCCTAGCGCCTTCTCGTTCGCTGTATAGCGTTTTGAGCGGATAAAGAGCACAAGTGTGTTAGAGGACACAGGATGAATGGGAACTAATTTTGTTATTGTACTTTTGGTGAAAACTGACTTTCTAGACATAAAATGTCACTTTTTTCACCTTATCATACTATTTCATCAACTTTTGCATTTTAATGTAAACAATCATATTTCGTAATATTTTGGGTCAGAAACATTTCATAGTACTATACTATGTCTAACTATGTGAAAAAAATCAAATTGGAGTAGGTCGTGCACTTGATTATATGACTTTGTTAGAAAAACCACTTTCCCTTGCTCCTAGCGCCTTCTCGTTCGCTGTATAGCGTTTTGAGCGGATAAAGAGCACAAGTGTGTTAGAGGACACAGGATGAATGGGAACTAATTTTGTTATTGTACTTTTGGTGAAAACTGACTTTCTAGACATAAAATGTCACTTTTTTCACCTTATCATACTATTTCATCAACTTTTGCATTTTAATGTAAACAATCATATTTCGTAATATTTTGGGTCAGAAACATTTCATAGTACTATATTATGTCTAACTATGTGAAAAAAATCTAATTGGAGTACGTCGTGCACTTGATTATATGAGTTTGTTAGAAAAACCACTTTCCTTTGCTCCTAGCGCCTTCTCGTTCGCTGTATAGCGTTTTGAGCGGATAAAGAGCACAAGTGTGTTAGAGGACACAGGATGAATGGGAACTAATTTTGTTATTGTACTTTTGGTGAAAACTGACTTTCTAGACATAAAATGTCACTTTTTTCACCTTATCATACTTTTTCATCAACTTTTGCATTTTAATGTAAACAATCATATTTCGTAATATTTTGGGTCAGAAACATTTCATAGTACTATATTATGTCTAACTATGTGAAAAAAATCAAATTGGAGTAGGTCGTGCACTTGATTATATGAGTTTGTTAGAAAAACCACTTTCCTTTGCTCCTAGCGCCTTCTCGTTCGCTGTATAGCGTTTTGAGCGGATAAAGAGCACAAGTGTGTTAGAGGACACAGGATGAATGGGAACTAATTTTGTTATTGTACTTTTGGTGAAAACTGACTTTCTAGACATAAAATGTCACTTTTTTCACCTTATCAGACTATTTCATCAACTTTTGCATTTTAATGTAAACAATCATATTTCGTAATATTTTGGGTCAGAAACATTTCATAGTACTATACTATGTCTAACTATGTGAAAAAAATCAAATTGGAGCAGGTCGTGCACTTGATTATATGACTTTGTTAGAAAAACCACTTTCCCTTGCTCCTAGCGCCTTCTCGTTCGCTGTATAGCGTTTTGAGCGGATAAAGAGCACAAGTGTGTTAGAGGACACAGGATGAATGGGAACTAATTTTGTTATTGTACTTTTGGTGAAAACTGACTTTCTAGACATAAAATGTCACTTTTTTCACCTTATCAGACTATTTCATCAACTTTTGCATTTTAATGTAAACAATCATATTTCGTAATATTTTGGGTCAGAAACATTTCATAGTACTAAATTATGTCTATCTATGTGAAAAAAAATCAAATTGGAGTAGGTCGGACAACTGATTATATGAGTTTGTTAGAAAAACCACTTTCCCTTGCTCCTAGCGCCTTCTCGTTCGCTGTATAGCGTTTTGAGCGGATCAAGAGCACAAGTCTGTTAGTGGACACAGTATGAATGGGAACTAATTTTGTTATTGTACTTTTGATGAAAAGTGACTATCTTGACATGAAATGTCACTTTTTTCACCTTATCATACCTTTTCATCAACTTTTGCATTTTAATGTAAACAATCATATTTCGTAATATTTTGGGTCAGAAACATTTCATAGTACTATATTATGTCTAACTATGTGAAAAAAATCAAATTGGAGTAGGTAGTGCACTTGATTATATGAGTTTGTTAGAAAAACCACTTTCCTTTGCTCCTAGCGCCTTCTCGTTCGCTGTATAGCGTTTTGAGCGGATAAGGAGCACAAGTGTGTTAGAGGACACAGGATGAATGGGAACTAATTTTGTTATTGTACTTTTGGTGAAAACTGACTTTCTAGACATAAAATGTCACTTTTTTCACCTTATCAGACTATTTCATCAACTTTTGCATTTTAATGTAAACAATCATATTTCGTAATATTTTGGGTCAGAAACATTTCATAGTACTAAATTATGTCTAACTATGTGAAAAAAATCAAATTGGAGTACGTCGTGCGCTTGATTATATGAGTTTGTTAGAAAAACCACTTTCCTTTGCTCCTAGCGCCTTCTCGTTCGCTGTATAGCGTTTTGAGCGGATAAAGAGCACAAGTGTGTTAGGGGACACAGGATGAATGGGAACTAATTTTGTTATTGTACTTTTGATGAAAACTGACTTTCTAGACATAAAATGTCACTTTTTTCACCTTATCAGACTTTTTCATCAACTTTTGCATTTTAATGTAAACAATCATATTTCGTATTATTTTGGGTCAGAAACATTTCATAGTACTATATTATGTCTAACTATGTGAAAAAAATCAAATTGGAGTAGGTCGTGCACTTGATTATATGAGTTTGTTAGAAAAACCACTTTCCTTTGCTCCTAGCGCCTTCTCGTTCGCTGTATAGCGTTTTGAGCGGATAAAGAGCACAAGTGTGTTAGAGGACACAGGATGAATGGGAACTAATTTTGTTATTGTACTTTTGGTGAAAACTGACTTTCTAGACTTAAAATGTCACTTTTTTCACCTTATCATACTATTTCATCAACTTTTGCATTTTAATGTAAACAATCATATTTCGTAATATTTTGGGTCAGAAACATTTCATAGTACTATACTATGTCTAACTATGTGAAAAAAATCAAATTGGAGTAGGTCGTGCACTTGATTATATGACTTTGTTAGAAAAACCACTTTCCCTTGCTCCTAGCGCCTTCTCGTTCGCTGTATAGCGTTTTGAGCGGATAAAGAGCACAAGTGTGTTAGAGGACACAGGATGAATGGGAACTAATTTTGTTATTGTACTTTTGGTGAAAACTGACTTTCTAGACATAAAATGTCACTTTTTTCACCTTATCATACTATTTCATCAACTTTTGCATTTTAATGTAAACAATCATATTTCGTAATATTTTGGGTCAGAAACATTTCATAGTACTATATTATGTCTAACTATGTGAAAAAAATCTAATTGGAGTACGTCGTGCACTTGATTATATGAGTTTGTTAGAAAAACCACTTTCCTTTGCTCCTAGCGCCTTCTCGTTCGCTGTATAGCGTTTTGAGCGGATAAAGAGCACAAGTGTGTTAGAGGACACAGGATGAATGGGAACTAATTTTGTTATTGTACTTTTGGTGAAAACTGACTTTCTAGACATAAAATGTCACTTTTTTCACCTTATCATACTTTTTCATCAACTTTTGCATTTTAATGTAAACAATCATATTTCGTAATATTTTGGGTCAGAAACATTTCATAGTGCTAAATTATGTCTAACTATGTGAAAAAAATCAAATTGGAGTAGGTCGGACAACTGATTATATGACTTTGTTAGAAAAACCACTTTCCCTTGCTCCTAGCGCCTTCTCGTTCGCTGTATAGCGTTTTGAGCGGATAAAGAGCACAAGTCTGTTAGTGGACACAGTATGAATGGGAACTAATTTTGCTATTGTACTTTTGATGAAAAGTGACTATCTTGACATGAAATGTCACTTTTTTCACCTTATCATACTTTTTCATCAACTTTTGCATTTTAATGTAAACAATCATATTTCGTAATATTTTGGGTCAGAAACATTTCATAGTACTATATTATGTCTAACTATGTGAAAAAAATCAAATTGGAGTAGGTAGTGCACTTGATTATATGAGTTTGTTAGAAAAACCACTTTCCTTTGCTCCTAGCGCCTTCTCGTTCGCTGTATAGCGTTTTGAGCGGATAAAGAGCACAAGTGTGTTAGAGGACACAGGATGAATGGGAACTAATTTTGTTATTGTACTTTTGGTGAAAACTGACTTTCTAGACATAAAATGTCACTTTTTTCACCTTATCAGACTATTTCATCAACTTTTGCATTTTAATGTAAACAATCATATTTCGTAATATTTTGGGTCAGAAACATGTCATAGTACTAAATTATGTCTAACTATGTGAAAAAAATCAAATTGGAGTAGGTCGGACAACTGATTATATGAGTTTGTTAGAAAAACCACTTTCCTTTGCTCCTAGCGCCTTCTCGTTCGCTGTATAGCGTTTTGAGCGGATAAAGAGCACAAGTGTGTTAGGGGACACAGGATGAATGGGAACTAATTTTGTTATTGTACTTTTGATGAAAACTGACTTTCTAGACATAAAATGTCACTTTTTTCACCTTATCATACTTTTTCATCAACTTTTGCATTTTAATGTAAACAATCATATTTCGTAATATTTTGGGTCAGAAACATTTCATAGTACTAAATTATGTCTAACTATGTGAAAAAAAATCAAATTGGAGTAGGTCGGACAACTGATTATATGAGTTTGTTAGAAAAACCACTTTCCCTTGCTCCTAGCGCCTTCTCGTTCGCTGTATAGCGTTTTGAGCGGATAAAGAGCACAAGTGTGTTAGAGGACACAGGATGAATGGGAACTAATTTTGTTATTGTACTTTTGGTGAAAACTGACTTTCTAGACATAAAATGTCACTTTTTTCACCTTATCATACTATTTCATCAACTTTTGCATTTTAATGTAAACAATCATATTTCGTAATATTTTGGGTCAGAAACATTTCATAGTACTAAATTATGTCTAACTATGTGAAAAAAATCAAATTGGAGTAGGTCGTGCACTTGATTATATGAGTTTGTTAGAAAAACCACTTTCCTTTGCTCCTAGCGCCTTCTCGTTCGCTGTATAGCGTTTTGAGCGGATAAAGAGCACAAGTGTGTTAGGGGACACAGGATGAATGGGAACTAATTTTGTTATTGTACTTTTGATGAAAACTGACTTTCTAGACATAAAATGTCACTTTTTTCACCTTATCAGACTTTTTCATCAACTTTTGCATTTTAATGTAAACAATCATATTTCGTATTATTTTGGGTCAGAAACATTTCATAGTACTATATTATGTCTAACTATGTGAAAAAAATCAAATTGGAGTAGGTCGTGCACTTGATTATATGAGTTTGTTAGAAAAACCACTTTCCTTTGCTCCTAGCGCCTTCTCGTTCGCTGTATAGCGTTTTGAGCGGATAAAGAGCACAAGTGTGTTAGAGGACACAGGATGAATGGGAACTAATTTTGTTATTGTACTTTTGGTGAAAACTGACTTTCTAGACATAAAATGTCACTTTTTTCACCTTATCATACTATTTCATCAACTTTTGCATTTTAATGTAAACAATCATATTTCGTAATATTTTGGGTCAGAAACATTTCATAGTACTATACTATGTCTAACTATGTGAAAAAAATCAAATTGGAGTAGGTCGTGCACTTGATTATATGACTTTGTTAGAAAAACCACTTTCCCTTGCTCCTAGCGCCTTCTCGTTCGCTGTATAGCGTTTTGAGCGGATAAAGAGCACAAGTGTGTTAGAGGACACAGGATGAATGGGAACTAATTTTGTTATTGTACTTTTGGTGAAAACTGACTTTCTAGACATAAAATGTCACTTTTTTCACCTTATCATACTATTTCATCAACTTTTGCATTTTAATGTAAACAATCATATTTCGTAATATTTTGGGTCAGAAACATTTCATAGTACTATATTATGTCTAACTATGTGAAAAAAATCAAATTGGAGTACGTCGTGCACTTGATTATATGAGTTTGTTAGAAAAACCACTTTCCTTTGCTCCTAGCGCCTTCTCGTTCGCTGTATAGCGTTTTGAGCGGATAAAGAGCACAAGTGTGTTAGGGGACACAGGATGAATGGGAACTAATTTTGTTATTGTACTTTTGATGAAAACTGACTTTCTAGACATAAAATGTCACTTTTTTCACCTTATCATACTTTTTCATCAACTTTTGCATTTTAATGTAAACAATCATATTTCGTAATATTTTGGGTCAGAAACATTTCATAGTACTATATTATGTCTAACTATGTGAAAAAAATCAAATTGGAGTAGGTCGTGCACTTGATTATATGAGTTTGTTAGAAAAACCACTTTCCTTTGCTCCTAGCGCCTTCTCGTTCGCTGTATAGCGTTTTGAGCGGATAAAGAGCACAAGTGTGTTAGAGGACACAGGATGAATGGGAACTAATTTTGTTATTGTACTTTTGGTGAAAACTGACTTTCTAGACATAAAATGTCACTTTTTTCACCTTATCAGACTATTTCATCAACTTTTGCATTTTAATGTAAACAATCATATTTCGTAATATTTTGGGTCAGAAACATTTCATAGTACTATACTATGTCTAACTATGTGAAAAAAATCAAATTGGAGCAGGTCGTGCACTTGATTATATGACTTTGTTAGAAAAACCACTTTCCCTTGCTCCTAGCGCCTTCTCGTTCGCTGTATAGCGTTTTGAGCGGATAAAGAGCACAAGTGTGTTAGAGGACACAGGATGAATGGGAACTAATTTTGTTATTGTACTTTTGGTGAAAACTGACTTTCTAGACATAAAATGTCACTTTTTTCACCTTATCAGACTATTTCATCAACTTTTGCATTTTAATGTAAACAATCATATTTCGTAATATTTTGGGTCAGAAACATTTCATAGTACTAAATTATGTCTATCTATGTGAAAAAAAATCAAATTGGAGTAGGTCGGACAACTTGATTATATGAGTTTGTTAGAAAAACCACTTTCCCTTGCTCCTAGCGCCTTCTCGTTCGCTGTATAGCGTTTTGAGCGGATCAAGAGCACAAGTCTGTTAGTGGACACAGTATGAATGGGAACTAATTTTGTTATTGTACTTTTGATGAAAAGTGACTATCTTGACATGAAATGTCACTTTTTTCACCTTATCATACCTTTTCATCAACTTTTGCATTTTAATGTAAACAATCATATTTCGTAATATTTTGGGTCAGAAACATTTCATAGTACTATACTATGTCTAACTATGTGAAAAAAATCAAATTGGAGTAGGTCGTGCACTTGATTATATGACTTTGTTAGAAAAACCACTTTCCCTTGCTCCTAGCGCCTTCTCGTTCGCTGTATAGCGTTTTGAGCGGATAAAGAGCACAAGTGTGTTAGAGGACACAGGATGAATGGGAACTAATTTTGTTATTGTACTTTTGGTGAAAACTGACTTTCTAGACATAAAATGTCACTTTTTTCACCTTATCATACTATTTCATCAACTTTTGCATTTTAATGTAAACAATCATATTTCGTAATATTTTGGGTCAGAAACATTTCATAGTACTATATTATGTCTAACTATGTGAAAAAAATCAAATTGGAGTAGGTCGTGCACTTGATTATATGAGTTTGTTAGAAAAACCACTTTCCTTTGCTCCTAGCGCCTTCTCGTTCGCTGTATAGCGTTTTGAGCGGATAAAGAGCACAAGTGTGTTAGAGGACACAGGATGAATGGGAACTAATTTTGTTATTGTACTTTTGGTGAAAACTGACTTTCTAGACTTAAAATGTCACTTTTTTCACCTTATCATACTATTTCATCAACTTTTGCATTTTAATGTAAACAATCATATTTCGTAATATTTTGGGTCAGAAACATTTCATAGTACTATACTATGTCTAACTATGTGAAAAAAATCAAATTGGAGTAGGTCGTGCACTTGATTATATGACTTTGTTAGAAAAACCACTTTCCCTTGCTCCTAGCGCCTTCTCGTTCGCTGTATAGCGTTTTGAGCGGATAAAGAGCACAAGTGTGTTAGAGGACACAGGATGAATGGGAACTAATTTTGTTATTGTACTTTTGGTGAAAACTGACTTTCTAGACATAAAATGTCACTTTTTTCACCTTATCAGACTATTTCATCAACTTTTGCATTTTAATGTAAACAATCATATTTCGTAATATTTTGGGTCAGAAACATTTCATAGTACTAAATTATGTCTAACTATGTGAAAAAAATCAAATTGGAGTACGTCGTGCGCTTGATTATATGAGTTTGTTAGAAAAACCACTTTCCTTTGCTCCTAGCGCCTTCTCGTTCGCTGTATAGCGTTTTGAGCGGATAAAGAGCACAAGTGTGTTAGGGGACACAGGATGAATGGGAACTAATTTTGTTATTGTACTTTTGATGAAAACTGACTTTCTAGACATAAAATGTCACTTTTTTCACCTTATCAGACTTTTTCATCAACTTTTGCATTTTAATGTAAACAATCATATTTCGTATTATTTTGGGTCAGAAACATTTCATAGTACTATATTATGTCTAACTATGTGAAAAAAATCAAATTGGAGTAGGTCGTGCACTTGATTATATGAGTTTGTTAGAAAAACCACTTTCCTTTGCTCCTAGCGCCTTCTCGTTCGCTGTATAGCGTTTTGAGCGGATAAAGAGCACAAGTGTGTTAGAGGACACAGGATGAATGGGAACTAATTTTGTTATTGTACTTTTGGTGAAAACTGACTTTCTAGACATAAAATGTCACTTTTTTCACCTTATCATACTATTTCATCAACTTTTGCATTTTAATGTAAACAATCATATTTCGTAATATTTTGGGTCAGAAACATTTCATAGTACTATACTATGTCTAACTATGTGAAAAAAATCAAATTGGAGTAGGTCGTGCACTTGATTATATGACTTTGTTAGAAAAACCACTTTCCCTTGCTCCTAGCGCCTTCTCGTTCGCTGTATAGCGTTTTGAGCGGATAAAGAGCACAAGTGTGTTAGAGGACACAGGATGAATGGGAACTAATTTTGTTATTGTACTTTTGGTGAAAACTGACTTTCTAGACATAAAATGTCACTTTTTTCACCTTATCATACTATTTCATCAACTTTTGCATTTTAATGTAAACAATCATATTTCGTAATATTTTGGGTCAGAAACATTTCATAGTACTATATTATGTCTAACTATGTGAAAAAAATCTAATTGGAGTACGTCGTGCACTTGATTATATGAGTTTGTTAGAAAAACCACTTTCCTTTGCTCCTAGCGCCTTCTCGTTCGCTGTATAGCGTTTTGAGCGGATAAAGAGCACAAGTGTGTTAGAGGACACAGGATGAATGGGAACTAATTTTGTTATTGTACTTTTGGTGAAAACTGACTTTCTAGACATAAAATGTCACTTTTTTCACCTTATCATACTTTTTCATCAACTTTTGCATTTTAATGTAAACAATCATATTTCGTAATATTTTGGGTCAGAAACATTTCATAGTACTATATTATGTCTAACTATGTGAAAAAAATCAAATTGGAGTAGGTCGTGCACTTGATTATATGAGTTTGTTAGAAAAACCACTTTCCTTTGCTCCTAGCGCCTTCTCGTTCGCTGTATAGCGTTTTGAGCGGATAAAGAGCACAAGTGTGTTAGAGGACACAGGATGAATGGGAACTAATTTTGTTATTGTACTTTTGGTGAAAACTGACTTTCTAGACATAAAATGTCACTTTTTTCACCTTATCAGACTATTTCATCAACTTTTGCATTTTAATGTAAACAATCATATTTCGTAATATTTTGGGTCAGAAACATTTCATAGTACTATACTATGTCTAACTATGTGAAAAAAATCAAATTGGAGCAGGTCGTGCACTTGATTATATGACTTTGTTAGAAAAACCACTTTCCCTTGCTCCTAGCGCCTTCTCGTTCGCTGTATAGCGTTTTGAGCGGATAAAGAGCACAAGTGTGTTAGAGGACACAGGATGAATGGGAACTAATTTTGTTATTGTACTTTTGGTGAAAACTGACTTTCTAGACATAAAATGTCACTTTTTTCACCTTATCAGACTATTTCATCAACTTTTGCATTTTAATGTAAACAATCATATTTCGTAATATTTTGGGTCAGAAACATTTCATAGTACTAAATTATGTCTATCTATGTGAAAAAAAATCAAATTGGAGTAGGTCGGACAACTGATTATATGAGTTTGTTAGAAAAACCACTTTCCCTTGCTCCTAGCGCCTTCTCGTTCGCTGTATAGCGTTTTGAGCGGATCAAGAGCACAAGTCTGTTAGTGGACACAGTATGAATGGGAACTAATTTTGTTATTGTACTTTTGATGAAAAGTGACTATCTTGACATGAAATGTCACTTTTTTCACCTTATCATACCTTTTCATCAACTTTTGCATTTTAATGTAAACAATCATATTTCGTAATATTTTGGGTCAGAAACATTTCATAGTACTATATTATGTCTAACTATGTGAAAAAAATCAAATTGGAGTAGGTAGTGCACTTGATTATATGAGTTTGTTAGAAAAACCACTTTCCTTTGCTCCTAGCGCCTTCTCGTTCGCTGTATAGCGTTTTGAGCGGATAAGGAGCACAAGTGTGTTAGAGGACACAGGATGAATGGGAACTAATTTTGTTATTGTACTTTTGGTGAAAACTGACTTTCTAGACATAAAATGTCACTTTTTTCACCTTATCAGACTATTTCATCAACTTTTGCATTTTAATGTAAACAATCATATTTCGTAATATTTTGGGTCAGAAACATTTCATAGTACTAAATTATGTCTAACTATGTGAAAAAAATCAAATTGGAGTACGTCGTGCGCTTGATTATATGAGTTTGTTAGAAAAACCACTTTCCTTTGCTCCTAGCGCCTTCTCGTTCGCTGTATAGCGTTTTGAGCGGATAAAGAGCACAAGTGTGTTAGGGGACACAGGATGAATGGGAACTAATTTTGTTATTGTACTTTTGATGAAAACTGACTTTCTAGACATAAAATGTCACTTTTTTCACCTTATCAGACTTTTTCATCAACTTTTGCATTTTAATGTAAACAATCATATTTCGTATTATTTTGGGTCAGAAACATTTCATAGTACTATATTATGTCTAACTATGTGAAAAAAATCAAATTGGAGTAGGTCGTGCACTTGATTATATGAGTTTGTTAGAAAAACCACTTTCCTTTGCTCCTAGCGCCTTCTCGTTCGCTGTATAGCGTTTTGAGCGGATAAAGAGCACAAGTGTGTTAGAGGACACAGGATGAATGGGAACTAATTTTGTTATTGTACTTTTGGTGAAAACTGACTTTCTAGACTTAAAATGTCACTTTTTTCACCTTATCATACTATTTCATCAACTTTTGCATTTTAATGTAAACAATCATATTTCGTAATATTTTGGGTCAGAAACATTTCATAGTACTATACTATGTCTAACTATGTGAAAAAAATCAAATTGGAGTAGGTCGTGCACTTGATTATATGACTTTGTTAGAAAAACCACTTTCCCTTGCTCCTAGCGCCTTCTCGTTCGCTGTATAGCGTTTTGAGCGGATAAAGAGCACAAGTGTGTTAGAGGACACAGGATGAATGGGAACTAATTTTGTTATTGTACTTTTGGTGAAAACTGACTTTCTAGACATAAAATGTCACTTTTTTCACCTTATCATACTATTTCATCAACTTTTGCATTTTAATGTAAACAATCATATTTCGTAATATTTTGGGTCAGAAACATTTCATAGTACTATATTATGTCTAACTATGTGAAAAAAATCTAATTGGAGTACGTCGTGCACTTGATTATATGAGTTTGTTAGAAAAACCACTTTCCTTTGCTCCTAGCGCCTTCTCGTTCGCTGTATAGCGTTTTGAGCGGATAAAGAGCACAAGTGTGTTAGAGGACACAGGATGAATGGGAACTAATTTTGTTATTGTACTTTTGGTGAAAACTGACTTTCTAGACATAAAATGTCACTTTTTTCACCTTATCATACTTTTTCATCAACTTTTGCATTTTAATGTAAACAATCATATTTCGTAATATTTTGGGTCAGAAACATTTCATAGTGCTAAATTATGTCTAACTATGTGAAAAAAATCAAATTGGAGTAGGTCGGACAACTGATTATATGACTTTGTTAGAAAAACCACTTTCCCTTGCTCCTAGCGCCTTCTCGTTCGCTGTATAGCGTTTTGAGCGGATAAAGAGCACAAGTCTGTTAGTGGACACAGTATGAATGGGAACTAATTTTGCTATTGTACTTTTGATGAAAAGTGACTATCTTGACATGAAATGTCACTTTTTTCACCTTATCATACTTTTTCATCAACTTTTGCATTTTAATGTAAACAATCATATTTCGTAATATTTTGGGTCAGAAACATTTCATAGTACTATATTATGTCTAACTATGTGAAAAAAATCAAATTGGAGTAGGTAGTGCACTTGATTATATGAGTTTGTTAGAAAAACCACTTTCCTTTGCTCCTAGCGCCTTCTCGTTCGCTGTATAGCGTTTTGAGCGGATAAAGAGCACAAGTGTGTTAGAGGACACAGGATGAATGGGAACTAATTTTGTTATTGTACTTTTGGTGAAAACTGACTTTCTAGACATAAAATGTCACTTTTTTCACCTTATCAGACTATTTCATCAACTTTTGCATTTTAATGTAAACAATCATATTTCGTAATATTTTGGGTCAGAAACATGTCATAGTACTAAATTATGTCTAACTATGTGAAAAAAATCAAATTGGAGTAGGTCGGACAACTGATTATATGAGTTTGTTAGAAAAACCACTTTCCTTTGCTCCTAGCGCCTTCTCGTTCGCTGTATAGCGTTTTGAGCGGATAAAGAGCACAAGTGTGTTAGGGGACACAGGATGAATGGGAACTAATTTTGTTATTGTACTTTTGATGAAAACTGACTTTCTAGACATAAAATGTCACTTTTTTCACCTTATCATACTTTTTCATCAACTTTTGCATTTTAATGTAAACAATCATATTTCGTAATATTTTGGGTCAGAAACATTTCATAGTACTAAATTATGTCTATCTATGTGAAAAAAAATCAAATTGGAGTAGGTCGGACAACTGATTATATGAGTTTGTTAGAAAAACCACTTTCCCTTGCTCCTAGCGCCTTCTCGTTCGCTGTATAGCGTTTTGAGCGGATAAAGAGCACAAGTCTGTTAGTGGACACAGGATGAATGGGAACTAATTTTGTTATTGTACTTTTGATGAAAAGTGACTATCTTGACATGAAATGTCACTTTTTTCACCTTATCATACCTTTTCATCAACTTTTGCATTTTAATGTAAACAATCATATTTCGTAATATTTTGGGTCAGAAACATTTCATAGTACTATATTATGTCTAACTATGTGAAAAAAATCAAATTGGAGTAGGTAGTGCACTTGATTATATGAGTTTGTTAGAAAAACCACTTTCCTTTGCTCCTAGCGCCTTCTCGGTCGCTGTATAGCGTTTTGAGCGGATAAAGAGCACAAGTGTGTTAGAGGACACAGGATGAATGGGAACTAATTTTGTTATTGTACTTTTGGTGAAAACTGACTTTCTAGACATAAAATGTCACTTTTTTCACCTTATCAGACTTTTTCATCAACTTTTGCATTTTAATGTAAACAATCATATTTCGTATTATTTTGGGTCAGAAACATTTCATAGTACTATATTATGTCTAACTATGTGAAAAAAATCAAATTGGAGTAGGTCGTGCACTTGATTATATGAGTTTGTTAGAAAAACCACTTTCCTTTGCTCCTAGCGCCTTCTCGTTCGCTGTATAGCGTTTTGAGCGGATAAAGAGCACAAGTGTGTTAGAGGACACAGGATGAATGGGAACTAATTTTGTTATTGTACTTTTGGTGAAAACTGACTTTCTAGACTTAAAATGTCACTTTTTTCACCTTATCATACTATTTCATCAACTTTTGCATTTTAATGTAAACAATCATATTTCGTAATATTTTGGGTCAGAAACATTTCATAGTACTATACTATGTCTAACTATGTGAAAAAAATCAAATTGGAGTAGGTCGTGCACTTGATTATATGACTTTGTTAGAAAAACCACTTTCCCTTGCTCCTAGCGCCTTCTCGTTCGCTGTATAGCGTTTTGAGCGGATAAAGAGCACAAGTGTGTTAGAGGACACAGGATGAATGGGAACTAATTTTGTTATTGTACTTTTGGTGAAAACTGACTTTCTAGACATAAAATGTCACTTTTTTCACCTTATAAGACTATTTCATCAACTTTTGCATTTTAATGTAAACAATCATATTTCGTAATATTTTGGGTCAGAAACATTTCATAGTACTAAATTATGTCTAACTATGTGAAAAAAATCAAATTGGAGTACGTCGTGCGCTTGATTATATGAGTTTGTTAGAAAAACCACTTTCCTTTGCTCCTAGCGCCTTCTCGTTCGCTGTATAGCGTTTTGAGCGGATAAAGAGCACAAGTGTGTTAGGGGACACAGGATGAATGGGAACTAATTTTGTTATTGTACTTTTGATGAAAACTGACTTTCTAGACATAAAATGTCACTTTTTTCACCTTATCAGACTTTTTCATCAACTTTTGCATTTTAATGTAAACAATCATATTTCGTATTATTTTGGGTCAGAAACATTTCATAGTACTATATTATGTCTAACTATGTGAAAAAAATCAAATTGGAGTAGGTCGTGCACTTGATTATACGAGTTTGTTAGAAAAACCACTTTCCTTTGCTCCTAGCGCCTTCTCGTTCGCTGTATAGCGTTTTGAGCGGATAAAGAGCACAAGTGTGTTAGAGGACACAGGATGAATGGGAACTAATTTTGTTATTGTACTTTTGGTGAAAACTGACTTTCTAGACATAAAATGTCACTTTTTTCACCTTATCATACTTTTTCATCAACTTTTGCATTTTAATGTAAACAATCATATTTCGTAATATTTTGGGTCAGAAACATTTCATAGTGCTAAATTATGTCTAACTATGTGAAAAAAATCAAATTGGAGTAGGTCGGACAACTGATTATATGACTTTGTTAGAAAAACCACTTTCCCTTGCTCCTAGCGCCTTCTCGTTCGCTGTATAGCGTTTTGAGCGGATAAAGAGCACAAGTCTGTTAGTGGACACAGTATGAATGGGAACTAATTTTGCTATTGTACTTTTGATGAAAAGTGACTATCTTGACATGAAATGTCACTTTTTTCACCTTATCATACTTTTTCATCAACTTTTGCATTTTAATGTAAACAATCATATTTCGTAATATTTTGGGTCAGAAACATTTCATAGTACTATATTATGTCTAACTATGTGAAAAAAATCAAATTGGAGTAGGTAGTGCACTTGATTATATGAGTTTGTTAGAAAAACCACTTTCCTTTGCTCCTAGCGCCTTCTCGTTCGCTGTATAGCGTTTTGAGCGGATAAAGAGCACAAGTGTGTTAGAGGACACAGGATGAATGGGAACTAATTTTGTTATTGTACTTTTGGTGAAAACTGACTTTCTAGACATAAAATGTCACTTTTTTCACCTTATCAGACTATTTCATCAACTTTTGCATTTTAATGTAAACAATCATATTTCGTAATATTTTGGGTCAGAAACATGTCATAGTACTAAATTATGTCTAACTATGTGAAAAAAATCAAATTGGAGTAGGTCGGACAACTGATTATATGAGTTTGTTAGAAAAACCACTTTCCTTTGCTCCTAGCGCCTTCTCGTTCGCTGTATAGCGTTTTGAGCGGATAAAGAGCACAAGTGTGTTAGGGGACACAGGATGAATGGGAACTAATTTTGTTATTGTACTTTTGATGAAAACTGACTTTCTAGACATAAAATGTCACTTTTTTCACCTTATCATACTATTTCATCAACTTTTGCATTTTAATGTAAACAATCATATTTCGTAATATTTTGGGTCAGAAACATTTCATAGTACTATACTATGTCTAACTATGTGAAAAAAATCAAATTGGAGTAGGTCGTGCACTTGATTATATGACTTTGTTAGAAAAACCACTTTCCCTTGCTCCTAGCGCCTTCTCGTTCGCTGTATAGCGTTTTGAGCGGATAAAGAGCACAAGTGTGTTAGAGGACACAGGATGAATGGGAACTAATTTTGTTATTGTACTTTTGGTGAAAACTGACTTTCTAGACATAAAATGTCACTTTTTTCACCTTATCATACTATTTCATCAACTTTTGCATTTTAATGTAAACAATCATATTTCGTAATATTTTGGGTCAGAAACATTTCATAGTACTATATTATGTCTAACTATGTGAAAAAAATCTAATTGGAGTACGTCGTGCACTTGATTATATGAGTTTGTTAGAAAAACCACTTTCCTTTGCTCCTAGCGCCTTCTCGTTCGCTGTATAGCGTTTTGAGCGGATAAAGAGCACAAGTGTGTTAGAGGACACAGGATGAATGGGAACTAATTTTGTTATTGTACTTTTGGTGAAAACTGACTTTCTAGACATAAAATGTCACTTTTTTCACCTTATCATACTTTTTCATCAACTTTTGCATTTTAATGTAAACAATCATATTTCGTAATATTTTGGGTCAGAAACATTTAATAGTACTATATTATGTCTAACTATGTGAAAAAAATCAAATTGGAGTAGGTCGTGCACTTGATTATATGAGTTTGTTAGAAAAACCACTTTCCTTTGCTCCTAGCGCCTTCTCGTTCGCTGTATAGCGTTTTGAGCGGATAAAGAGCACAAGTGTATTAGGGGACACAGGATGAATGGGAACTAATTTTGTTATTGTACTTTTGATGAAAACTGACTTTCTAGACATAAAATGTCACTTTTTTCACCTTATCATACTTTTTCATCAACTTTTGCATTTTAATGTAAACAATCATATTTCGTAATATTTTGGGTCAGAAACATTTCATAGTACTATATTATGTCTAACTATGTGAAAAAAATCAAATTGGAGTAGGTCGTGCACTTGATTATATGAGTTTGTTAGAAAAACCACTTTCCTTTGCTCCTAGCGCCTTCTCGTTCGCTGTATAGCGTTTTGAGCGGATAAAGAGCACAAGTGTGTTAGAGGACACAGGATGAATGGGAACTAATTTTGTTATTGTACTTTTGGTGAAAACTGACTTTCTAGACATAAAATGTCACTTTTTTCACCTTATCAGACTATTTCATCAACTTTTGCATTTTAATGTAAACAATCATATTTCGTAATATTTTGGGTCAGAAACATTTCATAGTACTATACTATGTCTAACTATGTGAAAAAAATCAAATTGGAGCAGGTCGTGCACTTGATTATATGACTTTGTTAGAAAAACCACTTTCCCTTGCTCCTAGCGCCTTCTCGTTCGCTGTATAGCGTTTTGAGCGGATAAAGAGCACAAGTGTGTTAGAGGACACAGGATGAATGGGAACTAATTTTGTTATTGTACTTTTGGTGAAAACTGACTTTCTAGACATAAAATGTCACTTTTTTCACCTTATCAGACTATTTCATCAACTTTTGCATTTTAATGTAAACAATCATATTTCGTAATATTTTGGGTCAGAAACATTTCATAGTACTAAATTATGTCTAACTATGTGAAAAAAATCAAATTGGAGTACGTCGTGCGCTTGATTATATGAGTTTGTTAGAAAAACCACTTTCCTTTGCTCCTAGCGCCTTCTCGTTCGCTGTATAGCGTTTTGAGCGGATAAAGAGCACAAGTGTGTTAGGGGACACAGGATGAATGGGAACTAATTTTGTTATTGTACTTTTGATGAAAACTGACTTTCTAGACATAAAATGTCACTTTTTTCACCTTATCAGACTTTTTCATCAACTTTTGCATTTTAATGTAAACAATCATATTTCGTATTATTTTGGGTCAGAAACATTTCATAGTACTATATTATGTCTAACTATGTGAAAAAAATCAAATTGGAGTAGGTCGTGCACTTGATTATATGAGTTTGTTAGAAAAACCACTTTCCTTTGCTCCTAGCGCCTTCTCGTTCGCTGTATAGCGTTTTGAGCGGATAAAGAGCACAAGTGTGTTAGAGGACACAGGATGAATGGGAACTAATTTTGTTATTGTACTTTTGGTGAAAACTGACTTTCTAGACTTAAAATGTCACTTTTTTCACCTTATCATACTATTTCATCAACTTTTGCATTTTAATGTAAACAATCATATTTCGTAATATTTTGGGTCAGAAACATTTCATAGTACTATACTATGTCTAACTATGTGAAAAAAATCAAATTGGAGTAGGTCGTGCACTTGATTATATGACTTTGTTAGAAAAACCACTTTCCCTTGCTCCTAGCGCCTTCTCGTTCGCTGTATAGCGTTTTGAGCGGATAAAGAGCACAAGTGTGTTAGAGGACACAGGATGAATGGGAACTAATTTTGTTATTGTACTTTTGGTGAAAACTGACTTTCTAGACATAAAATGTCACTTTTTTCACCTTATCATACTATTTCATCAACTTTTGCATTTTAATGTAAACAATCATATTTCGTAATATTTTGGGTCAGAAACATTTCATAGTACTATATTATGTCTAACTATGTGAAAAAAATCTAATTGGAGTACGTCGTGCACTTGATTATATGAGTTTGTTAGAAAAACCACTTTCCTTTGCTCCTAGCGCCTTCTCGTTCGCTGTATAGCGTTTTGAGCGGATAAAGAGCACAAGTGTGTTAGAGGACACAGGATGAATGGGAACTAATTTTGTTATTGTACTTTTGGTGAAAACTGACTTTCTAGACATAAAATGTCACTTTTTTCACCTTATCATACTTTTTCATCAACTTTTGCATTTTAATGTAAACAATCATATTTCGTAATATTTTGGGTCAGAAACATTTCATAGTGCTAAATTATGTCTAACTATGTGAAAAAAATCAAATTGGAGTAGGTCGGACAACTGATTATATGACTTTGTTAGAAAAACCACTTTCCCTTGCTCCTAGCGCCTTCTCGTTCGCTGTATAGCGTTTTGAGCGGATAAAGAGCACAAGTCTGTTAGTGGACACAGTATGAATGGGAACTAATTTTGCTATTGTACTTTTGATGAAAAGTGACTATCTTGACATGAAATGTCACTTTTTTCACCTTATCATACTTTTTCATCAACTTTTGCATTTTAATGTAAACAATCATATTTCGTAATATTTTGGGTCAGAAACATTTCATAGTACTATATTATGTCTAACTATGTGAAAAAAATCAAATTGGAGTAGGTAGTGCACTTGATTATATGAGTTTGTTAGAAAAACCACTTTCCTTTGCTCCTAGCGCCTTCTCGTTCGCTGTATAGCGTTTTGAGCGGATAAAGAGCACAAGTGTGTTAGAGGACACAGGATGAATGGGAACTAATTTTGTTATTGTACTTTTGGTGAAAACTGACTTTCTAGACATAAAATGTCACTTTTTTCACCTTATCAGACTATTTCATCAACTTTTGCATTTTAATGTAAACAATCATATTTCGTAATATTTTGGGTCAGAAACATGTCATAGTACTAAATTATGTCTAACTATGTGAAAAAAATCAAATTGGAGTAGGTCGGACAACTGATTATATGAGTTTGTTAGAAAAACCACTTTCCTTTGCTCCTAGCGCCTTCTCGTTCGCTGTATAGCGTTTTGAGCGGATAAAGAGCACAAGTGTGTTAGGGGACACAGGATGAATGGGAACTAATTTTGTTATTGTACTTTTGATGAAAACTGACTTTCTAGACATAAAATGTCACTTTTTTCACCTTATCATACTTTTTCATCAACTTTTGCATTTTAATGTAAACAATCATATTTCGTAATATTTTGGGTCAGAAACATTTCATAGTACTAAATTATGTCTATCTATGTGAAAAAAAATCAAATTGGAGTAGGTCGGACAACTGATTATATGAGTTTGTTAGAAAAACCACTTTCCCTTGCTCCTAGCGCCTTCTCGTTCGCTGTATAGCGCTTTGAGCGGATAAAGAGCACAAGTCTGTTAGTGGACACAGGATGAATGGGAACTAATTTTGTTATTGTACTTTTGATGAAAAGTGACTATCTTGACATGAAATGTCACTTTTTTCACCTTATCATACTTTTCATCAACTTTTGCATTTTAATGTAAACAATCATATTTCGTAATATTTTGGGTCAGAAACATTTCATAGTACTATATTATGTCTAACTATGTGAAAAAAATCAAATTGGAGTAGGTCGTGCACTTGATTATATGAGTTTGTTAGAAAAACCACTTTCCTTTGCTCCTAGCGCCTTCTCGTTCGCTGTATAGCGTTTTGAGCGGATAAAGAGCACAAGTGTGTTAGAGGACACAGGATGAATGGGAACTAATTTTGTTATTGTACTTTTGGTGAAAACTGACTTTCTAGACATAAAATGTCACTTTTTTCACCTTATCATACTTTTTCATCAACTTTTGCATTTTAATGTAAACAATCATATTTCGTAATATTTTGGGTCAGAAACATTTCATAGTACTATATTATGTCTAACTATGTGAAAAAAATCAAATTGGAGTAGGTCGTGCACTTGATTATATGAGTTTGTTAGAAAAACCACTTTCCTTTGCTCCTAGCGCCTTCTCGTTCGCTGTATAGCGTTTTGAGCGGATAAAGAGCACAAGTGTGTTAGAGGACACAGGATGAATGGGAACTAATTTTGTTATTGTACTTTTGGTGAAAACTGACTTTCTAGACATAAAATGTCACTTTTTTCACCTTATCATACTTTTTCATCAACTTTTGCATTTTAATGTAAACAATCATATTTCGTAATATTTTGGGTCAGAAACATTTCATAGTACTATATTATGTCTAACTATGTGAAAAAAATCAAATTGGAGTAGGTCGTGCACTTGATTATATGAGTTTGTTAGAAAAACCACTTTCCTTTGCTCCTAGCGCCTTCTCGTTCGCTGTATAGCGTTTTGAGCGGATAAAGAGCACAAGTGTGTTAGAGGACACAGGATGAATGGGAACTAATTTTGTTATTGTACTTTTGGTGAAAACTGACTTTCTAGACATAAAATGTCACTTTTTTCACCTTATCAGACTATTTCATCAACTTTTGCATTTTAATGTAAACAATCATATTTCGTAATATTTTGGGTCAGAAACATTTCATAGTACTATATTATGTCTAACTATGTGAAAAAAATCAAATTGGAGTAGGTCGTGCACTTGATTATATGAGTTTGTTAGAAAAACCACTTTCCTTTGCTCCTAGCGCCTTCTCGTTCGCTGTATAGCGTTTTGAGCGGATAAAGAGCACAAGTGTGTTAGAGGACACAGGATGAATGGGAACTAATTTTGTTATTGTACTTTTGGTGAAAACTGACTTTCTAGACATAAAATGTCACTTTTTTCACCTTATCAGACTTTTTCATCAACTTTTGCATTTTAATGTAAACAATCATATTTCGTAATATTTTGGGTCAGAAACATTTCATAGTACTAAATTATGTCTAACTATGTGAAAAAAATCAAATTGGAGTAGGTCGTGCACTTGATTATATGAGTTTGTTAGAAAAACCACTTTCCTTTGCTCCTAGCGCCTTCTCGTTCGCTGTATAGCGTTTTGAGCGGATAAAGAGCACAAGTGTGTTAGGGGACACAGGATGAATGGGAACTAATTTTGTTATTGTACTTTTGATGAAAACTGACTTTCTAGACATAAAATGTCACTTTTTTCACCTTATCATACTTTTTCATCAACTTTTGCATTTTAATGTAAACAATCATATTTCGTAATATTTTGGGTCAGAAACATTTCATAGTACTATATTATGTCTAACTATGTGAAAAAAATCAAATTGGAGTAGGTCGTGCACTTGATTATATGAGTTTGTTAGAAAAACCACTTTCCTTTGCTCCTAGCGCCTTCTCGTTCGCTGTATAGCGTTTTGAGCGGATAAAGAGCACAAGTGTGTTAGAGGACACAGGATGAATGGGAACTAATTTTGTTATTGTACTTTTGGTGAAAACTGACTTTCTAGACATAAAATGTCACTTTTTTCACCTTATCATACTATTTCATCAACTTTTGCATTTTAATGTAAACAATCATATTTCGTAATATTTTGGGTCAGAAACATTTCATAGTACTATATTATGTCTAACTATGTGAAAAAAATCAAATTGGAGTAGGTCGTGCACTTGATTATATGAGTTTGTTAGAAAAACCACTTTCCCTTGCTCCTAGCGCCTTCTCGTTCGCTGTATAGCGTTTTGAGCGGATAAAGAGCACAAGTGTGTTAGAGGACACAGGATGAATGGGAACTAATTTTGTTATTGTACTTTTGGTGAAAACTGACTTTCTAGACATAAAATGTCACTTTTTTCACCTTATCATACTATTTCATCAACTTTTGCATTTTAATGTAAACAATCATATTTCGTAATATTTTGGGTCAGAAACATTTCATAGTACTATATTATGTCTAACTATGTGAAAAAAATCAAATTGGAGTAGGTCGTGCACTTGATTATATGACTTTGTTAGAAAAACCACTTTCCCTTGCTCCTAGCGCCTTCTCGTTCGCTGTATAGCGTTTTGAGCGGATAAAGAGCACAAGTGTGTTAGAGGACACAGGATGAATGGGAACTAATTTTGTTATTGTACTTTTGGTGAAAACTGACTTTCTAGACATAAAATGTCACTTTTTTCACCTTATCATACTTTTTCATCAACTTTTGCATTTTAATGTAAACAATCATATTTCGTAATATTTTGGGTCAGAAACATTTCATAGTACTATATTATGTCTAACTATGTGAAAAAAATCAAATTGGAGTAGGTCGTGCACTTGATTATATGAGTTTGTTAGAAAAACCACTTTCCTTTGCTCCTAGCGCCTTCTCGTTCGCTGTATAGCGTTTTGAGCGGATAAAGAGCACAAGTGTGTTAGAGGACACAGGATGAATGGGAACTAATTTTGTTATTGTACTTTTGGTGAAAACTGACTTTCTAGACATAAAATGTCACTTTTTTCACCTTATCATACTTTTTCATCAACTTTTGCATTTTAATGTAAACAATCATATTTCGTAATATTTTGGGTCAGAAACATTTCATAGTACTAAATTATGTCTAACTATGTGAAAAAAATCAAATTGGAGTAGGTCGGACAACTGATTATATGAGTTTGTTAGAAAAACCACTTTCCTTTGCTCCTAGCGCCTTCTCGTTCGCTGTATAGCGTTTTGAGCGGATAAAGAGCACAAGTGTGTTAGGGGACACAGGATGAATGGGAACTAATTTTGTTATTGTACTTTTGATGAAAACTGACTTTCTAGACATAAAATGTCACTTTTTTCACCTTATCATACTTTTTCATCAACTTTTGCATTTTAATGTAAACAATCATATTTCGTAATATTTTGGGTCAGAAACATTTCATAGTACTATATTATGTCTAACTATGTGAAAAAAATCAAATTGGAGTAGGTCGTGCACTTGATTATATGAGTTTGTTAGAAAAACCACTTTCCTTTGCTCCTAGCGCCTTCTCGTTCGCTGTATAGCGTTTTGAGCGGATAAAGAGCACAAGTGTGTTAGAGGACACAGGATGAATGGGAACTAATTTTGTTATTGTACTTTTGGTGAAAACTGACTTTCTAGACATAAAATGTCACTTTTTTCACCTTATCATACTTTTTCATCAACTTTTGCATTTTAATGTAAACAATCATATTTCGTAATATTTTGGGTCAGAAACATTTCATAGTACTAAATTATGTCTAACTATGTGAAAAAAATCAAATTGGAGTAGGTCGGACAACTGATTATATGAGTTTGTTAGAAAAACCACTTTCCCTTGCTCCTAGCGCCTTCTCGTTCGCTGTATAGCGTTTTGAGCGGATAAAGAGCACAAGTCTGTTAGTGGACACAGGATGAATGGGAACTAATTTTGTTATTGTACTTTTGATGAAAAGTGACTATCTTGACATGAAATGTCACTTTTTTCACCTTATCATACTTTTCATCAACTTTTGCATTTTAATGTAAACAATCATATTTCGTAATATTTTGGGTCAGAAACATTTCATAGTACTATATTATGTCTAACTATGTGAAAAAAATCAAATTGGAGTAGGTAGTGCACTTGATTATATGAGTTTGTTAGAAAAACCACTTTCCTTTGCTCCTAGCGCCTTCTCGTTCGCTGTATAGCGTTTTGAGCGGATAAAGAGCACAAGTGTGTTAGAGGACACAGGATGAATGGGAACTAATTTTGTTATTGTACTTTTGGTGAAAACTGACTTTCTAGACATAAAATGTCACTTTTTTCACCTTATCAGACTTTTTCATCAACTTTTGCATTTTAATGTAAACAATCATATTTCGTAATATTTTGGGTCAGAAACATTTCATAGTACTATATTATGTCTAACTATGTGAAAAAAATCAAATTGGAGTAGGTCGTGCACTTGATTATATGAGTTTGTTAGAAAAACCACTTTCCTTTGCTCCTAGCGCCTTCTCGTTCGCTGTATAGCGTTTTGAGCGGATAAAGAGCACAAGTGTGTTAGAGGACACAGGATGAATGGGAACTAATTTTGTTATTGTACTTTTGGTGAAAACTGACTTTCTAGACATAAAATGTCACTTTTTTCACCTTATCAGACTATTTCATCAACTTTTGCATTTTAATGTAAACAATCATATTTCGTAATATTTTGGGTCAGAAACATTTCATAGTACTATATTATGTCTAACTATGTGAAAAAAATCAAATTGGAGTAGGTCGTGCACTTGATTATATGAGTTTGTTAGAAAAACCACTTTCCTTTGCTCCTAGCGCCTTCTCGTTCGCTGTATAGCGTTTTGAGCGGATAAAGAGCACAAGTGTGTTAGAGGACACAGGATGAATGGGAACTAATTTTGTTATTGTACTTTTGATGAAAACTGACTTTCTAGACATAAAATGTCACTTTTTTCACCTTATCAGACTTTTTCATCAACTTTTGCATTTTAATGTAAACAATCATATTTCGTAATATTTTGGGTCAGAAACATTTCATAGTACTATATTATGTCTAACTATGTGAAAAAAATCAAATTGGAGTAGGTCGTGCACTTGATTATATGAGTTTGTTAGAAAAACCACTTTCCTTTGCTCCTAGCGCCTTCTCGTTCGCTGTATAGCGTTTTGAGCGGATAAAGAGCACAAGTGTGTTAGAGGACACAGGATGAATGGGAACTAATTTTGTTATTGTACTTTTGGTGAAAACTGACTTTCTAGACATAAAATGTCACTTTTTTCACCTTATCATACTTTTTCATCAACTTTTGCATTTTAATGTAAACAATCATATTTCGTAATATTTTGGGTCAGAAACATTTCATAGTACTATATTATGTCTAACTATGTGAAAAAAATCAAATTGGAGTAGGTCGTGCACTTGATTATATGACTTTGTTAGAAAAACCACTTTCCCTTGCTCCTAGCGCCTTCTCGTTCGCTGTATAGCGTTTTGAGCGGATAAAGAGCACAAGTGTGTTAGAGGACACAGGATGAATGGGAACTAATTTTGTTATTGTACTTTTGGTGAAAACTGACTTTCTAGACATAAAATGTCACTTTTTTCACCTTATCATACTATTTCATCAACTTTTGCATTTTAATGTAAACAATCATATTTCGTAATATTTTGGGTCAGAAACATTTCATAGTACTATATTATGTCTAACTATGTGAAAAAAATCAAATTGGAGTAGGTCGTGCACTTGATTATATGAGTTTGTTAGAAAAACCACTTTCCTTTGCTCCTAGCGCCTTCTCGTTCGCTGTATAGCGTTTTGAGCGGATAAAGAGCACAAGTGTGTTAGAGGACACAGGATGAATGGGAACTAATTTTGTTATTGTACTTTTGGTGAAAACTGACTTTCTAGACATAAAATGTCACTTTTTTCACCTTATCATACTATTTCATCAACTTTTGCATTTTAATGTAAACAATCATATTTCGTAATATTTTGGGTCAGAAACATTTCATAGTACTAAATTATGTCTAACTATGTGAAAAAAATCAAATTGGAGTAGGTCGGACAACTGATTATATGAGTTTGTTAGAAAAACCACTTTCCCTTGCTCCTAGCGCCTTCTCGTTCGCTGTATAGCGTTTTGAGCGGATAAAGAGCACAAGTGTGTTAGTGGACACAGGATGAATGGGAACTAATTTTGTTATTGTACTTTTGATGAAAACTGACTTTCTAGACATAAAATGTCACTTTTTTCACCTTATCATACTTTTTCATCAACTTTTGCATTTTAATGTAAACAATCATATTTCGTAATATTTTGGGTCAGAAACATTTCATAGTACTATATTATGTCTAACTATGTGAAAAAAATCAAATTGGAGTAGGTCGTGCACTTGATTATATGAGTTTGTTAGAAAAACCACTTTCCTTTGCTCCTAGCGCCTTCTCGTTCGCTGTATAGCGTTTTGAGCGGATAAAGAGCACAAGTGTGTTAGAGGACACAGGATGAATGGGAACTAATTTTGTTATTGTACTTTTGGTGAAAACTGACTTTCTAGACATAAAATGTCACTTTTTTCACCTTATCAGACTATTTCATCAACTTTTGCATTTTAATGTAAACAATCATATTTCGTAATATTTTGGGTCAGAAACATTTCATAGTACTATATTATGTCTAACTATGTGAAAAAAATCAAATTGGAGTAGGTCGTGCACTTGATTATATGAGTTTGTTAGAAAAACCACTTTCCTTTGCTCCTAGCGCCTTCTCGTTCGCTGTATAGCGTTTTGAGCGGATAAAGAGCACAAGTGTGTTAGAGGACACAGGATGAATGGGAACTAATTTTGTTATTGTACTTTTGGTGAAAACTGACTTTCTAGACATAAAATGTCACTTTTTTCACCTTATCATACTATTTCATCAACTTTTGCATTTTAATGTAAACAATCATATTTCGTAATATTTTGGGTCAGAAACATTTCATAGTACTATATTATGTCTAACTATGTGAAAAAAATCAAATTGGAGTAGGTCGTGCACTTGATTATATGAGTTTGTTAGAAAAACCACTTTCCCTTGCTCCTAGCGCCTTCTCGTTCGCTGTATAGCGTTTTGAGCGGATAAAGAGCACAAGTGTGTTAGAGGACACAGGATGAATGGGAACTAATTTTGTTATTGTACTTTTGGTGAAAACTGACTTTCTAGACATAAAATGTCACTTTTTTCACCTTATCATACTTTTTCATCAACTTTTGCATTTTAATGTAAACAATCATATTTCGTAATATTTTGGGTCAGAAACATTTCATAGTACTATATTATGTCTAACTATGTGAAAAAAATCAAATTGGAGTAGGTCGTGCACTTGATTATATGAGTTTGTTAGAAAAACCACTTTCCTTTGCTCCTAGCGCCTTCTCGTTCGCTGTATAGCGTTTTGAGCGGATAAAGAGCACAAGTGTGTTAGAGGACACAGGATGAATGGGAACTAATTTTGTTATTGTACTTTTGGTGAAAACTGACTTTCTAGACATAAAATGTCACTTTTTTCACCTTATCATACTTTTTCATCAACTTTTGCATTTTAATGTAAACAATCATATTTCGTAATATTTTGGGTCAGAAACATTTCATAGTACTATATTATGTCTAACTATGTGAAAAAAATCAAATTGGAGTAGGTCGTGCACTTGATTATATGAGTTTGTTAGAAAAACCACTTTCCTTTGCTCCTAGCGCCTTCTCGTTCGCTGTATAGCGTTTTGAGCGGATAAAGAGCACAAGTGTGTTAGAGGACACAGGATGAATGGGAACTAATTTTGTTATTGTACTTTTGGTGAAAACTGACTTTCTAGACATAAAATGTCACTTTTTTCACCTTATCAGACTATTTCATCAACTTTTGCATTTTAATGTAAACAATCATATTTCGTAATATTTTGGGTCAGAAACATTTCATAGTACTATATTATGTCTAACTATGTGAAAAAAATCAAATTGGAGTAGGTCGTGCACTTGATTATATGAGTTTGTTAGAAAAACCACTTTCCCTTGCTCCTAGCGCCTTCTCGTTCGCTGTATAGCGTTTTGAGCGGATAAAGAGCACAAGTGTGTTAGAGGACACAGGATGAATGGGAACTAATTTTGTTATTGTACTTTTGGTGAAAACTGACTTTCTAGACATAAAATGTCACTTTTTTCACCTTATCATACTATTTCATCAACTTTTGCATTTTAATGTAAACAATCATATTTCGTAATATTTTGGGTCAGAAACATTTCATAGTACTAAATTATGTCTAACTATGTGAAAAAAATCAAATTGGAGTAGGTCGGACAACTGATTATATGAGTTTGTTAGAAAAACCACTTTCCCTTGCTCCTAGCGCCTTCTCGTTCGCTGTATAGCGTTTTGAGCGGATAAAGAGCACAAGTCTGTTAGTGGACACAGTATGAATGGGAACTAATTTTGTTATTGTACTTTTGATGAAAAGTGACTATCTTGACATGAAATGTCACTTTTTTCACCTTATCATACTTTTTCATCAACTTTTGCATTTTAATGTAAACAATCATATTTCGTAATATTTTGGGTCAGAAACATTTCATAGTACTATATTATGTCTAACTATGTGAAAAAAATCAAATTGGAGTAGGTAGTGCACTTGATTATATGAGTTTGTTAGAAAAACCACTTTCCTTTGCTCCTAGCGCCTTCTCGTTCGCTGTATAGCGTTTTGAGCGGATAAAGAGCACAAGTGTGTTAGAGGACACAGGATGAATGGGAACTAATTTTGTTATTGTACTTTTGGTGAAAACTGACTTTCTAGACATAAAATGTCACTTTTTTCACCTTATCATACTATTTCATCAACTTTTGCATTTTAATGTAAACAATCATATTTCGTAATATTTTGGGTCAGAAACATTTCATAGTACTAAATTATGTCTAACTATGTGAAAAAAATCAAATTGGAGTAGGTCGTGCACTTGATTATATGAGTTTGTTAGAAAAACCACTTTCCTTTGCTCCTAGCGCCTTCTCGTTCGCTGTATAGCGTTTTGAGCGGATAAAGAGCACAAGTGTGTTAGAGGACACAGGATGAATGGGAACTAATTTTGTTATTGTACTTTTGATGAAAACTGACTTTCTAGACATAAAATGTCACTTTTTTCACCTTATCATACTTTTTCATCAACTTTTGCATTTTAATGTAAACAATCATATTTCGTAATATTTTGGGTCAGAAACATTTCATAGTACTATATTATGTCTAACTATGTGAAAAAAATCAAATTGGAGTAGGTCGTGCACTTGATTATATGACTTTGTTAGAAAAACCACTTTCCCTTGCTCCTAGCGCCTTCTCGTTCGCTGTATAGCGTTTTGAGCGGATAAAGAGCACAAGTGTGTTAGAGGACACAGGATGAATGGGAACTAATTTTGTTATTGTACTTTTGGTGAAAACTGACTTTCTAGACATAAAATGTCACTTTTTTCACCTTATCATACTATTTCATCAACTTTTGCATTTTAATGTAAACAATCATATTTCGTAATATTTTGGGTCAGAAACATTTCATAGTACTATATTATGTCTAACTATGTGAAAAAAATCAAATTGGAGTAGGTCGTGCACTTGATTATATGAGTTTGTTAGAAAAACCACTTTCCTTTGCTCCTAGCGCCTTCTCGTTCGCTGTATAGCGTTTTGAGCGGATAAAGAGCACAAGTGTGTTAGAGGACACAGGATGAATGGGAACTAATTTTGTTATTGTACTTTTGGTGAAAACTGACTTTCTAGACATAAAATGTCACTTTTTTCACCTTATCATACTATTTCATCAACTTTTGCATTTTAATGTAAACAATCATATTTCGTAATATTTTGGGTCAGAAACATTTCATAGTACTAAATTATGTCTAACTATGTGAAAAAAATCAAATTGGAGTAGGTCGGACAACTGATTATATGAGTTTGTTAGAAAAACCACTTTCCTTTGCTCCTAGCGCCTTCTCGTTCGCTGTATAGCGTTTTGAGCGGATAAAGAGCACAAGTGTGTTAGAGGACACAGGATGAATGGGAACTAATTTTGTTATTGTACTTTTGATGAAAACTGACTTTCTAGACATAAAATGTCACTTTTTTCACCTTATCATACTATTTCATCAACTTTTGCATTTTAATGTAAACAATCATATTTCGTAATATTTTGGGTCAGAAACATTTCATAGTACTATATTATGTCTAACTATGTGAAAAAAATCAAATTGGAGTAGGTCGTGCACTTGATTATATGAGTTTGTTAGAAAAACCACTTTCCTTTGCTCCTAGCGCCTTCTCGTTCGCTGTATAGCGTTTTGAGCGGATAAAGAGCACAAGTGTGTTAGAGGACACAGGATGAATGGGAACTAATTTTGTTATTGTACTTTTGGTGAAAACTGACTTTCTAGACATAAAATGTCACTTTTTTCACCTTATCATACTATTTCATCAACTTTTGCATTTTAATGTAAACAATCATATTTCGTAATATTTTGGGTCAGAAACATTTCATAGTACTATATTATGTCTAACTATGTGAAAAAAATCAAATTGGAGTAGGTCGTGCACTTGATTATATGAGTTTGTTAGAAAAACCACTTTCCTTTGCTCCTAGCGCCTTCTCGTTCGCTGTATAGCGTTTTGAGCGGATAAAGAGCACAAGTGTGTTAGTGGACACAGGATGAATGGGAACTAATTTTGTTATTGTACTTTTGATGAAAACTGACTTTCTAGACATAAAATGTCACTTTTTTCACCTTATCATACTTTTTCATCAACTTTTGCATTTTAATGTAAACAATCATATTTCGTAATATTTTGGGTCAGAAACATTTCATAGTACTATATTATGTCTAACTATGTGAAAAAAATCAAATTGGAGTAGGTCGTGCACTTGATTATATGAGTTTGTTAGAAAAACCACTTTCCTTTGCTCCTAGCGCCTTCTCGTTCGCTGTATAGCGTTTTGAGCGGATAAAGAGCACAAGTGTGTTAGAGGACACAGGATGAATGGGAACTAATTTTGTTATTGTACTTTTGGTGAAAACTGACTTTCTAGACATAAAATGTCACTTTTTTCACCTTATCAGACTTTTTCATCAACTTTTGCATTTTAATGTAAACAATCATATTTCGTAATATTTTGGGTCAGAAACATTTCATAGTACTATATTATGTCTAACTATGTGAAAAAAATCAAATTGGAGTAGGTCGTGCACTTGATTATATGAGTTTGTTAGAAAAACCACTTTCCTTTGCTCCTAGCGCCTTCTCGTTCGCTGTATAGCGTTTTGAGCGGATAAAGAGCACAAGTGTGTTAGAGGACACAGGATGAATGGGAACTAATTTTGTTATTGTACTTTTGGTGAAAACTGACTTTCTAGACATAAAATGTCACTTTTTTCACCTTATCATACTATTTCATCAACTTTTGCATTTTAATGTAAACAATCATATTTCGTAATATTTTGGGTCAGAAACATTTCATAGTACTAAATTATGTCTAACTATGTGAAAAAAATCAAATTGGAGTAGGTCGGACAACTGATTATATGACTTTGTTAGAAAAACCACTTTCCCTTGCTCCTAGCGCCTTCTCGTTCGCTGTATAGCGTTTTGAGCGGATAAAGAGCACAAGTCTGTTAGTGGACACAGTATGAATGGGAACTAATTTTGTTATTGTACTTTTGATGAAAAGTGACTATCTTGACATGAAATGTCACTTTTTTCACCTTATCATACTTTTCATCAACTTTTGCATTTTAATGTAAACAATCATATTTCGTAATATTTTGGGTCAGAAACATTTCATAGTACTATATTATGTCTAACTATGTGAAAAAAATCAAATTGGAGTAGGTAGTGCACTTGATTATATGAGTTTGTTAGAAAAACCACTTTCCTTTGCTCCTAGCGCCTTCTCGTTCGCTGTATAGCGTTTTGAGCGGATAAAGAGCACAAGTGTGTTAGAGGACACAGGATGAATGGGAACTAATTTTGTTATTGTACTTTTGGTGAAAACTGACTTTCTAGACATAAAATGTCACTTTTTTCACCTTATCATACTATTTCATCAACTTTTGCATTTTAATGTAAACAATCATATTTCGTAATATTTTGGGTCAGAAACATTTCATAGTACTAAATTATGTCTAACTATGTGAAAAAAATCAAATTGGAGTAGGTCGGACAACTGATTATATGAGTTTGTTAGAAAAACCACTTTCCTTTGCTCCTAGCGCCTTCTCGTTCGCTGTATAGCGTTTTGAGCGGATAAAGAGCACAAGTGTGTTAGGGGACACAGGATGAATGGGAACTAATTTTGTTATTGTACTTTTGATGAAAACTGACTTTCTAGACATAAAATGTCACTTTTTTCACCTTATCATACTTTTTCATCAACTTTTGCATTTTAATGTAAACAATCATATTTCGTAATATTTTGGGTCAGAAACATTTCATAGTACTATATTATGTCTAACTATGTGAAAAAAATCAAATTGGAGTAGGTCGTGCACTTGATTATATGAGTTTGTTAGAAAAACCACTTTCCTTTGCTCCTAGCGCCTTCTCGTTCGCTGTATAGCGTTTTGAGCGGATAAAGAGCACAAGTGTGTTAGAGGACACAGGATGAATGGGAACTAATTTTGTTATTGTACTTTTGGTGAAAACTGACTTTCTAGACATAAAATGTCACTTTTTTCACCTTATCATACTATTTCATCAACTTTTGCATTTTAATGTAAACAATCATATTTCGTAATATTTTGGGTCAGAAACATTTCATAGTACTATATTATGTCTAACTATGTGAAAAAAATCAAATTGGAGTAGGTCGTGCACTTGATTATATGAGTTTGTTAGAAAAACCACTTTCCTTTGCTCCTAGCGCCTTCTCGTTCGCTGTATAGCGTTTTGAGCGGATAAAGAGCACAAGTGTGTTAGAGGACACAGGATGAATGGGAACTAATTTTGTTATTGTACTTTTGGTGAAAACTGACTTTCTAGACATAAAATGTCACTTTTTTCACCTTATCATACTATTTCATCAACTTTTGCATTTTAATGTAAACAATCATATTTCGTAATATTTTGGGTCAGAAACATTTCATAGTACTATATTATGTCTAACTATGTGAAAAAAATCTAATTGGAGTACGTCGTGCACTTGATTATATGAGTTTGTTAGAAAAACCACTTTCCTTTGCTCCTAGCGCCTTCTCGTTCGCTGTATAGCGTTTTGAGCGGATAAAGAGCACAAGTGTGTTAGAGGACACAGGATGAATGGGAACTAATTTTGTTATTGTACTTTTGGTGAAAACTGACTTTCTAGACATAAAATGTCACTTTTTTCACCTTATCATACTTTTTCATCAACTTTTGCATTTTAATGTAAACAATCATATTTCGTAATATTTTGGGTCAGAAACATTTCATAGTGCTAAATTATGTCTAACTATGTGAAAAAAATCAAATTGGAGTAGGTCGGACAACTGATTATATGACTTTGTTAGAAAAACCACTTTCCCTTGCTCCTAGCGCCTTCTCGTTCGCTGTATAGCGTTTTGAGCGGATAAAGAGCACAAGTCTGTTAGTGGACACAGTATGAATGGGAACTAATTTTGCTATTGTACTTTTGATGAAAAGTGACTATCTTGACATGAAATGTCACTTTTTTCACCTTATCATACTTTTTCATCAACTTTTGCATTTTAATGTAAACAATCATATTTCGTAATATTTTGGGTCAGAAACATTTCATAGTACTATATTATGTCTAACTATGTGAAAAAAATCAAATTGGAGTAGGTAGTGCACTTGATTATATGAGTTTGTTAGAAAAACCACTTTCCTTTGCTCCTAGCGCCTTCTCGTTCGCTGTATAGCGTTTTGAGCGGATAAAGAGCACAAGTGTGTTAGAGGACACAGGATGAATGGGAACTAATTTTGTTATTGTACTTTTGGTGAAAACTGACTTTCTAGACATAAAATGTCACTTTTTTCACCTTATCAGACTATTTCATCAACTTTTGCATTTTAATGTAAACAATCATATTTCGTAATATTTTGGGTCAGAAACATGTCATAGTACTAAATTATGTCTAACTATGTGAAAAAAATCAAATTGGAGTAGGTCGGACAACTGATTATATGAGTTTGTTAGAAAAACCACTTTCCTTTGCTCCTAGCGCCTTCTCGTTCGCTGTATAGCGTTTTGAGCGGATAAAGAGCACAAGTGTGTTAGGGGACACAGGATGAATGGGAACTAATTTTGTTATTGTACTTTTGATGAAAACTGACTTTCTAGACATAAAATGTCACTTTTTTCACCTTATCATACTTTTTCATCAACTTTTGCATTTTAATGTAAACAATCATATTTCGTAATATTTTGGGTCAGAAACATTTCATAGTACTAAATTATGTCTAACTATGTGAAAAAAATCAAATTGGAGTAGGTCGGACAACTGATTATATGAGTTTGTTAGAAAAACCACTTTCCCTTGCTCCTAGCGCCTTCTCGTTCGCTGTATAGCGTTTTGAGCGGATAAAGAGCACAAGTCTGTTAGTGGACACAGTATGAATGGGAACTAATTTTGTTATTGTACTTTTGATGAAAAGTGACTATCTTGACATGAAATGTCACTTTTTTCACCTTATCATACCTTTTCATCAACTTTTGCATTTTAATGTAAACAATCATATTTCGTAATATTTTGGGTCAGAAACATTTCATAGTACTATATTATGTCTAACTATGTGAAAAAAATCAAATTGGAGTAGGTAGTGCACTTGATTATATGAGTTTGTTAGAAAAACCACTTTCCTTTGCTCCTAGCGCCTTCTCGGTCGCTGTATAGCGTTTTGAGCGGATAAAGAGCACAAGTGTGTTAGAGGACACAGGATGAATGGGAACTAATTTTGTTATTGTACTTTTGGTGAAAACTGACTTTCTAGACATAAAATGTCACTTTTTTCACCTTATCATACTTTTTCATCAACTTTTGCATTTTAATGTAAACAATCATATTTCGTAATATTTTGGGTCAGAAACATTTCATAGTACTATATTATGTCTAACTATGTGAAAAAAATCAAATTGGAGTAGGTCGTGCACTTGATTATATGAGTTTGTTAGAAAAACCACTTTCCCTTGCTCCTAGCGCCTTCTCGTTCGCTGTATAGCGTTTTGAGCGGATAAAGAGCACAAGTGTGTTAGAGGACACAGGATGAATGGGAACTAATTTTGTTATTGTACTTTTGGTGAAAACTGACTTTCTAGACATAAAATGTCACTTTTTTCACCTTATCATACTATTTCATCAACTTTTGCATTTTAATGTAAACAATCATATTTCGTAATATTTTGGGTCAGAAACATTTCATAGTACTATATTATGTCTAACTATGTGAAAAAAATCAAATTGGAGTAGGTCGTGCACTTGATTATATGAGTTTGTTAGAAAAACCACTTTCCTTTGCTCCTAGCGCCTTCTCGTTCGCTGTATAGCGTTTTGAGCGGATAAAGAGCACAAGTGTGTTAGAGGACACAGGATGAATGGGAACTAATTTTGTTATTGTACTTTTGGTGAAAACTGACTTTCTAGACATAAAATGTCACTTTTTTCACCTTATCATACTTTTTCATCAACTTTTGCATTTTAATGTAAACAATCATATTTCGTAATATTTTGGGTCAGAAACATTTCATAGTGCTAAATTATGTCTAACTATGTGAAAAAAATCAAATTGGAGTAGGTCGGACAACTGATTATATGAGTTTGTTAGAAAAACCACTTTCCCTTGCTCCTAGCGCCTTCTCGTTCGCTGTATAGCGTTTTGAGCGGATAAAGAGCACAAGTCTGTTAGTGGACACAGTATGAATGGGAACTAATTTTGCTATTGTACTTTTGATGAAAAGTGACTATCTTGACATGAAATGTCACTTTTTTCACCTTATCATACTTTTTCATCAACTTTTGCATTTTAATGTAAACAATCATATTTCGTAATATTTTGGGTCAGAAACATTTCATAGTACTATATTATGTCTAACTATGTGAAAAAAATCAAATTGGAGTAGGTAGTGCACTTGATTATATGAGTTTGTTAGAAAAACCACTTTCCTTTGCTCCTAGCGCCTTCTCGTTCGCTGTATAGCGTTTTGAGCGGATAAAGAGCACAAGTGTGTTAGAGGACACAGGATGAATGGGAACTAATTTTGTTATTGTACTTTTGGTGAAAACTGACTTTCTAGACATAAAATGTCACTTTTTTCACCTTATCAGACTATTTCATCAACTTTTGCATTTTAATGTAAACAATCATATTTCGTAATATTTTGGGTCAGAAACATTTCATAGTACTAAATTATGTCTAACTATGTGAAAAAAATCAAATTGGAGTAGGTCGGACAACTGATTATATGAGTTTGTTAGAAAAACCACTTTCCTTTGCTCCTAGCGCCTTCTCGTTCGCTGTATAGCGTTTTGAGCGGATAAAGAGCACAAGTGTGTTAGGGACACAGGATGAATGGGAACTAATTTTGTTATTGTACTTTTGATGAAAACTGACTTTCTAGACATAAAATGTCACTTTTTTCACCTTATCATACTATTTCATCAACTTTTGCATTTTAATGTAAACAATCATATTTCGTAATATTTTGGGTCAGAAACATTTCATAGTACTATACTATGTCTAACTATGTGAAAAAAATCAAATTGGAGTAGGTCGTGCACTTGATTATATGACTTTGTTAGAAAAACCACTTTCCCTTGCTCCTAGCGCCTTCTCGTTCGCTGTATAGCGTTTTGAGCGGATAAAGAGCACAAGTGTGTTAGAGGACACAGGATGAATGGGAACTAATTTTGTTATTGTACTTTTGGTGAAAACTGACTTTCTAGACATAAAATGTCACTTTTTTCACCTTATCATACTATTTCATCAACTTTTGCATTTTAATGTAAACAATCATATTTCGTAATATTTTGGGTCAGAAACATTTCATAGTACTATATTATGTCTAACTATGTGAAAAAAATCTAATTGGAGTACGTCGTGCACTTGATTATATGAGTTTGTTAGAAAAACCACTTTCCTTTGCTCCTAGCGCCTTCTCGTTCGCTGTATAGCGTTTTGAGCGGATAAAGAGCACAAGTGTGTTAGAGGACACAGGATGAATGGGAACTAATTTTGTTATTGTACTTTTGGTGAAAACTGACTTTCTAGACATAAAATGTCACTTTTTTCACCTTATCATACTTTTTCATCAACTTTTGCATTTTAATGTAAACAATCATATTTCGTAATATTTTGGGTCAGAAACATTTCATAGTACTATATTATGTCTAACTATGTGAAAAAAATCAAATTGGAGTAGGTCGTGCACTTGATTATATGAGTTTGTTAGAAAAACCACTTTCCTTTGCTCCTAGCGCCTTCTCGTTCGCTGTATAGCGTTTTGAGCGGATAAAGAGCACAAGTGTGTTAGAGGACACAGGATGAATGGGAACTAATTTTGTTATTGTACTTTTGGTGAAAACTGACTTTCTAGACATAAAATGTCACTTTTTTCACCTTATCATACTATTTCATCAACTTTTGCATTTTAATGTAAACAATCATATTTCGTAATATTTTGGGTCAGAAACATTTCATAGTACTATACTATGTCTAACTATGTGAAAAAAATCAAATTGGAGTAGGTCGTGCACTTGATTATATGACTTTGTTAGAAAAACCACTTTCCCTTGCTCCTAGCGCCTTCTCGTTCGCTGTATAGCGTTTTGAGCGGATAAAGAGCACAAGTGTGTTAGAGGACACAGGATGAATGGGAACTAATTTTGTTATTGTACTTTTGGTGAAAACTGACTTTCTAGACATAAAATGTCACTTTTTTCACCTTATCAGACTATTTCATCAACTTTTGCATTTTAATGTAAACAATCATATTTCGTAATATTTTGGGTCAGAAACATTTCATAGTACTAAATTATGTCTAACTATGTGAAAAAAATCAAATTGGAGTAGGTCGGACAACTGATTATATGAGTTTGTTAGAAAAACCACTTTCCTTTGCTCCTAGCGCCTTCTCGTTCGCTGTATAGCGTTTTGAGCGGATAAAGAGCACAAGTCTGTTAGTGGACACAGTATGAATGGGAACTAATTTTGTTATTGTACTTTTGATGAAAAGTGACTATCTTGACATGAAATGTCACTTTTTTCACCTTATCATACCTTTTCATCAACTTTTGCATTTTAATGTAAACAATCATATTTCGTAATATTTTGGGTCAGAAACATTTCATAGTACTATATTATGTCTAACTATGTGAAAAAAATCAAATTGGAGTAGGTCGTGCACTTGATTATATGAGTTTGTTAGAAAAACCACTTTCCTTTGCTCCTAGCGCCTTCTCGTTCGCTGTATAGCGTTTTGAGCGGATAAAGAGCACAAGTGTGTTAGAGGACACAGGATGAATGGGAACTAATTTTGTTATTGTACTTTTGGTGAAAACTGACTTTCTAGACATAAAATGTCACTTTTTTCACCTTATCAGACTATTTCATCAACTTTTGCATTTTAATGTAAACAATCATATTTCGTAATATTTTGGGTCAGAAACATTTCATAGTACTATATTATGTCTAACTATGTGAAAAAAATCAAATTGGAGTAGGTCGTGCACTTGATTATATGAGTTTGTTAGAAAAACCACTTTCCTTTGCTCCTAGCGCCTTCTCGTTCGCTGTATAGCGTTTTGAGCGGATAAAGAGCACAAGTGTGTTAGAGGACACAGGATGAATGGGAACTAATTTTGTTATTGTACTTTTGGTGAAAACTGACTTTCTAGACATAAAATGTCACTTTTTTCACCTTATCATACTATTTCATCAACTTTTGCATTTTAATGTAAACAATCATATTTCGTAATATTTTGGGTCAGAAACATTTCATAGTACTATATTATGTCTAACTATGTGAAAAAAATCTAATTGGAGTACGTCGTGCACTTGATTATATGAGTTTGTTAGAAAAACCACTTTCCTTTGCTCCTAGCGCCTTCTCGTTCGCTGTATAGCGTTTTGAGCGGATAAAGAGCACAAGTGTGTTAGAGGACACAGGATGAATGGGAACTAATTTTGTTATTGTACTTTTGGTGAAAACTGACTTTCTAGACATAAAATGTCACTTTTTTCACCTTATCATACTTTTTCATCAACTTTTGCATTTTAATGTAAACAATCATATTTCGTAATATTTTGGGTCAGAAACATTTCATAGTACTATATTATGTCTAACTATGTGAAAAAAATCAAATTGGAGTAGGTCGTGCACTTGATTATATGAGTTTGTTAGAAAAACCACTTTCCTTTGCTCCTAGCGCCTTCTCGTTCGCTGTATAGCGTTTTGAGCGGATAAAGAGCACAAGTGTGTTAGAGGACACAGGATGAATGGGAACTAATTTTGTTATTGTACTTTTGATGAAAACTGACTTTCTAGACATAAAATGTCACTTTTTTCACCTTATCATACTTTTTCATCAACTTTTGCATTTTAATGTAAACAATCATATTTCGTAATATTTTGGGTCAGAAACATTTCATAGTACTATATTATGTCTAACTATGTGAAAAAAATCAAATTGGAGTAGGTCGTGCACTTGATTATATGAGTTTGTTAGAAAAACCACTTTCCTTTGCTCCTAGCGCCTTCTCGTTCGCTGTATAGCGTTTTGAGCGGATAAAGAGCACAAGTGTGTTAGAGGACACAGGATGAATGGGAACTAATTTTGTTATTGTACTTTTGGTGAAAACTGACTTTCTAGACATAAAATGTCACTTTTTTCACCTTATCATACTATTTCATCAACTTTTGCATTTTAATGTAAACAATCATATTTCGTAATATTTTGGGTCAGAAACATTTCATAGTACTATATTATGTCTAACTATGTGAAAAAAATCAAATTGGAGTAGGTCGTGCACTTGATTATATGAGTTTGTTAGAAAAACCACTTTCCTTTGCTCCTAGCGCCTTCTCGTTCGCTGTATAGCGTTTTGAGCGGATAAAGAGCACAAGTGTGTTAGAGGACACAGGATGAATGGGAACTAATTTTGTTATTGTACTTTTGGTGAAAACTGACTTTCTAGACATAAAATGTCACTTTTTTCACCTTATCATACTTTTTCATCAACTTTTGCATTTTAATGTAAACAATCATATTTCGTAATATTTTGGGTCAGAAACATTTCATAGTACTAAATTATGTCTAACTATGTGAAAAAAATCAAATTGGAGTAGGTCGGACAACTGATTATATGAGTTTGTTAGAAAAACCACTTTCCCTTGCTCCTAGCGCCTTCTCGTTCGCTGTATAGCGTTTTGAGCGGATAAAGAGCACAAGTCTGTTAGTGGACACAGTATGAATGGGAACTAATTTTGTTATTGTACTTTTGATGAAAAGTGACTATCTTGACATGAAATGTCACTTTTTTCACCTTATCATACCTTTTCATCAACTTTTGCATTTTAATGTAAACAATCATATTTCGTAATATTTTGGGTCAGAAACATTTCATAGTACTATATTATGTCTAACTATGTGAAAAAAATCAAATTGGAGTAGGTAGTGCACTTGATTATATGAGTTTGTTAGAAAAACCACTTTCCTTTGCTCCTAGCGCCTTCTCGTTCGCTGTATAGCGTTTTGAGCGGATAAAGAGCACAAGTGTGTTAGAGGACACAGGATGAATGGGAACTAATTTTGTTATTGTACTTTTGGTGAAAACTGACTTTCTAGACATAAAATGTCACTTTTTTCACCTTATCAGACTATTTCATCAACTTTTGCATTTTAATGTAAACAATCATATTTCGTAATATTTTGGGTCAGAAACATTTCATAGTACTATATTATGTCTAACTATGTGAAAAAAATCAAATTGGAGTACGTCGTGCACTTGATTATATGAGTTTGTTAGAAAAACCACTTTCCTTTGCTCCTAGCGCCTTCTCGTTCGCTGTATAGCGTTTTGAGCGGATAAAGAGCACAAGTGTGTTAGAGGACACAGGATGAATGGGAACTAATTTTGTTATTGTACTTTTGGTGAAAACTGACTTTCTAGACATAAAATGTCACTTTTTTCACCTTATCATACTTTTTCATCAACTTTTGCATTTTAATGTAAACAATCATATTTCGTAATATTTTGGGTCAGAAACATTTCATAGTACTATATTATGTCTAACTATGTGAAAAAAATCAAATTGGAGTAGGTCGTGCACTTGATTATATGAGTTTGTTAGAAAAACCACTTTCCTTTGCTCCTAGCGCCTTCTCGTTCGCTGTATAGCGTTTTGAGCGGATAAAGAGCACAAGTGTGTTAGAGGACACAGGATGAATGGGAACTAATTTTGTTATTGTACTTTTGGTGAAAACTGACTTTCTAGACATAAAATGTCACTTTTTTCACCTTATCATACTTTTTCATCAACTTTTGCATTTTAATGTAAACAATCATATTTCGTAATATTTTGGGTCAGAAACATTTCATAGTACTATATTATGTCTAACTATGTGAAAAAAATCAAATTGGAGTAGGTCGTGCACTTGATTATATGAGTTTGTTAGAAAAACCACTTTCCTTTGCTCCTAGCGCCTTCTCGTTCGCTGTATAGCGTTTTGAGCGGATAAAGAGCACAAGTGTGTTAGAGGACACAGGATGAATGGGAACTAATTTTGTTATTGTACTTTTGATGAAAACTGACTTTCTAGACATAAAATGTCACTTTTTTCACCTTATCATACTTTTTCATCAACTTTTGCATTTTAATGTAAACAATCATATTTCGTAATATTTTGGGTCAGAAACATTTCATAGTACTAAATTATGTCTAACTATGTGAAAAAAATCAAATTGGAGTAGGTCGGACAACTGATTATATGAGTTTGTTAGAAAAACCACTTTCCTTTGCTCCTAGCGCCTTCTCGTTCGCTGTATAGCGTTTTGAGCGGATAAAGAGCACAAGTGTGTTAGAGGACACAGGATGAATGGGAACTAATTTTGTTATTGTACTTTTGATGAAAACTGACTTTCTAGACATAAAATGTCACTTTTTTCACCTTATCATACTATTTCATCAACTTTTGCATTTTAATGTAAACAATCATATTTCGTAATATTTTGGGTCAGAAACATTTCATAGTACTATACTATGTCTAACTATGTGAAAAAAATCAAATTGGAGTAGGTCGTGCACTTGATTATATGACTTTGTTAGAAAAACCACTTTCCCTTGCTCCTAGCGCCTTCTCGTTCGCTGTATAGCGTTTTGAGCGGATAAAGAGCACAAGTGTGTTAGAGGACACAGGATGAATGGGAACTAATTTTGTTATTGTACTTTTGGTGAAAACTGACTTTCTAGACATAAAATGTCACTTTTTTCACCTTATCATACTATTTCATCAACTTTTGCATTTTAATGTAAACAATCATATTTCGTAATATTTTGGGTCAGAAACATTTCATAGTACTATATTATGTCTAACTATGTGAAAAAAATCAAATTGGAGTAGGTCGTGCACTTGATTATATGAGTTTGTTAGAAAAACCACTTTCCCTTGCTCCTAGCGCCTTCTCGTTCGCTGTATAGCGTTTTGAGCGGATAAAGAGCACAAGTGTGTTAGAGGACACAGGATGAATGGGAACTAATTTTGTTATTGTACTTTTGATGAAAACTGACTTTCTAGACATAAAATGTCACTTTTTTCACCTTATCATACTTTTTCATCAACTTTTGCATTTTAATGTAAACAATCATATTTCGTAATATTTTGGGTCAGAAACATTTCATAGTACTATATTATGTCTAACTATGTGAAAAAAATCAAATTGGAGTAGGTCGTGCACTTGATTATATGAGTTTGTTAGAAAAACCACTTTCCTTTGCTCCTAGCGCCTTCTCGTTCGCTGTATAGCGTTTTGAGCGGATAAAGAGCACAAGTGTGTTAGAGGACACAGGATGAATGGGAACTAATTTTGTTATTGTACTTTTGGTGAAAACTGACTTTCTAGACATAAAATGTCACTTTTTTCACCTTATCATACTTTTTCATCAACTTTTGCATTTTAATGTAAACAATCATATTTCGTAATATTTTGGGTCAGAAACATTTCATAGTACTATATTATGTCTAACTATGTGAAAAAAATCAAATTGGAGTAGGTCGTGCACTTGATTATATGAGTTTGTTAGAAAAACCACTTTCCTTTGCTCCTAGCGCCTTCTCGTTCGCTGTATAGCGTTTTGAGCGGATAAAGAGCACAAGTGTGTTAGGGGACACAGGATGAATGGGAACTAATTTTGTTATTGTACTTTTGATGAAAACTGACTTTCTAGACATAAAATGTCACTTTTTTCACCTTATCATACTTTTTCATCAACTTTTGCATTTTAATGTAAACAATCATATTTCGTAATATTTTGGGTCAGAAACATTTCATAGTACTATATTATGTCTAACTATGTGAAAAAAATCAAATTGGAGTAGGTCGTGCACTTGATTATATGAGTTTGTTAGAAAAACCACTTTCCTTTGCTCCTAGCGCCTTCTCGTTCGCTGTATAGCGTTTTGAGCGGATAAAGAGCACAAGTGTGTTAGAGGACACAGGATGAATGGGAACTAATTTTGTTATTGTACTTTTGGTGAAAACTGACTTTCTAGACATAAAATGTCACTTTTTTCACCTTATCATACTATTTCATCAACTTTTGCATTTTAATGTAAACAATCATATTTCGTAATATTTTGGGTCAGAAACATTTCATAGTACTATATTATGTCTAACTATGTGAAAAAAATCAAATTGGAGTAGGTCGTGCACTTGATTATATGAGTTTGTTAGAAAAACCACTTTCCTTTGCTCCTAGCGCCTTCTCGTTCGCTGTATAGCGTTTTGAGCGGATAAAGAGCACAAGTGTGTTAGAGGACACAGGATGAATGGGAACTAATTTTGTTATTGTACTTTTGGTGAAAACTGACTTTCTAGACATAAAATGTCACTTTTTTCACCTTATCATACTTTTTCATCAACTTTTGCATTTTAATGTAAACAATCATATTTCGTAATATTTTGGGTCAGAAACATTTCATAGTGCTAAATTATGTCTAACTATGTGAAAAAAATCAAATTGGAGTAGGTCGGACAACTGATTATATGACTTTGTTAGAAAAACCACTTTCCCTTGCTCCTAGCGCCTTCTCGTTCGCTGTATAGCGTTTTGAGCGGATAAAGAGCACAAGTCTGTTAGTGGACACAGTATGAATGGGAACTAATTTTGCTATTGTACTTTTGATGAAAAGTGACTATCTTGACATGAAATGTCACTTTTTTCACCTTATCATACTTTTTCATCAACTTTTGCATTTTAATGTAAACAATCATATTTCGTAATATTTTGGGTCAGAAACATTTCATAGTACTATATTATGTCTAACTATGTGAAAAAAATCAAATTGGAGTAGGTAGTGCACTTGATTATATGAGTTTGTTAGAAAAACCACTTTCCTTTGCTCCTAGCGCCTTCTCGTTCGCTGTATAGCGTTTTGAGCGGATAAAGAGCACAAGTGTGTTAGAGGACACAGGATGAATGGGAACTAATTTTGTTATTGTACTTTTGGTGAAAACTGACTTTCTAGACATAAAATGTCACTTTTTTCACCTTATCAGACTATTTCATCAACTTTTGCATTTTAATGTAAACAATCATATTTCGTAATATTTTGGGTCAGAAACATGTCATAGTACTAAATTATGTCTAACTATGTGAAAAAAATCAAATTGGAGTAGGTCGGACAACTGATTATATGAGTTTGTTAGAAAAACCACTTTCCTTTGCTCCTAGCGCCTTCTCGTTCGCTGTATAGCGTTTTGAGCGGATAAAGAGCACAAGTGTGTTAGGGGACACAGGATGAATGGGAACTAATTTTGTTATTGTACTTTTGATGAAAACTGACTTTCTAGACATAAAATGTCACTTTTTTCACCTTATCATACTTTTTCATCAACTTTTGCATTTTAATGTAAACAATCATATTTCGTAATATTTTGGGTCAGAAACATTTCATAGTACTAAATTATGTCTAACTATGTGAAAAAAATCAAATTGGAGTAGGTCGGACAACTGATTATATGAGTTTGTTAGAAAAACCACTTTCCCTTGCTCCTAGCGCCTTCTCGTTCGCTGTATAGCGTTTTGAGCGGATAAAGAGCACAAGTCTGTTAGTGGACACAGTATGAATGGGAACTAATTTTGTTATTGTACTTTTGATGAAAAGTGACTATCTTGACATGAAATGTCACTTTTTTCACCTTATCATACCTTTTCATCAACTTTTGCATTTTAATGTAAACAATCATATTTCGTAATATTTTGGGTCAGAAACATTTCATAGTACTATATTATGTCTAACTATGTGAAAAAAATCAAATTGGAGTAGGTAGTGCACTTGATTATATGAGTTTGTTAGAAAAACCACTTTCCTTTGCTCCTAGCGCCTTCTCGTTCGCTGTATAGCGTTTTGAGCGGATAAAGAGCACAAGTGTGTTAGAGGACACAGGATGAATGGGAACTAATTTTGTTATTGTACTTTTGGTGAAAACTGACTTTCTAGACATAAAATGTCACTTTTTTCACCTTATCAGACTTTTTCATCAACTTTTGCATTTTAATGTAAACAATCATATTTCGTAATATTTTGGGTCAGAAACATTTCATAGTACTATATTATGTCTAACTATGTGAAAAAAATCAAATTGGAGTAGGTCGTGCACTTGATTATATGAGTTTGTTAGAAAAACCACTTTCCTTTGCTCCTAGCGCCTTCTCGTTCGCTGTATAGCGTTTTGAGCGGATAAAGAGCACAAGTGTGTTAGAGGACACAGGATGAATGGGAACTAATTTTGTTATTGTACTTTTGGTGAAAACTGACTTTCTAGACATAAAATGTCACTTTTTTCACCTTATCATACTATTTCATCAACTTTTGCATTTTAATGTAAACAATCATATTTCGTAATATTTTGGGTCAGAAACATTTCATAGTACTATACTATGTCTAACTATGTGAAAAAAATCAAATTGGAGTAGGTCGTGCACTTGATTATATGACTTTGTTAGAAAAACCACTTTCCCTTGCTCCTAGCGCCTTCTCGTTCGCTGTATAGCGTTTTGAGCGGATAAAGAGCACAAGTGTGTTAGAGGACACAGGATGAATGGGAACTAATTTTGTTATTGTACTTTTGGTGAAAACTGACTTTCTAGACATAAAATGTCACTTTTTTCACCTTATCATACTATTTCATCAACTTTTGCATTTTAATGTAAACAATCATATTTCGTAATATTTTGGGTCAGAAACATTTCATAGTACTATATTATGTCTAACTATGTGAAAAAAATCAAATTGGAGTACGTCGTGCACTTGATTATATGAGTTTGTTAGAAAAACCACTTTCCTTTGCTCCTAGCGCCTTCTCGTTCGCTGTATAGCGTTTTGAGCGGATAAAGAGCACAAGTGTGTTAGAGGACACAGGATGAATGGGAACTAATTTTGTTATTGTACTTTTGGTGAAAACTGACTTTCTAGACATAAAATGTCACTTTTTTCACCTTATCATACTTTTTCATCAACTTTTGCATTTTAATGTAAACAATCATATTTCGTAATATTTTGGGTCAGAAACATTTCATAGTGCTAAATTATGTCTAACTATGTGAAAAAAATCAAATTGGAGTAGGTCGGACAACTGATTATATGACTTTGTTAGAAAAACCACTTTCCCTTGCTCCTAGCGCCTTCTCGTTCGCTGTATAGCGTTTTGAGCGGATAAAGAGCACAAGTCTGTTAGTGGACACAGTATGAATGGGAACTAATTTTGCTATTGTACTTTTGATGAAAAGTGACTATCTTGACATGAAATGTCACTTTTTTCACCTTATCATACTTTTTCATCAACTTTTGCATTTTAATGTAAACAATCATATTTCGTAATATTTTGGGTCAGAAACATTTCATAGTACTATATTATGTCTAACTATGTGAAAAAAATCAAATTGGAGTAGGTAGTGCACTTGATTATATGAGTTTGTTAGAAAAACCACTTTCCTTTGCTCCTAGCGCCTTCTCGTTCGCTGTATAGCGTTTTGAGCGGATAAAGAGCACAAGTGTGTTAGAGGACACAGGATGAATGGGAACTAATTTTGTTATTGTACTTTTGGTGAAAACTGACTTTCTAGACATAAAATGTCACTTTTTTCACCTTATCAGACTATTTCATCAACTTTTGCATTTTAATGTAAACAATCATATTTCGTAATATTTTGGGTCAGAAACATGTCATAGTACTAAATTATGTCTAACTATGTGAAAAAAATCAAATTGGAGTAGGTCGGACAACTGATTATATGAGTTTGTTAGAAAAACCACTTTCCTTTGCTCCTAGCGCCTTCTCGTTCGCTGTATAGCGTTTTGAGCGGATAAAGAGCACAAGTGTGTTGGGGACACAGGATGAATGGGAACTAATTTTGTTATTGTACTTTTGATGAAAACTGACTTTCTAGACATAAAATGTCACTTTTTTCACCTTATCATACTATTTCATCAACTTTTGCATTTTAATGTAAACAATCATATTTCGTAATATTTTGGGTCAGAAACATTTCATAGTACTATACTATGTCTAACTATGTGAAAAAAATCAAATTGGAGTAGGTCGTGCACTTGATTATATGACTTTGTTAGAAAAACCACTTTCCCTTGCTCCTAGCGCCTTCTCGTTCGCTGTATAGCGTTTTGAGCGGATAAAGAGCACAAGTGTGTTAGAGGACACAGGATGAATGGGAACTAATTTTGTTATTGTACTTTTGGTGAAAACTGACTTTCTAGACATAAAATGTCACTTTTTTCACCTTATCATACTATTTCATCAACTTTTGCATTTTAATGTAAACAATCATATTTCGTAATATTTTGGGTCAGAAACATTTCATAGTACTATATTATGTCTAACTATGTGAAAAAAATCTAATTGGAGTACGTCGTGCACTTGATTATATGAGTTTGTTAGAAAAACCACTTTCCTTTGCTCCTAGCGCCTTCTCGTTCGCTGTATAGCGTTTTGAGCGGATAAAGAGCACAAGTGTGTTAGAGGACACAGGATGAATGGGAACTAATTTTGTTATTGTACTTTTGGTGAAAACTGACTTTCTAGACATAAAATGTCACTTTTTTCACCTTATCATACTTTTTCATCAACTTTTGCATTTTAATGTAAACAATCATATTTCGTAATATTTTGGGTCAGAAACATTTAATAGTACTATATTATGTCTAACTATGTGAAAAAAATCAAATTGGAGTAGGTCGTGCACTTGATTATATGAGTTTGTTAGAAAAACCACTTTCCTTTGCTCCTAGCGCCTTCTCGTTCGCTGTATAGCGTTTTGAGCGGATAAAGAGCACAAGTGTGTTAGGGGACACAGGATGAATGGGAACTAATTTTGTTATTGTACTTTTGATGAAAACTGACTTTCTAGACATAAAATGTCACTTTTTTCACCTTATCATACTTTTTCATCAACTTTTGCATTTTAATGTAAACAATCATATTTCGTAATATTTTGGGTCAGAAACATTTCATAGTACTATATTATGTCTAACTATGTGAAAAAAATCAAATTGGAGTAGGTCGTGCACTTGATTATATGAGTTTGTTAGAAAAACCACTTTCCTTTGCTCCTAGCGCCTTCTCGTTCGCTGTATAGCGTTTTGAGCGGATAAAGAGCACAAGTGTGTTAGAGGACACAGGATGAATGGGAACTAATTTTGTTATTGTACTTTTGGTGAAAACTGACTTTCTAGACATAAAATGTCACTTTTTTCACCTTATCAGACTATTTCATCAACTTTTGCATTTTAATGTAAACAATCATATTTCGTAATATTTTGGGTCAGAAACATTTCATAGTACTATACTATGTCTAACTATGTGAAAAAAATCAAATTGGAGTAGGTCGTGCACTTGATTATATGAGTTTGTTAGAAAAACCACTTTCCTTTGCTCCTAGCGCCTTCTCGTTCGCTGTATAGCGTTTTGAGCGGATAAAGAGCACAAGTGTGTTAGAGGACACAGGATGAATGGGAACTAATTTTGTTATTGTACTTTTGGTGAAAACTGACTTTCTAGACATAAAATGTCACTTTTTTCACCTTATCATACTATTTCATCAACTTTTGCATTTTAATGTAAACAATCATATTTCGTAATATTTTGGGTCAGAAACATTTCATAGTACTAAATTATGTCTAACTATGTGAAAAAAATCAAATTGGAGTAGGTCGGACAACTGATTATATGACTTTGTTAGAAAAACCACTTTCCCTTGCTCCTAGCGCCTTCTCGTTCGCTGTATAGCGTTTTGAGCGGATAAAGAGCACAAGTCTGTTAGTGGACACAGTATGAATGGGAACTAATTTTGTTATTGTACTTTTGATGAAAAGTGACTATCTTGACATGAAATGTCACTTTTTTCACCTTATCATACCTTTTCATCAACTTTTGCATTTTAATGTAAACAATCATATTTCGTAATATTTTGGGTCAGAAACATTTCATAGTACTATATTATGTCTAACTATGTGAAAAAAATCAAATTGGAGTAGGTCGTGCACTTGATTATATGAGTTTGTTAGAAAAACCACTTTCCTTTGCTCCTAGCGCCTTCTCGTTCGCTGTATAGCGTTTTGAGCGGATAAAGAGCACAAGTGTGTTAGAGGACACAGGATGAATGGGAACTAATTTTGTTATTGTACTTTTGGTGAAAACTGACTTTCTAGACATAAAATGTCACTTTTTTCACCTTATCAGACTATTTCATCAACTTTTGCATTTTAATGTAAACAATCATATTTCGTAATATTTTGGGTCAGAAACATTTCATAGTACTAAATTATGTCTAACTATGTGAAAAAAATCAAATTGGAGTAGGTCGTGCACTTGATTATATGAGTTTGTTAGAAAAACCACTTTCCTTTGCTCCTAGCGCCTTCTCGTTCGCTGTATAGCGTTTTGAGCGGATAAAGAGCACAAGTGTGTTAGGGGACACAGGATGAATGGGAACTAATTTTGTTATTGTACTTTTGATGAAAACTGACTTTCTAGACATAAAATGTCACTTTTTTCACCTTATCATACTTTTTCATCAACTTTTGCATTTTAATGTAAACAATCATATTTCGTAATATTTTGGGTCAGAAACATTTCATAGTACTATATTATGTCTAACTATGTGAAAAAAATCAAATTGGAGTAGGTCGTGCACTTGATTATATGAGTTTGTTAGAAAAACCACTTTCCTTTGCTCCTAGCGCCTTCTCGTTCGCTGTATAGCGTTTTGAGCGGATAAAGAGCACAAGTGTGTTAGAGGACACAGGATGAATGGGAACTAATTTTGTTATTGTACTTTTGGTGAAAACTGACTTTCTAGACATAAAATGTCACTTTTTTCACCTTATCATACTATTTCATCAACTTTTGCATTTTAATGTAAACAATCATATTTCGTAATATTTTGGGTCAGAAACATTTCATAGTACTATATTATGTCTAACTATGTGAAAAAAATCAAATTGGAGTAGGTCGTGCACTTGATTATATGACTTTGTTAGAAAAACCACTTTCCCTTGCTCCTAGCGCCTTCTCGTTCGCTGTATAGCGTTTTGAGCGGATAAAGAGCACAAGTGTGTTAGAGGACACAGGATGAATGGGAACTAATTTTGTTATTGTACTTTTGGTGAAAACTGACTTTCTAGACATAAAATGTCACTTTTTTCACCTTATCAGACTTTTTCATCAACTTTTGCATTTTAATGTAAACAATCATATTTCGTAATATTTTGGGTCAGAAACATTTCATAGTACTATATTATGTCTAACTATGTGAAAAAAATCAAATTGGAGTAGGTCGTGCACTTGATTATATGAGTTTGTTAGAAAAACCACTTTCCTTTGCTCCTAGCGCCTTCTCGTTCGCTGTATAGCGTTTTGAGCGGATAAAGAGCACAAGTGTGTTAGAGGACACAGGATGAATGGGAACTAATTTTGTTATTGTACTTTTGGTGAAAACTGACTTTCTAGACATAAAATGTCACTTTTTTCACCTTATCATACTATTTCATCAACTTTTGCATTTTAATGTAAACAATCATATTTCGTAATATTTTGGGTCAGAAACATTTCATAGTACTATATTATGTCTAACTATGTGAAAAAAATCAAATTGGAGTAGGTCGTGCACTTGATTATATGAGTTTGTTAGAAAAACCACTTTCCTTTGCTCCTAGCGCCTTCTCGTTCGCTGTATAGCGTTTTGAGCGGATAAAGAGCACAAGTGTGTTAGAGGACACAGGATGAATGGGAACTAATTTTGTTATTGTACTTTTGGTGAAAACTGACTTTCTAGACATAAAATGTCACTTTTTTCACCTTATCATACTATTTCATCAACTTTTGCATTTTAATGTAAACAATCATATTTCGTAATATTTTGGGTCAGAAACATTTCATAGTACTATATTATGTCTAACTATGTGAAAAAAATCAAATTGGAGTACGTCGTGCACTTGATTATATGAGTTTGTTAGAAAAACCACTTTCCTTTGCTCCTAGCGCCTTCTCGTTCGCTGTATAGCGTTTTGAGCGGATAAAGAGCACAAGTGTGTTAGAGGACACAGGATGAATGGGAACTAATTTTGTTATTGTACTTTTGGTGAAAACTGACTTTCTAGACATAAAATGTCACTTTTTTCACCTTATCATACTTTTTCATCAACTTTTGCATTTTAATGTAAACAATCATATTTCGTAATATTTTGGGTCAGAAACATTTCATAGTACTAAATTATGTCTAACTATGTGAAAAAAATCAAATTGGAGTAGGTCGGACAACTGATTATATGAGTTTGTTAGAAAAACCACTTTCCCTTGCTCCTAGCGCCTTCTCGTTCGCTGTATAGCGTTTTGAGCGGATAAAGAGCACAAGTCTGTTAGTGGACACAGTATGAATGGGAACTAATTTTGTTATTGTACTTTTGATGAAAAGTGACTATCTTGACATGAAATGTCACTTTTTTCACCTTATCATACTTTTTCATCAACTTTTGCATTTTAATGTAAACAATCATATTTCGTAATATTTTGGGTCAGAAACATTTCATAGTACTATATTATGTCTAACTATGTGAAAAAAATCAAATTGGAGTAGGTAGTGCACTTGATTATATGAGTTTGTTAGAAAAACCACTTTCCTTTGCTCCTAGCGCCTTCTCGTTCGCTGTATAGCGTTTTGAGCGGATAAAGAGCACAAGTGTGTTAGAGGACACAGGATGAATGGGAACTAATTTTGTTATTGTACTTTTGGTGAAAACTGACTTTCTAGACATAAAATGTCACTTTTTTCACCTTATCAGACTATTTCATCAACTTTTGCATTTTAATGTAAACAATCATATTTCGTAATATTTTGGGTCAGAAACATTTCATAGTACTAAATTATGTCTAACTATGTGAAAAAAATCAAATTGGAGTAGGTCGGACAACTGATTATATGAGTTTGTTAGAAAAACCACTTTCCTTTGCTCCTAGCGCCTTCTCGTTCGCTGTATAGCGTTTTGAGCGGATAAAGAGCACAAGTGTGTTAGGGGACACAGGATGAATGGGAACTAATTTTGTTATTGTACTTTTGATGAAAACTGACTTTCTAGACATAAAATGTCACTTTTTTCACCTTATCATACTATTTCATCAACTTTTGCATTTTAATGTAAACAATCATATTTCGTAATATTTTGGGTCAGAAACATTTCATAGTACTATATTATGTCTAACTATGTGAAAAAAATCAAATTGGAGTAGGTCGTGCACTTGATTATATGACTTTGTTAGAAAAACCACTTTCCCTTGCTCCTAGCGCCTTCTCGTTCGCTGTATAGCGTTTTGAGCGGATAAAGAGCACAAGTGTGTTAGAGGACACAGGATGAATGGGAACTAATTTTGTTATTGTACTTTTGGTGAAAACTGACTTTCTAGACATAAAATGTCACTTTTTTCACCTTATCATACTTTTTCATCAACTTTTGCATTTTAATGTAAACAATCATATTTCGTAATATTTTGGGTCAGAAACATTTCATAGTACTATATTATGTCTAACTATGTGAAAAAAATCTAATTGGAGTACGTCGTGCACTTGATTATATGAGTTTGTTAGAAAAACCACTTTCCTTTGCTCCTAGCGCCTTCTCGTTCGCTGTATAGCGTTTTGAGCGGATAAAGAGCACAAGTGTGTTAGAGGACACAGGATGAATGGGAACTAATTTTGTTATTGTACTTTTGGTGAAAACTGACTTTCTAGACATAAAATGTCACTTTTTTCACCTTATCATACTATTTCATCAACTTTTGCATTTTAATGTAAACAATCATATTTCGTAATATTTTGGGTCAGAAACATTTCATAGTACTAAATTATGTCTAACTATGTGAAAAAAATCAAATTGGAGTAGGTCGTGCACTTGATTATATGACTTTGTTAGAAAAACCACTTTCCCTTGCTCCTAGCGCCTTCTCGTTCGCTGTATAGCGTTTTGAGCGGATAAAGAGCACAAGTGTGTTAGAGGACACAGGATGAATGGGAACTAATTTTGTTATTGTACTTTTGGTGAAAACTGACTTTCTAGACATAAAATGTCACTTTTTTCACCTTATCATACTTTTTCATCAACTTTTGCATTTTAATGTAAACAATCATATTTCGTAATATTTTGGGTCAGAAACATTTCATAGTACTATATTATGTCTAACTATGTGAAAAAAATCAAATTGGAGTAGGTAGTGCACTTGATTATATGAGTTTGTTAGAAAAACCACTTTCCTTTGCTCCTAGCGCCTTCTCGTTCGCTGTATAGCGTTTTGAGCGGATAAAGAGCACAAGTGTGTTAGAGGACACAGGATGAATGGGAACTAATTTTGTTATTGTACTTTTGGTGAAAACTGACTTTCTAGACATAAAATGTCACTTTTTTCACCTTATCAGACTATTTCATCAACTTTTGCATTTTAATGTAAACAATCATATTTCGTAATATTTTGGGTCAGAAACATGTCATAGTACTAAATTATGTCTAACTATGTGAAAAAAATCAAATTGGAGTAGGTCGGACAACTGATTATATGAGTTTGTTAGAAAAACCACTTTCCTTTGCTCCTAGCGCCTTCTCGTTCGCTGTATAGCGTTTTGAGCGGATAAAGAGCACAAGTGTGTTAGGGGACACAGGATGAATGGGAACTAATTTTGTTATTGTACTTTTGATGAAAACTGACTTTCTAGACATAAAATGTCACTTTTTTCACCTTATCATACTATTTCATCAACTTTTGCATTTTAATGTAAACAATCATATTTCGTAATATTTTGGGTCAGAAACATTTCATAGTACTATACTATGTCTAACTATGTGAAAAAAATCAAATTGGAGTAGGTCGTGCACTTGATTATATGACTTTGTTAGAAAAACCACTTTCCCTTGCTCCTAGCGCCTTCTCGTTCGCTGTATAGCGTTTTGAGCGGATAAAGAGCACAAGTGTGTTAGAGGACACAGGATGAATGGGAACTAATTTTGTTATTGTACTTTTGGTGAAAACTGACTTTCTAGACATAAAATGTCACTTTTTTCACCTTATCATACTATTTCATCAACTTTTGCATTTTAATGTAAACAATCATATTTCGTAATATTTTGGGTCAGAAACATTTCATAGTACTATATTATGTCTAACTATGTGAAAAAAATCTAATTGGAGTACGTCGTGCACTTGATTATATGAGTTTGTTAGAAAAACCACTTTCCTTTGCTCCTAGCGCCTTCTCGTTCGCTGTATAGCGTTTTGAGCGGATAAAGAGCACAAGTGTGTTAGAGGACACAGGATGAATGGGAACTAATTTTGTTATTGTACTTTTGGTGAAAACTGACTTTCTAGACATAAAATGTCACTTTTTTCACCTTATCATACTTTTTCATCAACTTTTGCATTTTAATGTAAACAATCATATTTCGTAATATTTTGGGTCAGAAACATTTCATAGTACTATATTATGTCTAACTATGTGAAAAAAATCAAATTGGAGTAGGTCGTGCACTTGATTATATGAGTTTGTTAGAAAAACCACTTTCCTTTGCTCCTAGCGCCTTCTCGTTCGCTGTATAGCGTTTTGAGCGGATAAAGAGCACAAGTGTGTTAGGGGACACAGGATGAATGGGAACTAATTTTGTTATTGTACTTTTGATGAAAACTGACTTTCTAGACATAAAATGTCACTTTTTTCACCTTATCATACTTTTTCATCAACTTTTGCATTTTAATGTAAACAATCATATTTCGTAATATTTTGGGTCAGAAACATTTCATAGTACTATATTATGTCTAACTATGTGAAAAAAATCAAATTGGAGTAGGTCGTGCACTTGATTATATGAGTTTGTTAGAAAAACCACTTTCCTTTGCTCCTAGCGCCTTCTCGTTCGCTGTATAGCGTTTTGAGCGGATAAAGAGCACAAGTGTGTTAGAGGACACAGGATGAATGGGAACTAATTTTGTTATTGTACTTTTGGTGAAAACTGACTTTCTAGACATAAAATGTCACTTTTTTCACCTTATCAGACTATTTCATCAACTTTTGCATTTTAATGTAAACAATCATATTTCGTAATATTTTGGGTCAGAAACATTTCATAGTACTATATTATGTCTAACTATGTGAAAAAAATCAAATTGGAGTAGGTCGTGCACTTGATTATATGAGTTTGTTAGAAAAACCACTTTCCCTTGCTCCTAGCGCCTTCTCGTTCGCTGTATAGCGTTTTGAGCGGATAAAGAGCACAAGTGTGTTAGAGGACACAGGATGAATGGGAACTAATTTTGTTATTGTACTTTTGGTGAAAACTGACTTTCTAGACATAAAATGTCACTTTTTTCACCTTATCAGACTATTTCATCAACTTTTGCATTTTAATGTAAACAATCATATTTCGTAATATTTTGGGTCAGAAACATTTCATAGTACTAAATTATGTCTATCTATGTGAAAAAAAATCAAATTGGAGTAGGTCGGACAACTGATTATATGAGTTTGTTAGAAAAACCACTTTCCCTTGCTCCTAGCGCCTTCTCGTTCGCTGTATAGCGTTTTGAGCGGATAAAGAGCACAAGTCTGTTAGTGGACACAGTATGAATGGGAACTAATTTTGTTATTGTACTTTTGATGAAAAGTGACTATCTTGACATGAAATGTCACTTTTTTCACCTTATCATACCTTTTCATCAACTTTTGCATTTTAATGTAAACAATCATATTTCGTAATATTTTGGGTCAGAAACATTTCATAGTACTATATTATGTCTAACTATGTGAAAAAAATCAAATTGGAGTAGGTAGTGCACTTGATTATATGAGTTTGTTAGAAAAACCACTTTCCTTTGCTCCTAGCGCCTTCTCGTTCGCTGTATAGCGTTTTGAGCGGATAAAGAGCACAAGTGTGTTAGAGGACACAGGATGAATGGGAACTAATTTTGTTATTGTACTTTTGGTGAAAACTGACTTTCTAGACATAAAATGTCACTTTTTTCACCTTATCAGACTATTTCATCAACTTTTGCATTTTAATGTAAACAATCATATTTCGTAATATTTTGGGTCAGAAACATTTCATAGTACTAAATTATGTCTAACTATGTGAAAAAAATCAAATTGGAGTACGTCGTGCGCTTGATTATATGAGTTTGTTAGAAAAACCACTTTCCTTTGCTCCTAGCGCCTTCTCGTTCGCTGTATAGCGTTTTGAGCGGATAAAGAGCACAAGTGTGTTAGGGGACACAGGATGAATGGGAACTAATTTTGTTATTGTACTTTTGATGAAAACTGACTTTCTAGACATAAAATGTCACTTTTTTCACCTTATCAGACTTTTTCATCAACTTTTGCATTTTAATGTAAACAATCATATTTCGTAATATTTTGGGTCAGAAACATTTCATAGTACTATATTATGTCTAACTATGTGAAAAAAATCAAATTGGAGTAGGTCGTGCACTTGATTATATGAGTTTGTTAGAAAAACCACTTTCCTTTGCTCCTAGCGCCTTCTCGTTCGCTGTATAGCGTTTTGAGCGGATAAAGAGCACAAGTGTGTTAGAGGACACAGGATGAATGGGAACTAATTTTGTTATTGTACTTTTGGTGAAAACTGACTTTCTAGACATAAAATGTCACTTTTTTCACCTTATCATACTTTTTCATCAACTTTTGCATTTTAATGTAAACAATCATATTTCGTAATATTTTGGGTCAGAAACATTTCATAGTGCTAAATTATGTCTAACTATGTGAAAAAAATCAAATTGGAGTAGGTCGGACAACTGATTATATGACTTTGTTAGAAAAACCACTTTCCCTTGCTCCTAGCGCCTTCTCGTTCGCTGTATAGCGTTTTGAGCGGATAAAGAGCACAAGTCTGTTAGTGGACACAGTATGAATGGGAACTAATTTTGCTATTGTACTTTTGATGAAAAGTGACTATCTTGACATGAAATGTCACTTTTTTCACCTTATCATACTTTTTCATCAACTTTTGCATTTTAATGTAAACAATCATATTTCGTAATATTTTGGGTCAGAAACATTTCATAGTACTATATTATGTCTAACTATGTGAAAAAAATCAAATTGGAGTAGGTAGTGCACTTGATTATATGAGTTTGTTAGAAAAACCACTTTCCTTTGCTCCTAGCGCCTTCTCGTTCGCTGTATAGCGTTTTGAGCGGATAAAGAGCACAAGTGTGTTAGAGGACACAGGATGAATGGGAACTAATTTTGTTATTGTACTTTTGGTGAAAACTGACTTTCTAGACATAAAATGTCACTTTTTTCACCTTATCAGACTATTTCATCAACTTTTGCATTTTAATGTAAACAATCATATTTCGTAATATTTTGGGTCAGAAACATGTCATAGTACTAAATTATGTCTAACTATGTGAAAAAAATCAAATTGGAGTAGGTCGGACAACTGATTATATGAGTTTGTTAGAAAAACCACTTTCCTTTGCTCCTAGCGCCTTCTCGTTCGCTGTATAGCGTTTTGAGCGGATAAAGAGCACAAGTGTGTTAGGGGACACAGGATGAATGGGAACTAATTTTGTTATTGTACTTTTGATGAAAACTGACTTTCTAGACATAAAATGTCACTTTTTTCACCTTATCATACTTTTTCATCAACTTTTGCATTTTAATGTAAACAATCATATTTCGTAATATTTTGGGTCAGAAACATTTCATAGTACTATATTATGTCTAACTATGTGAAAAAAATCTAATTGGAGTACGTCGTGCACTTGATTATATGAGTTTGTTAGAAAAACCACTTTCCTTTGCTCCTAGCGCCTTCTCGTTCGCTGTATAGCGTTTTGAGCGGATAAAGAGCACAAGTGTGTTAGAGGACACAGGATGAATGGGAACTAATTTTGTTATTGTACTTTTGGTGAAAACTGACTTTCTAGACATAAAATGTCACTTTTTTCACCTTATCATACTTTTTCATCAACTTTTGCATTTTAATGTAAACAATCATATTTCGTAATATTTTGGGTCAGAAACATTTCATAGTGCTAAATTATGTCTAACTATGTGAAAAAAATCAAATTGGAGTAGGTCGGACAACTGATTATATGACTTTGTTAGAAAAACCACTTTCCCTTGCTCCTAGCGCCTTCTCGTTCGCTGTATAGCGTTTTGAGCGGATAAAGAGCACAAGTCTGTTAGTGGACACAGTATGAATGGGAACTAATTTTGCTATTGTACTTTTGATGAAAAGTGACTATCTTGACATGAAATGTCACTTTTTTCACCTTATCATACTTTTTCATCAACTTTTGCATTTTAATGTAAACAATCATATTTCGTAATATTTTGGGTCAGAAACATTTCATAGTACTATATTATGTCTAACTATGTGAAAAAAATCAAATTGGAGTAGGTAGTGCACTTGATTATATGAGTTTGTTAGAAAAACCACTTTCCTTTGCTCCTAGCGCCTTCTCGTTCGCTGTATAGCGTTTTGAGCGGATAAAGAGCACAAGTGTGTTAGAGGACACAGGATGAATGGGAACTAATTTTGTTATTGTACTTTTGGTGAAAACTGACTTTCTAGACATAAAATGTCACTTTTTTCACCTTATCAGACTATTTCATCAACTTTTGCATTTTAATGTAAACAATCATATTTCGTAATATTTTGGGTCAGAAACATGTCATAGTACTAAATTATGTCTAACTATGTGAAAAAAATCAAATTGGAGTAGGTCGGACAACTGATTATATGAGTTTGTTAGAAAAACCACTTTCCTTTGCTCCTAGCGCCTTCTCGTTCGCTGTATAGCGTTTTGAGCGGATAAAGAGCACAAGTGTGTTAGGGGACACAGGATGAATGGGAACTAATTTTGTTATTGTACTTTTGATGAAAACTGACTTTCTAGACATAAAATGTCACTTTTTTCACCTTATCATACTTTTTCATCAACTTTTGCATTTTAATGTAAACAATCATATTTCGTAATATTTTGGGTCAGAAACATTTCATAGTACTAAATTATGTCTATCTATGTGAAAAAAAATCAAATTGGAGTAGGTCGGACAACTGATTATATGAGTTTGTTAGAAAAACCACTTTCCCTTGCTCCTAGCGCCTTCTCGTTCGCTGTATAGCGTTTTGAGCGGATAAAGAGCACAAGTCTGTTAGTGGACACAGTATGAATGGGAACTAATTTTGTTATTGTACTTTTGATGAAAAGTGACTATCTTGACATGAAATGTCACTTTTTTCACCTTATCATACCTTTTCATCAACTTTTGCATTTTAATGTAAACAATCATATTTCGTAATATTTTGGGTCAGAAACATTTCATAGTACTATATTATGTCTAACTATGTGAAAAAAATCAAATTGGAGTAGGTAGTGCACTTGATTATATGAGTTTGTTAGAAAAACCACTTTCCTTTGCTCCTAGCGCCTTCTCGGTCGCTGTATAGCGTTTTGAGCGGATAAAGAGCACAAGTGTGTTAGAGGACACAGGATGAATGGGAACTAATTTTGTTATTGTACTTTTGGTGAAAACTGACTTTCTAGACATAAAATGTCACTTTTTTCACCTTATCAGACTATTTCATCAACTTTTGCATTTTAATGTAAACAATCATATTTCGTAATATTTTGGGTCAGAAACATTTCATAGTACTAAATTATGTCTAACTATGTGAAAAAAATCAAATTGGAGTACGTCGTGCGCTTGATTATATGAGTTTGTTAGAAAAACCACTTTCCTTTGCTCCTAGCGCCTTCTCGTTCGCTGTATAGCGTTTTGAGCGGATAAAGAGCACAAGTGTGTTAGGGGACACAGGATGAATGGGAACTAATTTTGTTATTGTACTTTTGATGAAAACTGACTTTCTAGACATAAAATGTCACTTTTTTCACCTTATCAGACTTTTTCATCAACTTTTGCATTTTAATGTAAACAATCATATTTCGTAATATTTTGGGTCAGAAACATTTCATAGTACTATATTATGTCTAACTATGTGAAAAAAATCTAATTGGAGTACGTCGTGCACTTGATTATATGAGTTTGTTAGAAAAACCACTTTCCTTTGCTCCTAGCGCCTTCTCGTTCGCTGTATAGCGTTTTGAGCGGATAAAGAGCACAAGTGTGTTAGAGGACACAGGATGAATGGGAACTAATTTTGTTATTGTACTTTTGGTGAAAACTGACTTTCTAGACATAAAATGTCACTTTTTTCACCTTATCATACTTTTTCATCAACTTTTGCATTTTAATGTAAACAATCATATTTCGTAATATTTTGGGTCAGAAACATTTCATAGTGCTAAATTATGTCTAACTATGTGAAAAAAATCAAATTGGAGTAGGTCGGACAACTGATTATATGACTTTGTTAGAAAAACCACTTTCCCTTGCTCCTAGCGCCTTCTCGTTCGCTGTATAGCGTTTTGAGCGGATAAAGAGCACAAGTCTGTTAGTGGACACAGTATGAATGGGAACTAATTTTGCTATTGTACTTTTGATGAAAAGTGACTATCTTGACATGAAATGTCACTTTTTTCACCTTATCATACTTTTTCATCAACTTTTGCATTTTAATGTAAACAATCATATTTCGTAATATTTTGGGTCAGAAACATTTCATAGTACTATATTATGTCTAACTATGTGAAAAAAATCAAATTGGAGTAGGTAGTGCACTTGATTATATGAGTTTGTTAGAAAAACCACTTTCCTTTGCTCCTAGCGCCTTCTCGTTCGCTGTATAGCGTTTTGAGCGGATAAAGAGCACAAGTGTGTTAGAGGACACAGGATGAATGGGAACTAATTTTGTTATTGTACTTTTGGTGAAAACTGACTTTCTAGACATAAAATGTCACTTTTTTCACCTTATCAGACTATTTCATCAACTTTTGCATTTTAATGTAAACAATCATATTTCGTAATATTTTGGGTCAGAAACATGTCATAGTACTAAATTATGTCTAACTATGTGAAAAAAATCAAATTGGAGTAGGTCGGACAACTGATTATATGAGTTTGTTAGAAAAACCACTTTCCTTTGCTCCTAGCGCCTTCTCGTTCGCTGTATAGCGTTTTGAGCGGATAAAGAGCACAAGTGTGTTAGGGGACACAGGATGAATGGGAACTAATTTTGTTATTGTACTTTTGATGAAAACTGACTTTCTAGACATAAAATGTCACTTTTTTCACCTTATCATACTATTTCATCAACTTTTGCATTTTAATGTAAACAATCATATTTCGTAATATTTTGGGTCAGAAACATTTCATAGTACTATACTATGTCTAACTATGTGAAAAAAATCAAATTGGAGTAGGTCGTGCACTTGATTATATGACTTTGTTAGAAAAACCACTTTCCCTTGCTCCTAGCGCCTTCTCGTTCGCTGTATAGCGTTTTGAGCGGATAAAGAGCACAAGTGTGTTAGAGGACACAGGATGAATGGGAACTAATTTTGTTATTGTACTTTTGGTGAAAACTGACTTTCTAGACATAAAATGTCACTTTTTTCACCTTATCATACTATTTCATCAACTTTTGCATTTTAATGTAAACAATCATATTTCGTAATATTTTGGGTCAGAAACATTTCATAGTACTATATTATGTCTAACTATGTGAAAAAAATCTAATTGGAGTACGTCGTGCACTTGATTATATGAGTTTGTTAGAAAAACCACTTTCCTTTGCTCCTAGCGCCTTCTCGTTCGCTGTATAGCGTTTTGAGCGGATAAAGAGCACAAGTGTGTTAGAGGACACAGGATGAATGGGAACTAATTTTGTTATTGTACTTTTGGTGAAAACTGACTTTCTAGACATAAAATGTCACTTTTTTCACCTTATCATACTTTTTCATCAACTTTTGCATTTTAATGTAAACAATCATATTTCGTAATATTTTGGGTCAGAAACATTTCATAGTACTATATTATGTCTAACTATGTGAAAAAAATCAAATTGGAGTAGGTCGTGCACTTGATTATATGAGTTTGTTAGAAAAACCACTTTCCTTTGCTCCTAGCGCCTTCTCGTTCGCTGTATAGCGTTTTGAGCGGATAAAGAGCACAAGTGTGTTAGGGGACACAGGATGAATGGGAACTAATTTTGTTATTGTACTTTTGGTGAAAACTGACTTTCTAGACATAAAATGTCACTTTTTTCACCTTATCAGACTATTTCATCAACTTTTGCATTTTAATGTAAACAATCATATTTCGTAATATTTTGGGTCAGAAACATTTCATAGTACTATACTATGTCTAACTATGTGAAAAAAATCAAATTGGAGTAGGTCGTGCACTTGATTATATGACTTTGTTAGAAAAACCACTTTCCCTTGCTCCTAGCGCCTTCTCGTTCGCTGTATAGCGTTTTGAGCGGATAAAGAGCACAAGTGTGTTAGAGGACACAGGATGAATGGGAACTAATTTTGTTATTGTACTTTTGGTGAAAACTGACTTTCTAGACATAAAATGTCACTTTTTTCACCTTATCAGACTATTTCATCAACTTTTGCATTTTAATGTAAACAATCATATTTCGTAATATTTTGGGTCAGAAACATTTCATAGTACTAAATTATGTCTAACTATGTGAAAAAAATCAAATTGGAGTAGGTCGTGCAACTTGATTATATGAGTTTGTTAGAAAAACCACTTTCCCTTGCTCCTAGCGCCTTCTCGTTCGCTGTATAGCGTTTTGAGCGGATAAAGAGCACAAGTGTGTTAGTGGACACAGGATGAATGGGAACTAATTTTGTTATTGTACTTTTGATGAAAACTGACTTTCTAGACATAAAATGTCACTTTTTTCACCTTATCATACTTTTTCATCAACTTTTGCATTTTAATGTAAACAATCATATTTCGTAATATTTTGGGTCAGAAACATTTCATAGTACTATATTATGTCTAACTATGTGAAAAAAATCAAATTGGAGTAGGTCGTGCACTTGATTATATGAGTTTGTTAGAAAAACCACTTTCCTTTGCTCCTAGCGCCTTCTCGTTCGCTGTATAGCGTTTTGAGCGGATAAAGAGCACAAGTGTGTTAGAGGACACAGGATGAATGGGAACTAATTTTGTTATTGTACTTTTGGTGAAAACTGACTTTCTAGACATAAAATGTCACTTTTTTCACCTTATCATACTATTTCATCAACTTTTGCATTTTAATGTAAACAATCATATTTCGTAATATTTTGGGTCAGAAACATTTCATAGTACTATATTATGTCTAACTATGTGAAAAAAATCAAATTGGAGTAGGTCGTGCACTTGATTATATGAGTTTGTTAGAAAAACCACTTTCCTTTGCTCCTAGCGCCTTCTCGTTCGCTGTATAGCGTTTTGAGCGGATAAAGAGCACAAGTGTGTTAGAGGACACAGGATGAATGGGAACTAATTTTGTTATTGTACTTTTGGTGAAAACTGACTTTCTAGACATAAAATGTCACTTTTTTCACCTTATCATACTATTTCATCAACTTTTGCATTTTAATGTAAACAATCATATTTCGTAATATTTTGGGTCAGAAACATTTCATAGTACTATATTATGTCTAACTATGTGAAAAAAATCTAATTGGAGTACGTCGTGCACTTGATTATATGAGTTTGTTAGAAAAACCACTTTCCTTTGCTCCTAGCGCCTTCTCGTTCGCTGTATAGCGTTTTGAGCGGATAAAGAGCACAAGTGTGTTAGAGGACACAGGATGAATGGGAACTAATTTTGTTATTGTACTTTTGGTGAAAACTGACTTTCTAGACATAAAATGTCACTTTTTTCACCTTATCATACTTTTTCATCAACTTTTGCATTTTAATGTAAACAATCATATTTCGTAATATTTTGGGTCAGAAACATTTCATAGTGCTAAATTATGTCTAACTATGTGAAAAAAATCAAATTGGAGTAGGTCGGACAACTGATTATATGACTTTGTTAGAAAAACCACTTTCCCTTGCTCCTAGCGCCTTCTCGTTCGCTGTATAGCGTTTTGAGCGGATAAAGAGCACAAGTCTGTTAGTGGACACAGTATGAATGGGAACTAATTTTGCTATTGTACTTTTGATGAAAAGTGACTATCTTGACATGAAATGTCACTTTTTTCACCTTATCATACTTTTTCATCAACTTTTGCATTTTAATGTAAACAATCATATTTCGTAATATTTTGGGTCAGAAACATTTCATAGTACTATATTATGTCTAACTATGTGAAAAAAATCAAATTGGAGTAGGTAGTGCACTTGATTATATGAGTTTGTTAGAAAAACCACTTTCCTTTGCTCCTAGCGCCTTCTCGTTCGCTGTATAGCGTTTTGAGCGGATAAAGAGCACAAGTGTGTTAGAGGACACAGGATGAATGGGAACTAATTTTGTTATTGTACTTTTGGTGAAAACTGACTTTCTAGACATAAAATGTCACTTTTTTCACCTTATCAGACTATTTCATCAACTTTTGCATTTTAATGTAAACAATCATATTTCGTAATATTTTGGGTCAGAAACATGTCATAGTACTAAATTATGTCTAACTATGTGAAAAAAATCAAATTGGAGTAGGTCGGACAACTGATTATATGAGTTTGTTAGAAAAACCACTTTCCTTTGCTCCTAGCGCCTTCTCGTTCGCTGTATAGCGTTTTGAGCGGATAAAGAGCACAAGTGTGTTAGGGGACACAGGATGAATGGGAACTAATTTTGTTATTGTACTTTTGATGAAAACTGACTTTCTAGACATAAAATGTCACTTTTTTCACCTTATCATACTTTTTCATCAACTTTTGCATTTTAATGTAAACAATCATATTTCGTAATATTTTGGGTCAGAAACATTTCATAGTACTAAATTATGTCTATCTATGTGAAAAAAAATCAAATTGGAGTAGGTCGGACAACTGATTATATGAGTTTGTTAGAAAAACCACTTTCCCTTGCTCCTAGCGCCTTCTCGTTCGCTGTATAGCGTTTTGAGCGGATAAAGAGCACAAGTCTGTTAGTGGACACAGTATGAATGGGAACTAATTTTGTTATTGTACTTTTGATGAAAAGTGACTATCTTGACATGAAATGTCACTTTTTTCACCTTATCATACCTTTTCATCAACTTTTGCATTTTAATGTAAACAATCATATTTCGTAATATTTTGGGTCAGAAACATTTCATAGTACTATATTATGTCTAACTATGTGAAAAAAATCAAATTGGAGTAGGTAGTGCACTTGATTATATGAGTTTGTTAGAAAAACCACTTTCCTTTGCTCCTAGCGCCTTCTCGGTCGCTGTATAGCGTTTTGAGCGGATAAAGAGCACAAGTGTGTTAGAGGACACAGGATGAATGGGAACTAATTTTGTTATTGTACTTTTGGTGAAAACTGACTTTCTAGACATAAAATGTCACTTTTTTCACCTTATCAGACTTTTTCATCAACTTTTGCATTTTAATGTAAACAATCATATTTCGTATTATTTTGGGTCAGAAACATTTCATAGTACTATATTATGTCTAACTATGTGAAAAAAATCAAATTGGAGTAGGTCGTGCACTTGATTATATGAGTTTGTTAGAAAAACCACTTTCCTTTGCTCCTAGCGCCTTCTCGTTCGCTGTATAGCGTTTTGAGCGGATAAAGAGCACAAGTGTGTTAGAGGACACAGGATGAATGGGAACTAATTTTGTTATTGTACTTTTGGTGAAAACTGACTTTCTAGACTTAAAATGTCACTTTTTTCACCTTATCATACTATTTCATCAACTTTTGCATTTTAATGTAAACAATCATATTTCGTAATATTTTGGGTCAGAAACATTTCATAGTACTATACTATGTCTAACTATGTGAAAAAAATCAAATTGGAGTAGGTCGTGCACTTGATTATATGACTTTGTTAGAAAAACCACTTTCCCTTGCTCCTAGCGCCTTCTCGTTCGCTGTATAGCGTTTTGAGCGGATAAAGAGCACAAGTGTGTTAGAGGACACAGGATGAATGGGAACTAATTTTGTTATTGTACTTTTGGTGAAAACTGACTTTCTAGACATAAAATGTCACTTTTTTCACCTTATCAGACTATTTCATCAACTTTTGCATTTTAATGTAAACAATCATATTTCGTAATATTTTGGGTCAGAAACATTTCATAGTACTATATTATGTCTAACTATGTGAAAAAAATCAAATTGGAGTACGTCGTGCACTTGATTATATGAGTTTGTTAGAAAAACCACTTTCCTTTGCTCCTAGCGCCTTCTCGTTCGCTGTATAGCGTTTTGAGCGGATAAAGAGCACAAGTGTGTTAGAGGACACAGGATGAATGGGAACTAATTTTGTTATTGTACTTTTGGTGAAAACTGACTTTCTAGACATAAAATGTCACTTTTTTCACCTTATCAGACTTTTTCATCAACTTTTGCATTTTAATGTAAACAATCATATTTCGTAATATTTTGGGTCAGAAACATTTCATAGTACTATATTATGTCTAACTATGTGAAAAAAATCAAATTGGAGTAGGTCGTGCACTTGATTATATGAGTTTGTTAGAAAAACCACTTTCCTTTGCTCCTAGCGCCTTCTCGTTCGCTGTATAGCGTTTTGAGCGGATAAAGAGCACAAGTGTGTTAGAGGACACAGGATGAATGGGAACTAATTTTGTTATTGTACTTTTGGTGAAAACTGACTTTCTAGACATAAAATGTCACTTTTTTCACCTTATCATACTATTTCATCAACTTTTGCATTTTAATGTAAACAATCATATTTCGTAATATTTTGGGTCAGAAACATTTCATAGTACTATACTATGTCTAACTATGTGAAAAAAATCAAATTGGAGTAGGTCGTGCACTTGATTATATGACTTTGTTAGAAAAACCACTTTCCCTTGCTCCTAGCGCCTTCTCGTTCGCTGTATAGCGTTTTGAGCGGATAAAGAGCACAAGTGTGTTAGAGGACACAGGATGAATGGGAACTAATTTTGTTATTGTACTTTTGGTGAAAACTGACTTTCTAGACATAAAATGTCACTTTTTTCACCTTATCATACTATTTCATCAACTTTTGCATTTTAATGTAAACAATCATATTTCGTAATATTTTGGGTCAGAAACATTTCATAGTACTATATTATGTCTAACTATGTGAAAAAAATCTAATTGGAGTACGTCGTGCACTTGATTATATGAGTTTGTTAGAAAAACCACTTTCCTTTGCTCCTAGCGCCTTCTCGTTCGCTGTATAGCGTTTTGAGCGGATAAAGAGCACAAGTGTGTTAGAGGACACAGGATGAATGGGAACTAATTTTGTTATTGTACTTTTGGTGAAAACTGACTTTCTAGACATAAAATGTCACTTTTTTCACCTTATCATACTTTTTCATCAACTTTTGCATTTTAATGTAAACAATCATATTTCGTAATATTTTGGGTCAGAAACATTTCATAGTACTATATTATGTCTAACTATGTGAAAAAAATCAAATTGGAGTAGGTCGTGCACTTGATTATATGACTTTGTTAGAAAAACCACTTTCCCTTGCTCCTAGCGCCTTCTCGTTCGCTGTATAGCGTTTTGAGCGGATAAAGAGCACAAGTCTGTTAGTGGACACAGTATGAATGGGAACTAATTTTGCTATTGTACTTTTGATGAAAAGTGACTATCTTGACATGAAATGTCACTTTTTTCACCTTATCATACTTTTTCATCAACTTTTGCATTTTAATGTAAACAATCATATTTCGTAATATTTTGGGTCAGAAACATTTCATAGTACTATATTATGTCTAACTATGTGAAAAAAATCAAATTGGAGTAGGTCGTGCACTTGATTATATGAGTTTGTTAGAAAAACCACTTTCCTTTGCTCCTAGCGCCTTCTCGTTCGCTGTATAGCGTTTTGAGCGGATAAAGAGCACAAGTGTGTTAGAGGACACAGGATGAATGGGAACTAATTTTGTTATTGTACTTTTGGTGAAAACTGACTTTCTAGACATAAAATGTCACTTTTTTCACCTTATCAGACTATTTCATCAACTTTTGCATTTTAATGTAAACAATCATATTTCGTAATATTTTGGGTCAGAAACATTTCATAGTACTATATTATGTCTAACTATGTGAAAAAAATCAAATTGGAGTAGGTCGTGCACTTGATTATATGAGTTTGTTAGAAAAACCACTTTCCTTTGCTCCTAGCGCCTTCTCGTTCGCTGTATAGCGTTTTGAGCGGATAAAGAGCACAAGTGTGTTAGGGGACACAGGATGAATGGGAACTAATTTTGTTATTGTACTTTTGATGAAAACTGACTTTCTAGACATAAAATGTCACTTTTTTCACCTTATCATACTTTTTCATCAACTTTTGCATTTTAATGTAAACAATCATATTTCGTAATATTTTGGGTCAGAAACATTTCATAGTACTATATTATGTCTAACTATGTGAAAAAAATCAAATTGGAGTAGGTCGTGCACTTGATTATATGAGTTTGTTAGAAAAACCACTTTCCCTTGCTCCTAGCGCCTTCTCGTTCGCTGTATAGCGTTTTGAGCGGATAAAGAGCACAAGTGTGTTAGAGGACACAGGATGAATGGGAACTAATTTTGTTATTGTACTTTTGGTGAAAACTGACTTTCTAGACATAAAATGTCACTTTTTTCACCTTATCATACTATTTCATCAACTTTTGCATTTTAATGTAAACAATCATATTTCGTAATATTTTGGGTCAGAAACATTTCATAGTACTATATTATGTCTAACTATGTGAAAAAAATCAAATTGGAGTAGGTCGTGCACTTGATTATATGAGTTTGTTAGAAAAACCACTTTCCTTTGCTCCTAGCGCCTTCTCGTTCGCTGTATAGCGTTTTGAGCGGATAAAGAGCACAAGTGTGTTAGAGGACACAGGATGAATGGGAACTAATTTTGTTATTGTACTTTTGGTGAAAACTGACTTTCTAGACATAAAATGTCACTTTTTTCACCTTATCAGACTTTTTCATCAACTTTTGCATTTTAATGTAAACAATCATATTTCGTAATATTTTGGGTCAGAAACATTTCATAGTACTATATTATGTCTAACTATGTGAAAAAAATCAAATTGGAGTAGGTCGTGCACTTGATTATATGAGTTTGTTAGAAAAACCACTTTCCTTTGCTCCTAGCGCCTTCTCGTTCGCTGTATAGCGTTTTGAGCGGATAAAGAGCACAAGTGTGTTAGTGGACACAGGATGAATGGGAACTAATTTTGTTATTGTACTTTTGGTGAAAACTGACTTTCTAGACATAAAATGTCACTTTTTTCACCTTATCATACTATTTCATCAACTTTTGCATTTTAATGTAAACAATCATATTTCGTAATATTTTGGGTCAGAAACATTTCATAGTACTATATTATGTCTAACTATGTGAAAAAAATCAAATTGGAGTAGGTCGTGCACTTGATTATATGAGTTTGTTAGAAAAACCACTTTCCTTTGCTCCTAGCGCCTTCTCGTTCGCTGTATAGCGTTTTGAGCGGATAAAGAGCACAAGTGTGTTAGAGGACACAGGATGAATGGGAACTAATTTTGTTATTGTACTTTTGGTGAAAACTGACTTTCTAGACATAAAATGTCACTTTTTTCACCTTATCAGACTATTTCATCAACTTTTGCATTTTAATGTAAACAATCATATTTCGTAATATTTTGGGTCAGAAACATTTCATAGTACTATATTATGTCTAACTATGTGAAAAAAATCAAATTGGAGTAGGTCGTGCACTTGATTATATGAGTTTGTTAGAAAAACCACTTTCCTTTGCTCCTAGCGCCTTCTCGTTCGCTGTATAGCGTTTTGAGCGGATAAAGAGCACAAGTGTGTTAGAGGACACAGGATGAATGGGAACTAATTTTGTTATTGTACTTTTGGTGAAAACTGACTTTCTAGACATAAAATGTCACTTTTTTCACCTTATCATACTATTTCATCAACTTTTGCATTTTAATGTAAACAATCATATTTCGTAATATTTTGGGTCAGAAACATTTCATAGTACTATACTATGTCTAACTATGTGAAAAAAATCAAATTGGAGTAGGTCGTGCACTTGATTATATGACTTTGTTAGAAAAACCACTTTCCCTTGCTCCTAGCGCCTTCTCGTTCGCTGTATAGCGTTTTGAGCGGATAAAGAGCACAAGTGTGTTAGAGGACACAGGATGAATGGGAACTAATTTTGTTATTGTACTTTTGGTGAAAACTGACTTTCTAGACATAAAATGTCACTTTTTTCACCTTATCATACTATTTCATCAACTTTTGCATTTTAATGTAAACAATCATATTTCGTAATATTTTGGGTCAGAAACATTTCATAGTACTATATTATGTCTAACTATGTGAAAAAAATCTAATTGGAGTACGTCGTGCACTTGATTATATGAGTTTGTTAGAAAAACCACTTTCCTTTGCTCCTAGCGCCTTCTCGTTCGCTGTATAGCGTTTTGAGCGGATAAAGAGCACAAGTGTGTTAGAGGACACAGGATGAATGGGAACTAATTTTGTTATTGTACTTTTGGTGAAAACTGACTTTCTAGACATAAAATGTCACTTTTTTCACCTTATCATACTTTTTCATCAACTTTTGCATTTTAATGTAAACAATCATATTTCGTAATATTTTGGGTCAGAAACATTTCATAGTGCTAAATTATGTCTAACTATGTGAAAAAAATCAAATTGGAGTAGGTCGGACAACTGATTATATGACTTTGTTAGAAAAACCACTTTCCCTTGCTCCTAGCGCCTTCTCGTTCGCTGTATAGCGTTTTGAGCGGATAAAGAGCACAAGTCTGTTAGTGGACACAGTATGAATGGGAACTAATTTTGCTATTGTACTTTTGATGAAAAGTGACTATCTTGACATGAAATGTCACTTTTTTCACCTTATCATACTTTTTCATCAACTTTTGCATTTTAATGTAAACAATCATATTTCGTAATATTTTGGGTCAGAAACATTTCATAGTACTATATTATGTCTAACTATGTGAAAAAAATCAAATTGGAGTAGGTAGTGCACTTGATTATATGAGTTTGTTAGAAAAACCACTTTCCTTTGCTCCTAGCGCCTTCTCGTTCGCTGTATAGCGTTTTGAGCGGATAAAGAGCACAAGTGTGTTAGAGGACACAGGATGAATGGGAACTAATTTTGTTATTGTACTTTTGGTGAAAACTGACTTTCTAGACATAAAATGTCACTTTTTTCACCTTATCAGACTATTTCATCAACTTTTGCATTTTAATGTAAACAATCATATTTCGTAATATTTTGGGTCAGAAACATGTCATAGTACTAAATTATGTCTAACTATGTGAAAAAAATCAAATTGGAGTAGGTCGGACAACTGATTATATGAGTTTGTTAGAAAAACCACTTTCCTTTGCTCCTAGCGCCTTCTCGTTCGCTGTATAGCGTTTTGAGCGGATAAAGAGCACAAGTGTGTTAGGGGACACAGGATGAATGGGAACTAATTTTGTTATTGTACTTTTGATGAAAACTGACTTTCTAGACATAAAATGTCACTTTTTTCACCTTATCATACTTTTTCATCAACTTTTGCATTTTAATGTAAACAATCATATTTCGTAATATTTTGGGTCAGAAACATTTCATAGTACTAAATTATGTCTATCTATGTGAAAAAAAATCAAATTGGAGTAGGTCGGACAACTGATTATATGAGTTTGTTAGAAAAACCACTTTCCCTTGCTCCTAGCGCCTTCTCGTTCGCTGTATAGCGTTTTGAGCGGATAAAGAGCACAAGTCTGTTAGTGGACACAGTATGAATGGGAACTAATTTTGTTATTGTACTTTTGATGAAAAGTGACTATCTTGACATGAAATGTCACTTTTTTCACCTTATCATACCTTTTCATCAACTTTTGCATTTTAATGTAAACAATCATATTTCGTAATATTTTGGGTCAGAAACATTTCATAGTACTATATTATGTCTAACTATGTGAAAAAAATCAAATTGGAGTAGGTAGTGCACTTGATTATATGAGTTTGTTAGAAAAACCACTTTCCTTTGCTCCTAGCGCCTTCTCGGTCGCTGTATAGCGTTTTGAGCGGATAAAGAGCTCAAGTGTGTTAGAGGACACAGGATGAATGGGAACTAATTTTGTTATTGTACTTTTGGTGAAAACTGACTTTCTAGACATAAAATGTCACTTTTTTCACCTTATCAGACTTTTTCATCAACTTTTGCATTTTAATGTAAACAATCATATTTCGTATTATTTTGGGTCAGAAACATTTCATAGTACTATATTATGTCTAACTATGTGAAAAAAATCAAATTGGAGTAGGTCGTGCACTTGATTATATGAGTTTGTTAGAAAAACCACTTTCCTTTGCTCCTAGCGCCTTCTCGTTCGCTGTATAGCGTTTTGAGCGGATAAAGAGCACAAGTGTGTTAGAGGACACAGGATGAATGGGAACTAATTTTGTTATTGTACTTTTGGTGAAAACTGACTTTCTAGACATAAAATGTCACTTTTTTCACCTTATCATACTTTTTCATCAACTTTTGCATTTTAATGTAAACAATCATATTTCGTAATATTTTGGGTCAGAAACATTTCATAGTACTATACTATGTCTAACTATGTGAAAAAAATCAAATTGGAGTAGGTCGTGCACTTGATTATATGACTTTGTTAGAAAAACCACTTTCCCTTGCTCCTAGCGCCTTCTCGTTCGCTGTATAGCGTTTTGAGCGGATAAAGAGCACAAGTGTGTTAGAGGACACAGGATGAATGGGAACTAATTTTGTTATTGTACTTTTGGTGAAAACTGACTTTCTAGACATAAAATGTCACTTTTTTCACCTTATCATACTATTTCATCAACTTTTGCATTTTAATGTAAACAATCATATTTCGTAATATTTTGGGTCAGAAACATTTCATAGTACTATATTATGTCTAACTATGTGAAAAAAATCTAATTGGAGTACGTCGTGCACTTGATTATATGAGTTTGTTAGAAAAACCACTTTCCTTTGCTCCTAGCGCCTTCTCGTTCGCTGTATAGCGTTTTGAGCGGATAAAGAGCACAAGTGTGTTAGAGGACACAGGATGAATGGGAACTAATTTTGTTATTGTACTTTTGGTGAAAACTGACTTTCTAGACATAAAATGTCACTTTTTTCACCTTATCATACTTTTTCATCAACTTTTGCATTTTAATGTAAACAATCATATTTCGTAATATTTTGGGTCAGAAACATTTCATAGTGCTAAATTATGTCTAACTATGTGAAAAAAATCAAATTGGAGTAGGTCGGACAACTGATTATATGACTTTGTTAGAAAAACCACTTTCCCTTGCTCCTAGCGCCTTCTCGTTCGCTGTATAGCGTTTTGAGCGGATAAAGAGCACAAGTCTGTTAGTGGACACAGTATGAATGGGAACTAATTTTGCTATTGTACTTTTGATGAAAAGTGACTATCTTGACATGAAATGTCACTTTTTTCACCTTATCATACTTTTTCATCAACTTTTGCATTTTAATGTAAACAATCATATTTCGTAATATTTTGGGTCAGAAACATTTCATAGTACTATATTATGTCTAACTATGTGAAAAAAATCAAATTGGAGTAGGTAGTGCACTTGATTATATGAGTTTGTTAGAAAAACCACTTTCCTTTGCTCCTAGCGCCTTCTCGTTCGCTGTATAGCGTTTTGAGCGGATAAAGAGCACAAGTGTGTTAGAGGACACAGGATGAATGGGAACTAATTTTGTTATTGTACTTTTGGTGAAAACTGACTTTCTAGACATAAAATGTCACTTTTTTCACCTTATCAGACTATTTCATCAACTTTTGCATTTTAATGTAAACAATCATATTTCGTAATATTTTGGGTCAGAAACATGTCATAGTACTAAATTATGTCTAACTATGTGAAAAAAATCAAATTGGAGTAGGTCGGACAACTGATTATATGAGTTTGTTAGAAAAACCACTTTCCTTTGCTCCTAGCGCCTTCTCGTTCGCTGTATAGCGTTTTGAGCGGATAAAGAGCACAAGTGTGTTAGGGGACACAGGATGAATGGGAACTAATTTTGTTATTGTACTTTTGATGAAAACTGACTTTCTAGACATAAAATGTCACTTTTTTCACCTTATCATACTTTTTCATCAACTTTTGCATTTTAATGTAAACAATCATATTTCGTAATATTTTGGGTCAGAAACATTTCATAGTACTATATTATGTCTAACTATGTGAAAAAAATCAAATTGGAGTAGGTCGTGCACTTGATTATATGAGTTTGTTAGAAAAACCACTTTCCCTTGCTCCTAGCGCCTTCTCGTTCGCTGTATAGCGTTTTGAGCGGATAAAGAGCACAAGTGTGTTAGAGGACACAGGATGAATGGGAACTAATTTTGTTATTGTACTTTTGGTGAAAACTGACTTTCTAGACATAAAATGTCACTTTTTTCACCTTATCATACTATTTCATCAACTTTTGCATTTTAATGTAAACAATCATATTTCGTAATATTTTGGGTCAGAAACATTTCATAGTACTATATTATGTCTAACTATGTGAAAAAAATCAAATTGGAGTAGGTCGTGCACTTGATTATATGAGTTTGTTAGAAAAACCACTTTCCTTTGCTCCTAGCGCCTTCTCGTTCGCTGTATAGCGTTTTGAGCGGATAAAGAGCACAAGTGTGTTAGAGGACACAGGATGAATGGGAACTAATTTTGTTATTGTACTTTTGGTGAAAACTGACTTTCTAGACATAAAATGTCACTTTTTTCACCTTATCATACTTTTTCATCAACTTTTGCATTTTAATGTAAACAATCATATTTCGTAATATTTTGGGTCAGAAACATTTCATAGTACTATATTATGTCTAACTATGTGAAAAAAATCAAATTGGAGTAGGTCGTGCACTTGATTATATGACTTTGTTAGAAAAACCACTTTCCCTTGCTCCTAGCGCCTTCTCGTTCGCTGTATAGCGTTTTGAGCGGATAAAGAGCACAAGTGTGTTAGTGGACACAGGATGAATGGGAACTAATTTTGTTATTGTACTTTTGATGAAAACTGACTTTCTAGACATAAAATGTCACTTTTTTCACCTTATCATACTTTTTCATCAACTTTTGCATTTTAATGTAAACAATCATATTTCGTAATATTTTGGGTCAGAAACATTTCATAGTACTATATTATGTCTAACTATGTGAAAAAAATCAAATTGGAGTAGGTCGTGCACTTGATTATATGAGTTTGTTAGAAAAACCACTTTCCTTTGCTCCTAGCGCCTTCTCGTTCGCTGTATAGCGTTTTGAGCGGATAAAGAGCACAAGTGTGTTAGAGGACACAGGATGAATGGGAACTAATTTTGTTATTGTACTTTTGGTGAAAACTGACTTTCTAGACATAAAATGTCACTTTTTTCACCTTATCAGACTATTTCATCAACTTTTGCATTTTAATGTAAACAATCATATTTCGTAATATTTTGGGTCAGAAACATTTCATAGTACTAAATTATGTCTAACTATGTGAAAAAAATCAAATTGGAGTAGGTCGGACAACTGATTATATGAGTTTGTTAGAAAAACCACTTTCCTTTGCTCCTAGCGCCTTCTCGTTCGCTGTATAGCGTTTTGAGCGGATAAAGAGCACAAGTGTGTTAGGGGACACAGGATGAATGGGAACTAATTTTGTTATTGTACTTTTGATGAAAACTGACTTTCTAGACATAAAATGTCACTTTTTTCACCTTATCATACTTTTTCATCAACTTTTGCATTTTAATGTAAACAATCATATTTCGTAATATTTTGGGTCAGAAACATTTCATAGTACTAAATTATGTCTAACTATGTGAAAAAAAATCAAATTGGAGTAGGTCGGACACTTGATTATATGAGTTTGTTAGAAAAACCACTTTCCCTTGCTCCTAGCGCCTTCTCGTTCGCTGTATAGCGTTTTGAGCGGATAAAGAGCACAAGTCTGTTAGTGGACACAGGATGAATGGGAACTAATTTTGTTATTGTACTTTTGGTGAAAACTGACTTTCTAGACATAAAATGTCACTTTTTTCACCTTATCATACTATTTCATCAACTTTTGCATTTTAATGTAAACAATCATATTTCGTAATATTTTGGGTCAGAAACATTTCATAGTACTATATTATGTCTAACTATGTGAAAAAAATCAAATTGGAGTAGGTCGTGCACTTGATTATATGAGTTTGTTAGAAAAACCACTTTCCTTTGCTCCTAGCGCCTTCTCGTTCGCTGTATAGCGTTTTGAGCGGATAAAGAGCACAAGTGTGTTAGAGGACACAGGATGAATGGGAACTAATTTTGTTATTGTACTTTTGGTGAAAACTGACTTTCTAGACATAAAATGTCACTTTTTTCACCTTATCAGACTTTTTCATCAACTTTTGCATTTTAATGTAAACAATCATATTTCGTAATATTTTGGGTCAGAAACATTTCATAGTACTATATTATGTCTAACTATGTGAAAAAAATCAAATTGGAGTAGGTCGTGCACTTGATTATATGAGTTTGTTAGAAAAACCACTTTCCTTTGCTCCTAGCGCCTTCTCGTTCGCTGTATAGCGTTTTGAGCGGATAAAGAGCACAAGTGTGTTAGAGGACACAGGATGAATGGGAACTAATTTTGTTATTGTACTTTTGGTGAAAACTGACTTTCTAGACATAAAATGTCACTTTTTTCACCTTATCATACTATTTCATCAACTTTTGCATTTTAATGTAAACAATCATATTTCGTAATATTTTGGGTCAGAAACATTTCATAGTACTATATTATGTCTAACTATGTGAAAAAAATCAAATTGGAGTAGGTCGTGCACTTGATTATATGACTTTGTTAGAAAAACCACTTTCCCTTGCTCCTAGCGCCTTCTCGTTCGCTGTATAGCGTTTTGAGCGGATAAAGAGCACAAGTGTGTTAGAGGACACAGGATGAATGGGAACTAATTTTGTTATTGTACTTTTGGTGAAAACTGACTTTCTAGACATAAAATGTCACTTTTTTCACCTTATCATACTATTTCATCAACTTTTGCATTTTAATGTAAACAATCATATTTCGTAATATTTTGGGTCAGAAACATTTCATAGTACTATATTATGTCTAACTATGTGAAAAAAATCAAATTGGAGTAGGTCGTGCACTTGATTATATGAGTTTGTTAGAAAAACCACTTTCCTTTGCTCCTAGCGCCTTCTCGTTCGCTGTATAGCGTTTTGAGCGGATAAAGAGCACAAGTGTGTTAGAGGACACAGGATGAATGGGAACTAATTTTGTTATTGTACTTTTGGTGAAAACTGACTTTCTAGACATAAAATGTCACTTTTTTCACCTTATCATACTATTTCATCAACTTTTGCATTTTAATGTAAACAATCATATTTCGTAATATTTTGGGTCAGAAACATTTCATAGTGCTAAATTATGTCTAACTATGTGAAAAAAATCAAATTGGAGTAGGTCGGACAACTGATTATATGACTTTGTTAGAAAAACCACTTTCCCTTGCTCCTAGCGCCTTCTCGTTCGCTGTATAGCGTTTTGAGCGGATAAAGAGCACAAGTGTGTTAGTGGACACAGGATGAATGGGAACTAATTTTGTTATTGTACTTTTGATGAAAACTGACTTTCTAGACATAAAATGTCACTTTTTTCACCTTATCATACTTTTTCATCAACTTTTGCATTTTAATGTAAACAATCATATTTCGTAATATTTTGGGTCAGAAACATTTCATAGTACTATATTATGTCTAACTATGTGAAAAAAATCAAATTGGAGTAGGTAGTGCACTTGATTATATGAGTTTGTTAGAAAAACCACTTTCCTTTGCTCCTAGCGCCTTCTCGTTCGCTGTATAGCGTTTTGAGCGGATAAAGAGCACAAGTGTGTTAGAGGACACAGGATGAATGGGAACTAATTTTGTTATTGTACTTTTGGTGAAAACTGACTTTCTAGACATAAAATGTCACTTTTTTCACCTTATCAGACTATTTCATCAACTTTTGCATTTTAATGTAAACAATCATATTTCGTAATATTTTGGGTCAGAAACATTTCATAGTACTAAATTATGTCTAACTATGTGAAAAAAATCAAATTGGAGTAGGTCGTGCACTTGATTATATGAGTTTGTTAGAAAAACCACTTTCCTTTGCTCCTAGCGCCTTCTCGTTCGCTGTATAGCGTTTTGAGCGGATAAAGAGCACAAGTGTGTTAGGGGACACAGGATGAATGGGAACTAATTTTGTTATTGTACTTTTGATGAAAACTGACTTTCTAGACATAAAATGTCACTTTTTTCACCTTATCATACTTTTTCATCAACTTTTGCATTTTAATGTAAACAATCATATTTCGTAATATTTTGGGTCAGAAACATTTCATAGTACTATATTATGTCTAACTATGTGAAAAAAATCAAATTGGAGTAGGTCGTGCACTTGATTATATGAGTTTGTTAGAAAAACCACTTTCCTTTGCTCCTAGCGCCTTCTCGTTCGCTGTATAGCGTTTTGAGCGGATAAAGAGCACAAGTGTGTTAGAGGACACAGGATGAATGGGAACTAATTTTGTTATTGTACTTTTGGTGAAAACTGACTTTCTAGACATAAAATGTCACTTTTTTCACCTTATCATACTATTTCATCAACTTTTGCATTTTAATGTAAACAATCATATTTCGTAATATTTTGGGTCAGAAACATTTCATAGTACTAAATTATGTCTAACTATGTGAAAAAAATCAAATTGGAGTAGGTCGTGCACTTGATTATATGAGTTTGTTAGAAAAACCACTTTCCTTTGCTCCTAGCGCCTTCTCGTTCGCTGTATAGCGTTTTGAGCGGATAAAGAGCACAAGTGTGTTAGAGGACACAGGATGAATGGGAACTAATTTTGTTATTGTACTTTTGATGAAAACTGACTTTCTAGACATAAAATGTCACTTTTTTCACCTTATCAGACTTTTTCATCAACTTTTGCATTTTAATGTAAACAATCATATTTCGTATTATTTTGGGTCAGAAACATTTCATAGTACTATATTATGTCTAACTATGTGAAAAAAATCAAATTGGAGTAGGTCGTGCACTTGATTATATGAGTTTGTTAGAAAAACCACTTTCCTTTGCTCCTAGCGCCTTCTCGTTCGCTGTATAGCGTTTTGAGCGGATAAAGAGCACAAGTGTGTTAGAGGACACAGGATGAATGGGAACTAATTTTGTTATTGTACTTTTGGTGAAAACTGACTTTCTAGACTTAAAATGTCACTTTTTTCACCTTATCATACTATTTCATCAACTTTTGCATTTTAATGTAAACAATCATATTTCGTAATATTTTGGGTCAGAAACATTTCATAGTACTATACTATGTCTAACTATGTGAAAAAAATCAAATTGGAGTAGGTCGTGCACTTGATTATATGACTTTGTTAGAAAAACCACTTTCCCTTGCTCCTAGCGCCTTCTCGTTCGCTGTATAGCGTTTTGAGCGGATAAAGAGCACAAGTGTGTTAGAGGACACAGGATGAATGGGAACTAATTTTGTTATTGTACTTTTGGTGAAAACTGACTTTCTAGACATAAAATGTCACTTTTTTCACCTTATCATACTATTTCATCAACTTTTGCATTTTAATGTAAACAATCATATTTCGTAATATTTTGGGTCAGAAACATTTCATAGTACTATATTATGTCTAACTATGTGAAAAAAATCTAATTGGAGTACGTCGTGCACTTGATTATATGAGTTTGTTAGAAAAACCACTTTCCTTTGCTCCTAGCGCCTTCTCGTTCGCTGTATAGCGTTTTGAGCGGATAAAGAGCACAAGTGTGTTAGAGGACACAGGATGAATGGGAACTAATTTTGTTATTGTACTTTTGGTGAAAACTGACTTTCTAGACATAAAATGTCACTTTTTTCACCTTATCATACTTTTTCATCAACTTTTGCATTTTAATGTAAACAATCATATTTCGTAATATTTTGGGTCAGAAACATTTCATAGTGCTAAATTATGTCTAACTATGTGAAAAAAATCAAATTGGAGTAGGTCGGACAACTGATTATATGACTTTGTTAGAAAAACCACTTTCCCTTGCTCCTAGCGCCTTCTCGTTCGCTGTATAGCGTTTTGAGCGGATAAAGAGCACAAGTCTGTTAGTGGACACAGTATGAATGGGAACTAATTTTGCTATTGTACTTTTGATGAAAAGTGACTATCTTGACATGAAATGTCACTTTTTTCACCTTATCATACTTTTTCATCAACTTTTGCATTTTAATGTAAACAATCATATTTCGTAATATTTTGGGTCAGAAACATTTCATAGTACTATATTATGTCTAACTATGTGAAAAAAATCAAATTGGAGTAGGTAGTGCACTTGATTATATGAGTTTGTTAGAAAAACCACTTTCCTTTGCTCCTAGCGCCTTCTCGTTCGCTGTATAGCGTTTTGAGCGGATAAAGAGCACAAGTGTGTTAGAGGACACAGGATGAATGGGAACTAATTTTGTTATTGTACTTTTGGTGAAAACTGACTTTCTAGACATAAAATGTCACTTTTTTCACCTTATCAGACTATTTCATCAACTTTTGCATTTTAATGTAAACAATCATATTTCGTAATATTTTGGGTCAGAAACATGTCATAGTACTAAATTATGTCTAACTATGTGAAAAAAATCAAATTGGAGTAGGTCGGACAACTGATTATATGAGTTTGTTAGAAAAACCACTTTCCTTTGCTCCTAGCGCCTTCTCGTTCGCTGTATAGCGTTTTGAGCGGATAAAGAGCACAAGTGTGTTAGGGGACACAGGATGAATGGGAACTAATTTTGTTATTGTACTTTTGATGAAAACTGACTTTCTAGACATAAAATGTCACTTTTTTCACCTTATCATACTTTTTCATCAACTTTTGCATTTTAATGTAAACAATCATATTTCGTAATATTTTGGGTCAGAAACATTTCATAGTACTATATTATGTCTAACTATGTGAAAAAAATCAAATTGGAGTAGGTCGTGCACTTGATTATATGAGTTTGTTAGAAAAACCACTTTCCCTTGCTCCTAGCGCCTTCTCGTTCGCTGTATAGCGTTTTGAGCGGATAAAGAGCACAAGTCTGTTAGTGGACACAGTATGAATGGGAACTAATTTTGTTATTGTACTTTTGATGAAAAGTGACTATCTTGACATGAAATGTCACTTTTTTCACCTTATCATACCTTTTCATCAACTTTTGCATTTTAATGTAAACAATCATATTTCGTAATATTTTGGGTCAGAAACATTTCATAGTACTATATTATGTCTAACTATGTGAAAAAAATCAAATTGGAGTAGGGTGCACTTGATTATATGAGTTTGTTAGAAAAACCACTTTCCTTTGCTCCTAGCGCCTTCTCGTTCGCTGTATAGCGTTTTGAGCGGATAAAGAGCACAAGTGTGTTAGAGGACACAGGATGAATGGGAACTAATTTTGTTATTGTACTTTTGGTGAAAACTGACTTTCTAGACATAAAATGTCACTTTTTTCACCTTATCATACTATTTCATCAACTTTTGCATTTTAATGTAAACAATCATATTTCGTAATATTTTGGGTCAGAAACATTTCATAGTACTATACTATGTCTAACTATGTGAAAAAAATCAAATTGGAGTAGGTCGTGCACTTGATTATATGACTTTGTTAGAAAAACCACTTTCCCTTGCTCCTAGCGCCTTCTCGTTCGCTGTATAGCGTTTTGAGCGGATAAAGAGCACAAGTGTGTTAGAGGACACAGGATGAATGGGAACTAATTTTGTTATTGTACTTTTGGTGAAAACTGACTTTCTAGACATAAAATGTCACTTTTTTCACCTTATCATACTATTTCATCAACTTTTGCATTTTAATGTAAACAATCATATTTCGTAATATTTTGGGTCAGAAACATTTCATAGTACTATATTATGTCTAACTATGTGAAAAAAATCTAATTGGAGTACGTCGTGCACTTGATTATATGAGTTTGTTAGAAAAACCACTTTCCTTTGCTCCTAGCGCCTTCTCGTTCGCTGTATAGCGTTTTGAGCGGATAAAGAGCACAAGTGTGTTAGAGGACACAGGATGAATGGGAACTAATTTTGTTATTGTACTTTTGGTGAAAACTGACTTTCTAGACATAAAATGTCACTTTTTTCACCTTATCATACTTTTTCATCAACTTTTGCATTTTAATGTAAACAATCATATTTCGTAATATTTTGGGTCAGAAACATTTCATAGTGCTAAATTATGTCTAACTATGTGAAAAAAATCAAATTGGAGTAGGTCGGACAACTGATTATATGACTTTGTTAGAAAAACCACTTTCCCTTGCTCCTAGCGCCTTCTCGTTCGCTGTATAGCGTTTTGAGCGGATAAAGAGCACAAGTCTGTTAGTGGACACAGTATGAATGGGAACTAATTTTGCTATTGTACTTTTGATGAAAAGTGACTATCTTGACATGAAATGTCACTTTTTTCACCTTATCATACTTTTTCATCAACTTTTGCATTTTAATGTAAACAATCATATTTCGTAATATTTTGGGTCAGAAACATTTCATAGTACTATATTATGTCTAACTATGTGAAAAAAATCAAATTGGAGTAGGTAGTGCACTTGATTATATGAGTTTGTTAGAAAAACCACTTTCCTTTGCTCCTAGCGCCTTCTCGTTCGCTGTATAGCGTTTTGAGCGGATAAAGAGCACAAGTGTGTTAGAGGACACAGGATGAATGGGAACTAATTTTGTTATTGTACTTTTGGTGAAAACTGACTTTCTAGACATAAAATGTCACTTTTTTCACCTTATCAGACTATTTCATCAACTTTTGCATTTTAATGTAAACAATCATATTTCGTAATATTTTGGGTCAGAAACATTTCATAGTACTAAATTATGTCTAACTATGTGAAAAAAATCAAATTGGAGTAGGTCGGACAACTGATTATATGAGTTTGTTAGAAAAACCACTTTCCTTTGCTCCTAGCGCCTTCTCGTTCGCTGTATAGCGTTTTGAGCGGATAAAGAGCACAAGTGTGTTAGGGGACACAGGATGAATGGGAACTAATTTTGTTATTGTACTTTTGATGAAAACTGACTTTCTAGACATGAAATGTCACTTTTTTCACCTTATCATACTATTTCATCAACTTTTGCATTTTAATGTAAACAATCATATTTCGTAATATTTTGGGTCAGAAACATTTCATAGTACTAAATTATGTCTAACTATGTGAAAAAAATCAAATTGGAGTAGGTCGGACAACTGATTATATGAGTTTGTTAGAAAAACCACTTTCCTTTGCTCCTAGCGCCTTCTCGTTCGCTGTATAGCGTTTTGAGCGGATAAAGAGCACAAGTGTGTTAGAGGACACAGGATGAATGGGAACTAATTTTGTTATTGTACTTTTGGTGAAAACTGACTTTCTAGACATAAAATGTCACTTTTTTCACCTTATCATACTATTTCATCAACTTTTGCATTTTAATGTAAACAATCATATTTCGTAATATTTTGGGTCAGAAACATTTCATAGTACTATATTATGTCTAACTATGTGAAAAAAATCAAATTGGAGTAGGTCGTGCACTTGATTATATGAGTTTGTTAGAAAAACCACTTTCCTTTGCTCCTAGCGCCTTCTCGTTCGCTGTATAGCGTTTTGAGCGGATAAAGAGCACAAGTGTGTTAGAGGACACAGGATGAATGGGAACTAATTTTGTTATTGTACTTTTGGTGAAAACTGACTTTCTAGACATAAAATGTCACTTTTTTCACCTTATCAGACTATTTCATCAACTTTTGCATTTTAATGTAAACAATCATATTTCGTAATATTTTGGGTCAGAAACATTTCATAGTACTAAATTATGTCTAACTATGTGAAAAAAATCAAATTGGAGTAGGTCGTGCAACTTGATTATATGAGTTTGTTAGAAAAACCACTTTCCTTTGCTCCTAGCGCCTTCTCGTTCGCTGTATAGCGTTTTGAGCGGATAAAGAGCACAAGTGTGTTAGTGGACACAGGATGAATGGGAACTAATTTTGTTATTGTACTTTTGATGAAAACTGACTTTCTAGACATAAAATGTCACTTTTTTCACCTTATCATACTTTTTCATCAACTTTTGCATTTTAATGTAAACAATCATATTTCGTAATATTTTGGGTCAGAAACATTTCATAGTACTATATTATGTCTAACTATGTGAAAAAAATCAAATTGGAGTAGGTCGTGCACTTGATTATATGAGTTTGTTAGAAAAACCACTTTCCCTTGCTCCTAGCGCCTTCTCGTTCGCTGTATAGCGTTTTGAGCGGATAAAGAGCACAAGTGTGTTAGAGGACACAGGATGAATGGGAACTAATTTTGTTATTGTACTTTTGGTGAAAACTGACTTTCTAGACATAAAATGTCACTTTTTTCACCTTATCATACTATTTCATCAACTTTTGCATTTTAATGTAAACAATCATATTTCGTAATATTTTGGGTCAGAAACATTTCATAGTACTATATTATGTCTAACTATGTGAAAAAAATCAAATTGGAGTAGGTCGTGCACTTGATTATATGAGTTTGTTAGAAAAACCACTTTCCTTTGCTCCTAGCGCCTTCTCGTTCGCTGTATAGCGTTTTGAGCGGATAAAGAGCACAAGTGTGTTAGAGGACACAGGATGAATGGGAACTAATTTTGTTATTGTACTTTTGGTGAAAACTGACTTTCTAGACATAAAATGTCACTTTTTTCACCTTATCATACTATTTCATCAACTTTTGCATTTTAATGTAAACAATCATATTTCGTAATATTTTGGGTCAGAAACATTTCATAGTACTAAATTATGTCTAACTATGTGAAAAAAATCAAATTGGAGTAGGTCGGACAACTGATTATATGAGTTTGTTAGAAAAACCACTTTCCTTTGCTCCTAGCGCCTTCTCGTTCGCTGTATAGCGTTTTGAGCGGATAAAGAGCACAAGTGTGTTAGAGGACACAGGATGAATGGGAACTAATTTTGTTATTGTACTTTTGATGAAAACTGACTTTCTAGACATAAAATGTCACTTTTTTCACCTTATCATACTATTTCATCAACTTTTGCATTTTAATGTAAACAATCATATTTCGTAATATTTTGGGTCAGAAACATTTCATAGTACTATATTATGTCTAACTATGTGAAAAAAATCAAATTGGAGTAGGTCGTGCACTTGATTATATGAGTTTGTTAGAAAAACCACTTTCCTTTGCTCCTAGCGCCTTCTCGTTCGCTGTATAGCGTTTTGAGCGGATAAAGAGCACAAGTGTGTTAGAGGACACAGGATGAATGGGAACTAATTTTGTTATTGTACTTTTGGTGAAAACTGACTTTCTAGACATAAAATGTCACTTTTTTCACCTTATCATACTATTTCATCAACTTTTGCATTTTAATGTAAACAATCATATTTCGTAATATTTTGGGTCAGAAACATTTCATAGTACTATATTATGTCTAACTATGTGAAAAAAATCAAATTGGAGTAGGTCGTGCACTTGATTATATGAGTTTGTTAGAAAAACCACTTTCCTTTGCTCCTAGCGCCTTCTCGTTCGCTGTATAGCGTTTTGAGCGGATAAAGAGCACAAGTGTGTTAGAGGACACAGGATGAATGGGAACTAATTTTGTTATTGTACTTTTGGTGAAAACTGACTTTCTAGACATAAAATGTCACTTTTTTCACCTTATCATACTATTTCATCAACTTTTGCATTTTAATGTAAACAATCATATTTCGTAATATTTTGGGTCAGAAACATTTCATAGTACTAAATTATGTCTAACTATGTGAAAAAAATCAAATTGGAGTAGGTCGGACAACTGATTATATGAGTTTGTTAGAAAAACCACTTTCCCTTGCTCCTAGCGCCTTCTCGTTCGCTGTATAGCGTTTTGAGCGGATAAAGAGCACAAGTGTGTTAGTGGACACAGGATGAATGGGAACTAATTTTGTTATTGTACTTTTGATGAAAAGTGACTATCTTGACATGAAATGTCACTTTTTTCACCTTATCATACTTTTTCATCAACTTTTGCATTTTAATGTAAACAATCATATTTCGTAATATTTTGGGTCAGAAACATTTCATAGTACTATATTATGTCTAACTATGTGAAAAAAATCAAATTGGAGTAGGTCGTGCACTTGATTATATGAGTTTGTTAGAAAAACCACTTTCCTTTGCTCCTAGCGCCTTCTCGTTCGCTGTATAGCGTTTTGAGCGGATAAAGAGCACAAGTGTGTTAGAGGACACAGGATGAATGGGAACTAATTTTGTTATTGTACTTTTGGTGAAAACTGACTTTCTAGACATAAAATGTCACTTTTTTCACCTTATCATACTTTTTCATCAACTTTTGCATTTTAATGTAAACAATCATATTTCGTAATATTTTGGGTCAGAAACATTTCATAGTACTATATTATGTCTAACTATGTGAAAAAAATCAAATTGGAGTAGGTCGTGCAACTTGATTATATGAGTTTGTTAGAAAAACCACTTTCCTTTGCTCCTAGCGCCTTCTCGTTCGCTGTATAGCGTTTTGAGCGGATAAAGAGCACAAGTGTGTTAGAGGACACAGGATGAATGGGAACTAATTTTGTTATTGTACTTTTGGTGAAAACTGACTTTCTAGACATAAAATGTCACTTTTTTCACCTTATCATACTATTTCATCAACTTTTGCATTTTAATGTAAACAATCATATTTCGTAATATTTTGGGTCAGAAACATTTCATAGTACTATATTATGTCTAACTATGTGAAAAAAATCAAATTGGAGTAGGTCGTGCACTTGATTATATGAGTTTGTTAGAAAAACCACTTTCCTTTGCTCCTAGCGCCTTCTCGTTCGCTGTATAGCGTTTTGAGCGGATAAAGAGCACAAGTGTGTTAGAGGACACAGGATGAATGGGAACTAATTTTGTTATTGTACTTTTGGTGAAAACTGACTTTCTAGACATAAAATGTCACTTTTTTCACCTTATCATACTTTTCATCAACTTTTGCATTTTAATGTAAACAATCATATTTCGTAATATTTTGGGTCAGAAACATTTCATAGTACTATATTATGTCTAACTATGTGAAAAAAATCAAATTGGAGTAGGTCGTGCACTTGATTATATGAGTTTGTTAGAAAAACCACTTTCCTTTGCTCCTAGCGCCTTCTCGTTCGCTGTATAGCGTTTTGAGCGGATAAAGAGCACAAGTGTGTTAGAGGACACAGGATGAATGGGAACTAATTTTGTTATTGTACTTTTGGTGAAAACTGACTTTCTAGACATAAAATGTCACTTTTTTCACCTTATCATACTTTTTCATCAACTTTTGCATTTTAATGTAAACAATCATATTTCGTAATATTTTGGGTCAGAAACATTTCATAGTACTAAATTATGTCTAACTATGTGAAAAAAATCAAATTGGAGTAGGTCGGACAACTGATTATATGAGTTTGTTAGAAAAACCACTTTCCTTTGCTCCTAGCGCCTTCTCGTTCGCTGTATAGCGTTTTGAGCGGATAAAGAGCACAAGTGTGTTAGAGGACACAGGATGAATGGGAACTAATTTTGTTATTGTACTTTTGATGAAAACTGACTTTCTAGACATAAAATGTCACTTTTTTCACCTTATCATACTATTTCATCAACTTTTGCATTTTAATGTAAACAATCATATTTCGTAATATTTTGGGTCAGAAACATTTCATAGTACTATATTATGTCTAACTATGTGAAAAAAATCAAATTGGAGTAGGTCGTGCACTTGATTATATGAGTTTGTTAGAAAAACCACTTTCCTTTGCTCCTAGCGCCTTCTCGTTCGCTGTATAGCGTTTTGAGCGGATAAAGAGCACAAGTGTGTTAGAGGACACAGGATGAATGGGAACTAATTTTGTTATTGTACTTTTGGTGAAAACTGACTTTCTAGACATAAAATGTCACTTTTTTCACCTTATCATACTATTTCATCAACTTTTGCATTTTAATGTAAACAATCATATTTCGTAATATTTTGGGTCAGAAACATTTCATAGTACTAAATTATGTCTAACTATGTGAAAAAAATCAAATTGGAGTAGGTCGTGCACTTGATTATATGAGTTTGTTAGAAAAACCACTTTCCTTTGCTCCTAGCGCCTTCTCGTTCGCTGTATAGCGTTTTGAGCGGATAAAGAGCACAAGTGTGTTAGGGGACACAGGATGAATGGGAACTAATTTTGTTATTGTACTTTTGATGAAAACTGACTTTCTAGACATAAAATGTCACTTTTTTCACCTTATCATACTTTTTCATCAACTTTTGCATTTTAATGTAAACAATCATATTTCGTAATATTTTGGGTCAGAAACATTTCATAGTACTAAATTATGTCTAACTATGTGAAAAAAATCAAATTGGAGTAGGTCGTGCACTTGATTATATGAGTTTGTTAGAAAAACCACTTTCCTTTGCTCCTAGCGCCTTCTCGTTCGCTGTATAGCGTTTTGAGCGGATAAAGAGCACAAGTGTGTTAGTGGACACAGTATGAATGGGAACTAATTTTGTTATTGTACTTTTGATGAAAAGTGACTATCTAGACATGAAATGTCACTTTTTTCACCTTATCATACTATTTCATCAACTTTTGCATTTTAATGTAAACAATCATATTTCGTAATATTTTGGGTCAGAAACATTTCATAGTACTATATTATGTCTAACTATGTGAAAAAAATCAAATTGGAGTAGGTCGTGCACTTGATTATATGAGTTTGTTAGAAAAACCACTTTCCTTTGCTCCTAGCGCCTTCTCGTTCGCTGTATAGCGTTTTGAGCGGATAAAGAGCACAAGTGTGTTAGAGGACACAGGATGAATGGGAACTAATTTTGTTATTGTACTTTTGGTGAAAACTGACTTTCTAGACATAAAATGTCACTTTTTTCACCTTATCATACTATTTCATCAACTTTTGCATTTTAATGTAAACAATCATATTTCGTAATATTTTGGGTCAGAAACATTTCATAGTACTATATTATGTCTAACTATGTGAAAAAAATCAAATTGGAGTAGGTCGTGCACTTGATTATATGAGTTTGTTAGAAAAACCACTTTCCTTTGCTCCTAGCGCCTTCTCGTTCGCTGTATAGCGTTTTGAGCGGATAAAGAGCACAAGTGTGTTAGAGGACACAGGATGAATGGGAACTAATTTTGTTATTGTACTTTTGGTGAAAACTGACTTTCTAGACATAAAATGTCACTTTTTTCACCTTATCATACTTTTTCATCAACTTTTGCATTTTAATGTAAACAATCATATTTCGTAATATTTTGGGTCAGAAACATTTCATAGTACTAAATTATGTCTAACTATGTGAAAAAAATCAAATTGGAGTAGGTCGGACAACTGATTATATGACTTTGTTAGAAAAACCACTTTCCCTTGCTCCTAGCGCCTTCTCGTTCGCTGTATAGCGTTTTGAGCGGATAAAGAGCACAAGTGTGTTAGTGGACACAGGATGAATGGGAACTAATTTTGTTATTGTACTTTTGATGAAAAGTGACTATCTTGACATGAAATGTCACTTTTTTCACCTTATCATACTTTTTCATCAACTTTTGCATTTTAATGTAAACAATCATATTTCGTAATATTTTGGGTCAGAAACATTTCATAGTACTATATTATGTCTAACTATGTGAAAAAAATCAAATTGGAGTAGGTCGTGCACTTGATTATATGAGTTTGTTAGAAAAACCACTTTCCTTTGCTCCTAGCGCCTTCTCGTTCGCTGTATAGCGTTTTGAGCGGATAAAGAGCACAAGTGTGTTAGAGGACACAGGATGAATGGGAACTAATTTTGTTATTGTACTTTTGGTGAAAACTGACTTTCTAGACATAAAATGTCACTTTTTTCACCTTATCAGACTATTTCATCAACTTTTGCATTTTAATGTAAACAATCATATTTCGTAATATTTTGGGTCAGAAACATTTCATAGTACTAAATTATGTCTAACTATGTGAAAAAAATCAAATTGGAGTAGGTCGTGCACTTGATTATATGAGTTTGTTAGAAAAACCACTTTCCTTTGCTCCTAGCGCCTTCTCGTTCGCTGTATAGCGTTTTGAGCGGATAAAGAGCACAAGTGTGTTAGAGGACACAGGATGAATGGGAACTAATTTTGTTATTGTACTTTTGATGAAAACTGACTTTCTAGACATAAAATGTCACTTTTTTCACCTTATCATACTATTTCATCAACTTTTGCATTTTAATGTAAACAATCATATTTCGTAATATTTTGGGTCAGAAACATTTCATAGTACTATATTATGTCTAACTATGTGAAAAAAATCAAATTGGAGTAGGTCGTGCACTTGATTATATGAGTTTGTTAGAAAAACCACTTTCCTTTGCTCCTAGCGCCTTCTCGTTCGCTGTATAGCGTTTTGAGCGGATAAAGAGCACAAGTGTGTTAGAGGACACAGGATGAATGGGAACTAATTTTGTTATTGTACTTTTGGTGAAAACTGACTTTCTAGACATAAAATGTCACTTTTTTCACCTTATCAGACTATTTCATCAACTTTTGCATTTTAATGTAAACAATCATATTTCGTAATATTTTGGGTCAGAAACATTTCATAGTACTAAATTATGTCTAACTATGTGAAAAAAATCAAATTGGAGTAGGTCGTGCACTTGATTATATGAGTTTGTTAGAAAAACCACTTTCCTTTGCTCCTAGCGCCTTCTCGTTCGCTGTATAGCGTTTTGAGCGGATAAAGAGCACAAGTGTGTTAGAGGACACAGGATGAATGGGAACTAATTTTGTTATTGTACTTTTGGTGAAAACTGACTTTCTAGACATAAAATGTCACTTTTTTCACCTTATCATACTATTTCATCAACTTTTGCATTTTAATGTAAACAATCATATTTCGTAATATTTTGGGTCAGAAACATTTCATAGTACTATATTATGTCTAACTATGTGAAAAAAATCAAATTGGAGTAGGTCGTGCACTTGATTATATGAGTTTGTTAGAAAAACCACTTTCCTTTGCTCCTAGCGCCTTCTCGTTCGCTGTATAGCGTTTTGAGCGGATAAAGAGCACAAGTGTGTTAGAGGACACAGGATGAATGGGAACTAATTTTGTTATTGTACTTTTGGTGAAAACTGACTTTCTAGACATAAAATGTCACTTTTTTCACCTTATCATACTTTTTCATCAACTTTTGCATTTTAATGTAAACAATCATATTTCGTAATATTTTGGGTCAGAAACATTTCATAGTACTATATTATGTCTAACTATGTGAAAAAAATCAAATTGGAGTAGGTCGTGCACTTGATTATATGAGTTTGTTAGAAAAACCACTTTCCTTTGCTCCTAGCGCCTTCTCGTTCGCTGTATAGCGTTTTGAGCGGATAAAGAGCACAAGTGTGTTAGAGGACACAGGATGAATGGGAACTAATTTTGTTATTGTACTTTTGGTGAAAACTGACTTTCTAGACATAAAATGTCACTTTTTTCACCTTATCATACTTTTTCATCAACTTTTGCATTTTAATGTAAACAATCATATTTCGTAATATTTTGGGTCAGAAACATTTCATAGTACTAAATTATGTCTAACTATGTGAAAAAAATCAAATTGGAGTAGGTCGTGCACTTGATTATATGAGTTTGTTAGAAAAACCACTTTCCTTTGCTCCTAGCGCCTTCTCGTTCGCTGTATAGCGTTTTGAGCGGATAAAGAGCACAAGTGTGTTAGTGGACACAGGATGAATGGGAACTAATTTTGTTATTGTACTTTTGATGAAAACTGACTTTCTAGACATAAAATGTCACTTTTTTCACCTTATCATACTTTTTCATCAACTTTTGCATTTTAATGTAAACAATCATATTTCGTAATATTTTGGGTCAGAAACATTTCATAGTACTATATTATGTCTAACTATGTGAAAAAAATCAAATTGGAGTAGGTCGTGCACTTGATTATATGAGTTTGTTAGAAAAACCACTTTCCTTTGCTCCTAGCGCCTTCTCGTTCGCTGTATAGCGTTTTGAGCGGATAAAGAGCACAAGTGTGTTAGAGGACACAGGATGAATGGGAACTAATTTTGTTATTGTACTTTTGGTGAAAACTGACTTTCTAGACATAAAATGTCACTTTTTTCACCTTATCATACTATTTCATCAACTTTTGCATTTTAATGTAAACAATCATATTTCGTAATATTTTGGGTCAGAAACATTTCATAGTACTAAATTATGTCTAACTATGTGAAAAAAATCAAATTGGAGTAGGTCGTGCACTTGATTATATGAGTTTGTTAGAAAAACCACTTTCCTTTGCTCCTAGCGCCTTCTCGTTCGCTGTATAGCGTTTTGAGCGGATAAAGAGCACAAGTGTGTTAGAGGACACAGGATGAATGGGAACTAATTTTGTTATTGTACTTTTGGTGAAAACTGACTTTCTAGACATAAAATGTCACTTTTTTCACCTTATCATACTTTTTCATCAACTTTTGCATTTTAATGTAAACAATCATATTTCGTAATATTTTGGGTCAGAAACATTTCATAGTACTATATTATGTCTAACTATGTGAAAAAAATCAAATTGGAGTAGGTCGTGCACTTGATTATATGAGTTTGTTAGAAAAACCACTTTCCTTTGCTCCTAGCGCCTTCTCGTTCGCTGTATAGCGTTTTGAGCGGATAAAGAGCACAAGTGTGTTAGAGGACACAGGATGAATGGGAACTAATTTTGTTATTGTACTTTTGGTGAAAACTGACTTTCTAGACATAAAATGTCACTTTTTTCACCTTATCATACTTTTTCATCAACTTTTGCATTTTAATGTAAACAATCATATTTCGTAATATTTTGGGTCAGAAACATTTCATAGTACTAAATTATGTCTAACTATGTGAAAAAAATCAAATTGGAGTAGGTCGGACAACTGATTATATGAGTTTGTTAGAAAAACCACTTTCCTTTGCTCCTAGCGCCTTCTCGTTCGCTGTATAGCGTTTTGAGCGGATAAAGAGCACAAGTGTGTTAGAGGACACAGGATGAATGGGAACTAATTTTGTTATTGTACTTTTGGTGAAAACTGACTTTCTAGACATAAAATGTCACTTTTTTCACCTTATCATACTATTTCATCAACTTTTGCATTTTAATGTAAACAATCATATTTCGTAATATTTTGGGTCAGAAACATTTCATAGTACTATATTATGTCTAACTATGTGAAAAAAATCAAATTGGAGTAGGTCGTGCACTTGATTATATGAGTTTGTTAGAAAAACCACTTTCCTTTGCTCCTAGCGCCTTCTCGTTCGCTGTATAGCGTTTTGAGCGGATAAAGAGCACAAGTGTGTTAGAGGACACAGGATGAATGGGAACTAATTTTGTTATTGTACTTTTGGTGAAAACTGACTTTCTAGACATAAAATGTCACTTTTTTCACCTTATCATACTATTTCATCAACTTTTGCATTTTAATGTAAACAATCATATTTCGTAATATTTTGGGTCAGAAACATTTCATAGTACTAAATTATGTCTAACTATGTGAAAAAAATCAAATTGGAGTAGGTCGTGCACTTGATTATATGAGTTTGTTAGAAAAACCACTTTCCTTTGCTCCTAGCGCCTTCTCGTTCGCTGTATAGCGTTTTGAGCGGATAAAGAGCACAAGTGTGTTAGAGGACACAGGATGAATGGGAACTAATTTTGTTATTGTACTTTTGGTGAAAACTGACTTTCTAGACATAAAATGTCACTTTTTTCACCTTATCATACTTTTTCATCAACTTTTGCATTTTAATGTAAACAATCATATTTCGTAATATTTTGGGTCAGAAACATTTCATAGTACTAAATTATGTCTAACTATGTGAAAAAAATCAAATTGGAGTAGGTCGGACAACTGATTATATGACTTTGTTAGAAAAACCACTTTCCTTTGCTCCTAGCGCCTTCTCGTTCGCTGTATAGCGTTTTGAGCGGATAAAGAGCACAAGTGTGTTAGTGGACACAGGATGAATGGGAACTAATTTTGTTATTGTACTTTTGGTGAAAACTGACTTTCTAGACATAAAATGTCACTTTTTTCACCTTATCATACTATTTCATCAACTTTTGCATTTTAATGTAAACAATCATATTTCGTAATATTTTGGGTCAGAAACATTTCATAGTACTATATTATGTCTAACTATGTGAAAAAAATCAAATTGGAGTAGGTCGTGCACTTGATTATATGAGTTTGTTAGAAAAACCACTTTCCTTTGCTCCTAGCGCCTTCTCGTTCGCTGTATAGCGTTTTGAGCGGATAAAGAGCACAAGTGTGTTAGAGGACACAGGATGAATGGGAACTAATTTTGTTATTGTACTTTTGGTGAAAACTGACTTTCTAGACATAAAATGTCACTTTTTTCACCTTATCAGACTATTTCATCAACTTTTGCATTTTAATGTAAACAATCATATTTCGTAATATTTTGGGTCAGAAACATTTCATAGTACTAAATTATGTCTAACTATGTGAAAAAAATCAAATTGGAGTAGGTCGTGCAACTGATTATATGAGTTTGTTAGAAAAACCACTTTCCTTTGCTCCTAGCGCCTTCTCGTTCGCTGTATAGCGTTTTGAGCGGATAAAGAGCACAAGTGTGTTAGAGGACACAGGATGAATGGGAACTAATTTTGTTATTGTACTTTTGGTGAAAACTGACTTTCTAGACATAAAATGTCACTTTTTTCACCTTATCATACTATTTCATCAACTTTTGCATTTTAATGTAAACAATCATATTTCGTAATATTTTGGGTCAGAAACATTTCATAGTACTAAATTATGTCTAACTATGTGAAAAAAATCAAATTGGAGTAGGTCGTGCAACTTGATTATATGAGTTTGTTAGAAAAACCACTTTCCTTTGCTCCTAGCGCCTTCTCGTTCGCTGTATAGCGTTTTGAGCGGATAAAGAGCACAAGTGTGTTAGAGGACACAGGATGAATGGGAACTAATTTTGTTATTGTACTTTTGGTGAAAACTGACTTTCTAGACATAAAATGTCACTTTTTTCACCTTATCATACTATTTCATCAACTTTTGCATTTTAATGTAAACAATCATATTTCGTAATATTTTGGGTCAGAAACATTTCATAGTACTAAATTATGTCTAACTATGTGAAAAAAATCAAATTGGAGTAGGTCGTGCACTTGATTATATGAGTTTGTTAGAAAAACCACTTTCCTTTGCTCCTAGCGCCTTCTCGTTCGCTGTATAGCGTTTTGAGCGGATAAAGAGCACAAGTGTGTTAGAGGACACAGGATGAATGGGAACTAATTTTGTTATTGTACTTTTGGTGAAAACTGACTTTCTAGACATAAAATGTCACTTTTTTCACCTTATCATACTATTTCATCAACTTTTGCATTTTAATGTAAACAATCATATTTCGTAATATTTTGGGTCAGAAACATTTCATAGTACTAAATTATGTCTAACTATGTGAAAAAAATCAAATTGGAGTAGGTCGGACAACTGATTATATGACTTTGTTAGAAAAACCACTTTCCTTTGCTCCTAGCGCCTTCTCGTTCGCTGTATAGCGTTTTGAGCGGATAAAGAGCACAAGTGTGTTAGTGGACACAGGATGAATGGGAACTAATTTTGTTATTGTACTTTTGATGAAAAGTGACTATCTTGACATGAAATGTCACTTTTTTCACCTTATCATACTTTTTCATCAACTTTTGCATTTTAATGTAAACAATCATATTTCGTAATATTTTGGGTCAGAAACATTTCATAGTACTATATTATGTCTAACTATGTGAAAAAAATCAAATTGGAGTAGGTCGTGCACTTGATTATATGAGTTTGTTAGAAAAACCACTTTCCTTTGCTCCTAGCGCCTTCTCGTTCGCTGTATAGCGTTTTGAGCGGATAAAGAGCACAAGTGTGTTAGAGGACACAGGATGAATGGGAACTAATTTTGTTATTGTACTTTTGGTGAAAACTGACTTTCTAGACATAAAATGTCACTTTTTTCACCTTATCATACTATTTCATCAACTTTTGCATTTTAATGTAAACAATCATATTTCGTAATATTTTGGGTCAGAAACATTTCATAGTACTAAATTATGTCTAACTATGTGAAAAAAATCAAATTGGAGTAGGTCGGACAACTGATTATATGAGTTTGTTAGAAAAACCACTTTCCTTTGCTCCTAGCGCCTTCTCGTTCGCTGTATAGCGTTTTGAGCGGATAAAGAGCACAAGTGTGTTAGAGGACACAGGATGAATGGGAACTAATTTTGTTATTGTACTTTTGGTGAAAACTGACTTTCTAGACATAAAATGTCACTTTTTTCACCTTATCATACTATTTCATCAACTTTTGCATTTTAATGTAAACAATCATATTTCGTAATATTTTGGGTCAGAAACATTTCATAGTACTAAATTATGTCTAACTATGTGAAAAAAATCAAATTGGAGTAGGTCGGACAACTGATTATATGAGTTTGTTAGAAAAACCACTTTCCTTTGCTCCTAGCGCCTTCTCGTTCGCTGTATAGCGTTTTGAGCGGATAAAGAGCACAAGTGTGTTAGAGGACACAGGATGAATGGGAACTAATTTTGTTATTGTACTTTTGGTGAAAACTGACTTTCTAGACATAAAATGTCACTTTTTTCACCTTATCATACTATTTCATCAACTTTTGCATTTTAATGTAAACAATCATATTTCGTAATATTTTGGGTCAGAAACATTTCATAGTACTATATTATGTCTAACTATGTGAAAAAAATCAAATTGGAGTAGGTCGTGCACTTGATTATATGAGTTTGTTAGAAAAACCACTTTCCTTTGCTCCTAGCGCCTTCTCGTTCGCTGTATAGCGTTTTGAGCGGATAAAGAGCACAAGTGTGTTAGAGGACACAGGATGAATGGGAACTAATTTTGTTATTGTACTTTTGGTGAAAACTGACTTTCTAGACATAAAATGTCACTTTTTTCACCTTATCATACTTTTTCATCAACTTTTGCATTTTAATGTAAACAATCATATTTCGTAATATTTTGGGTCAGAAACATTTCATAGTACTAAATTATGTCTAACTATGTGAAAAAAATCAAATTGGAGTAGGTCGTGCACTTGATTATATGAGTTTGTTAGAAAAACCACTTTCCTTTGCTCCTAGCGCCTTCTCGTTCGCTGTATAGCGTTTTGAGCGGATAAAGAGCACAAGTGTGTTAGAGGACACAGGATGAATGGGAACTAATTTTGTTATTGTACTTTTGGTGAAAACTGACTTTCTAGACATAAAATGTCACTTTTTTCACCTTATCATACTATTTCATCAACTTTTGCATTTTAATGTAAACAATCATATTTCGTAATATTTTGGGTCAGAAACATTTCATAGTACTAAATTATGTCTAACTATGTGAAAAAAATCAAATTGGAGTAGGTCGTGCAACTTGATTATATGAGTTTGTTAGAAAAACCACTTTCCTTTGCTCCTAGCGCCTTCTCGTTCGCTGTATAGCGTTTTGAGCGGATAAAGAGCACAAGTGTGTTAGAGGACACAGGATGAATGGGAACTAATTTTGTTATTGTACTTTTGGTGAAAACTGACTTTCTAGACATAAAATGTCACTTTTTTCACCTTATCATACTATTTCATCAACTTTTGCATTTTAATGTAAACAATCATATTTCGTAATATTTTGGGTCAGAAACATTTCATAGTACTAAATTATGTCTAACTATGTGAAAAAAATCAAATTGGAGTAGGTCGTGCAACTTGATTATATGAGTTTGTTAGAAAAACCACTTTCCTTTGCTCCTAGCGCCTTCTCGTTCGCTGTATAGCGTTTTGAGCGGATAAAGAGCACAAGTGTGTTAGAGGACACAGGATGAATGGGAACTAATTTTGTTATTGTACTTTTGGTGAAAACTGACTTTCTAGACATAAAATGTCACTTTTTTCACCTTATCATACTTTTTCATCAACTTTTGCATTTTAATGTAAACAATCATATTTCGTAATATTTTGGGTCAGAAACATTTCATAGTACTATATTATGTCTAACTATGTGAAAAAAATCAAATTGGAGTAGGTCGTGCACTTGATTATATGAGTTTGTTAGAAAAACCACTTTCCTTTGCTCCTAGCGCCTTCTCGTTCGCTGTATAGCGTTTTGAGCGGATAAAGAGCACAAGTGTGTTAGAGGACACAGGATGAATGGGAACTAATTTTGTTATTGTACTTTTGGTGAAAACTGACTTTCTAGACATAAAATGTCACTTTTTTCACCTTATCAGACTATTTCATCAACTTTTGCATTTTAATGTAAACAATCATATTTCGTAATATTTTGGGTCAGAAACATTTCATAGTACTAAATTATGTCTAACTATGTGAAAAAAATCAAATTGGAGTAGGTCGGACAACTGATTATATGAGTTTGTTAGAAAAACCACTTTCCTTTGCTCCTAGCGCCTTCTCGTTCGCTGTATAGCGTTTTGAGCGGATAAAGAGCACAAGTGTGTTAGGGGACACAGGATGAATGGGAACTAATTTTGTTATTGTACTTTTGATGAAAACTGACTTTCTAGACATAAAATGTCACTTTTTTCACCTTATCATACTTTTTCATCAACTTTTGCATTTTAATGTAAACAATCATATTTCGTAATATTTTGGGTCAGAAACATTTCATAGTACTATATTATGTCTAACTATGTGAAAAAAATCAAATTGGAGTAGGTCGTGCACTTGATTATATGAGTTTGTTAGAAAAACCACTTTCCTTTGCTCCTAGCGCCTTCTCGTTCGCTGTATAGCGTTTTGAGCGGATAAAGAGCACAAGTGTGTTAGAGGACACAGGATGAATGGGAACTAATTTTGTTATTGTACTTTTGGTGAAAACTGACTTTCTAGACATAAAATGTCACTTTTTTCACCTTATCAGACTATTTCATCAACTTTTGCATTTTAATGTAAACAATCATATTTCGTAATATTTTGGGTCAGAAACATTTCATAGTACTAAATTATGTCTAACTATGTGAAAAAAATCAAATTGGAGTAGGTCGTGCAACTTGATTATATGAGTTTGTTAGAAAAACCACTTTCCTTTGCTCCTAGCGCCTTCTCGTTCGCTGTATAGCGTTTTGAGCGGATAAAGAGCACAAGTGTGTTAGAGGACACAGGATGAATGGGAACTAATTTTGTTATTGTACTTTTGGTGAAAACTGACTTTCTAGACATAAAATGTCACTTTTTTCACCTTATCATACTATTTCATCAACTTTTGCATTTTAATGTAAACAATCATATTTCGTAATATTTTGGGTCAGAAACATTTCATAGTACTAAATTATGTCTAACTATGTGAAAAAAATCAAATTGGAGTACGTCGTGCACTTGATTATATGAGTTTGTTAGAAAAACCACTTTCCTTTGCTCCTAGCGCCTTCTCGTTCGCTGTATAGCGTTTTGAGCGGATAAAGAGCACAAGTGTGTTAGAGGACACAGGATGAATGGGAACTAATTTTGTTATTGTACTTTTGGTGAAAACTGACTTTCTAGACATAAAATGTCACTTTTTTCACCTTATCATACTTTTTCATCAACTTTTGCATTTTAATGTAAACAATCATATTTCGTAATATTTTGGGTCAGAAACATTTCATAGTACTAAATTATGTCTAACTATGTGAAAAAAATCAAATTGGAGTAGGTCGGACAACTGATTATATGACTTTGTTAGAAAAACCACTTTCCTTTGCTCCTAGCGCCTTCTCGTTCGCTGTATAGCGTTTTGAGCGGATAAAGAGCACAAGTGTGTTAGGGACACAGGATGAATGGGAACTAATTTTGTTATTGTACTTTTGATGAAAAGTGACTATCTTGACATGAAATGTCACTTTTTTCACCTTATCATACTATTTCATCAACTTTTGCATTTTAATGTAAACAATCATATTTCGTAATATTTTGGGTCAGAAACATTTCATAGTACTATATTATGTCTAACTATGTGAAAAAAATCAAATTGGAGTAGGTCGTGCACTTGATTATATGAGTTTGTTAGAAAAACCACTTTCCTTTGCTCCTAGCGCCTTCTCGTTCGCTGTATAGCGTTTTGAGCGGATAAAGAGCACAAGTGTGTTAGAGGACACAGGATGAATGGGAACTAATTTTGTTATTGTACTTTTGGTGAAAACTGACTTTCTAGACATAAAATGTCACTTTTTTCACCTTATCAGACTATTTCATCAACTTTTGCATTTTAATGTAAACAATCATATTTCGTAATATTTTGGGTCAGAAACATTTCATAGTACTAAATTATGTCTAACTATGTGAAAAAAATCAAATTGGAGTAGGTCGTGCAACTTGATTATATGAGTTTGTTAGAAAAACCACTTTCCTTTGCTCCTAGCGCCTTCTCGTTCGCTGTATAGCGTTTTGAGCGGATAAAGAGCACAAGTGTGTTAGGGGACACAGGATGAATGGGAACTAATTTTGTTATTGTACTTTTGATGAAAACTGACTTTCTAGACATAAAATGTCACTTTTTTCACCTTATCATACTTTTTCATCAACTTTTGCATTTTAATGTAAACAATCATATTTCGTAATATTTTGGGTCAGAAACATTTCATAGTACTATATTATGTCTAACTATGTGAAAAAAATCAAATTGGAGTAGGTCGTGCACTTGATTATATGAGTTTGTTAGAAAAACCACTTTCCTTTGCTCCTAGCGCCTTCTCGTTCGCTGTATAGCGTTTTGAGCGGATAAAGAGCACAAGTGTGTTAGAGGACACAGGATGAATGGGAACTAATTTTGTTATTGTACTTTTGGTGAAAACTGACTTTCTAGACATAAAATGTCACTTTTTTCACCTTATCAGACTATTTCATCAACTTTTGCATTTTAATGTAAACAATCATATTTCGTAATATTTTGGGTCAGAAACATTTCATAGTACTAAATTATGTCTAACTATGTGAAAAAAATCAAATTGGAGTAGGTCGGACAACTGATTATATGACTTTGTTAGAAAAACCACTTTCCTTTGCTCCTAGCGCCTTCTCGTTCGCTGTATAGCGTTTTGAGCGGATAAAGAGCACAAGTGTGTTAGGGACACAGGATGAATGGGAACTAATTTTGTTATTGTACTTTTGATGAAAAGTGACTTTCTAGACATAAAATGTCACTTTTTTCACCTTATCATACTATTTCATCAACTTTTGCATTTTAATGTAAACAATCATATTTCGTAATATTTTGGGTCAGAAACATTTCATAGTACTATATTATGTCTAACTATGTGAAAAAAATCAAATTGGAGTAGGTCGTGCACTTGATTATATGAGTTTGTTAGAAAAACCACTTTCCTTTGCTCCTAGCGCCTTCTCGTTCGCTGTATAGCGTTTTGAGCGGATAAAGAGCACAAGTGTGTTAGAGGACACAGGATGAATGGGAACTAATTTTGTTATTGTACTTTTGGTGAAAACTGACTTTCTAGACATAAAATGTCACTTTTTTCACCTTATCATACTTTTTCATCAACTTTTGCATTTTAATGTAAACAATCATATTTCGTAATATTTTGGGTCAGAAACATTTCATAGTACTAAATTATGTCTAACTATGTGAAAAAAATCAAATTGGAGTAGGTCGGCAACTGATTATATGAGTTTGTTAGAAAAACCACTTTCCTTTGCTCCTAGCGCCTTCTCGTTCGCTGTATAGCGTTTTGAGCGGATAAAGAGCACAAGTGTGTTAGAGGACACAGGATGAATGGGAACTAATTTTGTTATTGTACTTTTGGTGAAAACTGACTTTCTAGACATAAAATGTCACTTTTTTCACCTTATCATACTTTTTCATCAACTTTTGCATTTTAATGTAAACAATCATATTTCGTAATATTTTGGGTCAGAAACATTTCATAGTACTAAATTATGTCTAACTATGTGAAAAAAATCAAATTGGAGTAGGTCGGACAACTGATTATATGACTTTGTTAGAAAAACCACTTTCCTTTGCTCCTAGCGCCTTCTCGTTCGCTGTATAGCGTTTTGAGCGGATAAAGAGCACAAGTGTGTTAGTGGACACAGGATGAATGGGAACTAATTTTGTTATTGTACTTTTGGTGAAAACTGACTTTCTAGACATAAAATGTCACTTTTTTCACCTTATCATACTTTTTCATCAACTTTTGCATTTTAATGTAAACAATCATATTTCGTAATATTTTGGGTCAGAAACATTTCATAGTGCTAAATTATGTCTAACTATGTGAAAAAAATCAAATTGGAGTAGGTCGGACAACTGATTATATGACTTTGTTAGAAAAACCACTTTCCCTTGCTCCTAGCGCCTTCTCGTTCGCTGTATAGCGTTTTGAGCGGATAAAGAGCACAAGTCTGTTAGTGGACACAGTATGAATGGGAACTAATTTTGTTATTGTACTTTTGATGAAAAGTGACTATCTTGACATGAAATGTCACTTTTTTCACCTTATCATACTTTTTCATCAACTTTTGCATTTTAATGTAAACAATCATATTTCGTAATATTTTGGGTCAGAAACATTTCATAGTACTAAATTATGTCTAACTATGTGAAAAAAATCAAATTGGAGTAGGTCGTGCAACTTGATTATATGAGTTTGTTAGAAAAACCACTTTCCTTTGCTCCTAGCGCCTTCTCGTTCGCTGTATAGCGTTTTGAGCGGATAAAGAGCACAAGTGTGTTAGAGGACACAGGATGAATGGGAACTAATTTTGTTATTGTACTTTTGGTGAAAACTGACTTTCTAGACATAAAATGTCACTTTTTTCACCTTATCATACTTTTTCATCAACTTTTGCATTTTAATGTAAACAATCATATTTCGTAATATTTTGGGTCAGAAACATTTCATAGTACTAAATTATGTCTAACTATGTGAAAAAAATCAAATTGGAGTAGGTCGGACAACTGATTATATGACTTTGTTAGAAAAACCACTTTCCTTTGCTCCTAGCGCCTTCTCGTTCGCTGTATAGCGTTTTGAGCGGATAAAGAGCACAAGTGTGTTAGTGGACACAGGATGAATGGGAACTAATTTTGTTATTGTACTTTTGGTGAAAACTGACTTTCTAGACATAAAATGTCACTTTTTTCACCTTATCATACTTTTTCATCAACTTTTGCATTTTAATGTAAACAATCATATTTCGTAATATTTTGGGTCAGAAACATTTCATAGTACTAAATTATGTCTAACTATGTGAAAAAAATCAAATTGGAGTAGGTCGTGCACTTGATTATATGAGTTTGTTAGAAAAACCACTTTCCTTTGCTCCTAGCGCCTTCTCGTTCGCTGTATAGCGTTTTGAGCGGATAAAGAGCACAAGTGTGTTAGAGGACACAGGATGAATGGGAACTAATTTTGTTATTGTACTTTTGATGAAAACTGACTTTCTAGACATAAAATGTCACTTTTTTCACCTTATCATACTTTTTCATCAACTTTTGCATTTTAATGTAAACAATCATATTTCGTAATATTTTGGGTCAGAAACATTTCATAGTACTATATTATGTCTAACTATGTGAAAAAAATCAAATTGGAGTAGGTCGTGCACTTGATTATATGAGTTTGTTAGAAAAACCACTTTCCTTTGCTCCTAGCGCCTTCTCGTTCGCTGTATAGCGTTTTGAGCGGATAAAGAGCACAAGTGTGTTAGAGGACACAGGATGAATGGGAACTAATTTTGTTATTGTACTTTTGGTGAAAACTGACTTTCTAGACATAAAATGTCACTTTTTTCACCTTATCAGACTATTTCATCAACTTTTGCATTTTAATGTAAACAATCATATTTCGTAATATTTTGGGTCAGAAACATTTCATAGTACTAAATTATGTCTAACTATGTGAAAAAAATCAAATTGGAGTACGTCGTGCGCTTGATTATATGAGTTTGTTAGAAAAACCACTTTCCTTTGCTCCTAGCGCCTTCTCGTTCGCTGTATAGCGTTTTGAGCGGATAAAGAGCACAAGTGTGTTAGGGGACCCAGGATGAATGGGAACTAATTTTGTTATTGTACTTTTGATGAAAACTGACTTTCTAGACATAAAATGTCACTTTTTTCACCTTATCATACTTTTTCATCAACTTTTGCATTTTAATGTAAACAATCATATTTCGTAATATTTTGGGTCAGAAACATTTCATAGTACTATATTATGTCTAACTATGTGAAAAAAATCAAATTGGAGTAGGTCGTGCACTTGATTATATGAGTTTGTTAGAAAAACCACTTTCCTTTGCTCCTAGCGCCTTCTCGTTCGCTGTATAGCGTTTTGAGCGGATAAAGAGCACAAGTGTGTTAGAGGACACAGGATGAATGGGAACTAATTTTGTTATTGTACTTTTGGTGAAAACTGACTTTCTAGACATAAAATGTCACTTTTTTCACCTTATCAGACTATTTCATCAACTTTTGCATTTTAATGTAAACAATCATATTTCGTAATATTTTGGGTCAGAAACATTTCATAGTACTAAATTATGTCTATCTATGTGAAAAAAATCAAATTGGAGTAGGTCGGACAACTGATTATATGACTTTGTTAGAAAAACCACTTTCCTTTGCTCCTAGCGCCTTCTCGTTCGCTGTATAGCGTTTTGAGCGGATAAAGAGCACAAGTGTGTTAGGGACACAGGATGAATGGGAACTAATTTTGTTATTGTACTTTTGATGAAAACTGACTTTCTAGACATAAAATGTCACTTTTTTCACCTTATCATACTATTTCATCAACTTTTGCATTTTAATGTAAACAATCATATTTCGTAATATTTTGGGTCAGAAACATTTCATAGTACTATATTATGTCTAACTATGTGAAAAAAATCTAATTGGAGTACGTCGTGCACTTGATTATATGAGTTTGTTAGAAAAACCACTTTCCTTTGCTCCTAGCGCCTTCTCGTTCGCTGTATAGCGTTTTGAGCGGATAAAGAGCACAAGTGTGTTAGAGGACACAGGATGAATGGGAACTAATTTTGTTATTGTACTTTTGGTGAAAACTGACTTTCTAGACATAAAATGTCACTTTTTTCACCTTATCATACTTTTTCATCAACTTTTGCATTTTAATGTAAACAATCATATTTCGTAATATTTTGGGTCAGAAACATTTCATAGTACTAAATTATGTCTAACTATGTGAAAAAAATCAAATTGGAGTAGGTCGGACAACTGATTATATGAGTTTGTTAGAAAAACCACTTTCCTTTGCTCCTAGCGCCTTCTCGTTCGCTGTATAGCGTTTTGAGCGGATAAAGAGCACAAGTGTGTTAGAGGACACAGGATGAATGGGAACTAATTTTGTTATTGTACTTTTGGTGAAAACTGACTTTCTAGACATAAAATGTCACTTTTTTCACCTTATCATACTTTTTCATCAACTTTTGCATTTTAATGTAAACAATCATATTTCGTAATATTTTGGGTCAGAAACATTTCATAGTGCTAAATTATGTCTAACTATGTGAAAAAAATCAAATTGGAGTAGGTCGGACAACTGATTATATGACTTTGTTAGAAAAACCACTTTCCCTTGCTCCTAGCGCCTTCTCGTTCGCTGTATAGCGTTTTGAGCGGATAAAGAGCACAAGTCTGTTAGTGGACACAGTATGAATGGGAACTAATTTTGTTATTGTACTTTTGATGAAAAGTGACTATCTTGACATGAAATGTCACTTTTTTCACCTTATCATACTTTTTCATCAACTTTTGCATTTTAATGTAAACAATCATATTTCGTAATATTTTGGGTCAGAAACATGTCATAGTACTATATTATGTCTAACTATGTGAAAAAAATCAAATTGGAGTAGGTCGTGCACTTGATTATATGAGTTTGTTAGAAAAACCACTTTCCTTTGCACCTAGCGCCTTCTCGTTCGCTGTATAGCGTTTTGAGCGGATAAAGAGCACAAGTGTGTTAGAGGACACAGGATGAATGGGAACTAATTTTGTTATTGTACTTTTGGTGAAAACTGACTTTCTAGACATAAAATGTCACTTTTTTCACCTTATCAGACTATTTCATCAACTTTTGCATTTTAATGTAAACAATCATATTTCGTAATATTTTGGGTCAGAAACATTTCATAGTACTAAATTATGTCTAACTATGTGAAAAAAATCAAATTGGAGTACGTCGTGCGCTTGATTATATGAGTTTGTTAGAAAAACCACTTTCCTTTGCTCCTAGTGCCTTCTCGTTCGCTGTATAGCGTTTTGAGCGGATAAAGAGCACAAGTGTGTTAGGGGACACAGGATGAATGGGAACTAATTTTGTTATTGTACTTTTGATGAAAACTGACTTTCTAGACATAAAATGTCACCTTATCATACTTTTTCATCAACTTTTGCATTTTAATGTAAACAATCATATTTCGTAATATTTTGGGTCAGAAACATTTCATAGTATTATATTATGTCTAACTATGTGAAAAAAATCAAATTGGAGTAGGTCGTGCACTTGATTATATGAGTTTGTTAGAAAAACCACTTTCCTTTGCTCCTAGCGCCTTCTCGTTCGCTGTATAGCGTTTTGAGCGGATAAAGAGCACAAGTGTGTTAGAGGACACAGGATGAATGGGAACTAATTTTGTTATTGTACTTTTGGTGAAAACTGACTTTCTAGACATAAAATGTCACTTTTTTCACCTTATCAGACTATTTCATCAACTTTTGCATTTTAATGTAAACAATCATATTTCGTAATATTTTGGGTCAGAAACATTTCATAGTACTAAATTATGTCTAACTATGTGAAAAAAATCAAATTGGAGTAGGTCGGACAACTGATTATATGAGTTTGTTAGAAAAACCACTTTCCTTTGCTCATAGCGCCTTCTCGTTCGCTGTATAGCGTTTTGAGCGGATAAAGAGCACAAGTGTGTTACGGGACACAGGATGAATGGGAACTAATTTTGTTATTGTACTTTTGGTGAAAACTGACTTTCTAGACATAAAATGTCACTTTTTTCACCTTATCAGACTATTTCATCAACTTTTGCATTTTAATGTAAACAATCATATTTCGTAATATTTTGGGTCAGAAACATTTCATAGTACTAAATTATGTCTAACTATGTGAAAAAAATCAAATTGGAGTACGTCGTGCGCTTGATTATATGAGTTTGTTAGAAAAACCACTTTCCTTTGCTCCTAGCGCCTTCTCGTTCGCTGTATAGCGTTTTGAGCGGATAAAGAGCACAAGTGTGTTAGAGGACACAGGATGAATGGGAACTAATTTTGTTATTGTACTTTTGGTGAAAACTGACTTTCTAGACATAAAATGTCACTTTTTTCACCTTATCATACTTTTTCATCAACTTTTGCATTTTAATGTAAACAATCATATTTCGTAATATTTTGGGTCAGAAACATTTCATAGTGCTAAATTATGTCTAACTATGTGAAAAAAATCAAATTGGAGTAGGTCGGACAACTGATTATATGACTTTGTTAGAAAAACCACTTTCCCTTGCTCCTAGCGCCTTCTCGTTCGCTGTATAGCGTTTTGAGCGGATAAAGAGCACAAGTCTGTTAGTGGACACAGTATGAATGGGAACTAATTTTGTTATTGTACTTTTGATGAAAAGTGACTATCTTGACATGAAATGTCACTTTTTTCACCTTATCATACTTTTTCGTCAACTTTTGCATTTTAATGTAAACAATCATATTTCGTAATATTTTGGGTCAGAAACATTTCATAGTACTATATTATGTCTAACTATGTGAAAAAAATCAAATTGGAGTAGGTCGTGCACTTGATTATATGAGTTTGTTAGAAAAACCACTTGCCTTTGCACCTAGCGCCTTCTCGTTCGCTGTATAGCGTTTTGAGCGGATAAAGAGCACAAGTGTGTTAGAGGACACAGGATGAATGGGAACTAATTTTGTTATTGTACTTTTGGTGAAAACTGACTTTCTAGACATAAAATGTCACTTTTTTCACCTTATCAGACTATTTCATCAACTTTTGCATTTTAATGTAAACAATCATATTTCGTAATATTTTGGGTCAGAAACATTTCATAGTACTAAATTATGTCTAACTATGTGAAAAAAATCAAATTGGAGTATGTCGTGCGCTTGATTATATGAGTTTGTTAGAAAAACCACTTTCCTTTGCTCCTAGCGCCTTCTCGTTCGCTGTATAGCGTTTTGAGCGGATAAAGAGCACAAGTGTGTTAGAGGACACAGGATGAATGGGAACTAATTTTGTTATTGTACTTTTGGTGAAAACTGACTTTCTAGACATAAAATGTCACTTTTTTCACCTTATCAGACTATTTCATCAACTTTTGCATTTTAATGTAAACAATCATATTTCGTAATATTTTGGGTCAGAAACATTTCATAGTACTAAATTATGTCTAACTATGTGAAAAAAATCAAATTGGAGTACGTCGTGCGCTTGATTATATGAATTTGTTAGAAAAACCACTTTCCTTTGCTCCTAGCGCCTTCTCGTTCGCTGTATAGCGTTTTGAGCGGATAAAGAGCACAAGTGTGTTAGAGGACACAGGATGAATGGGAACTAATTTTGTTATTGTACTTTTGGTGAAAACTGACTTTCTAGACATAAAATGTCACTTTTTTCACCTTATCAGACTATTTCATCAACTTTTGCATTTTAATGTAAACAATCATATTTCGAAATATTTTGGGTCAGAAACATTTCATAGTACTAAATTATGTCTATCTATGTGAAAAAAAATCAAATTGGAGTAGGTCGGACAACTGATTATATGACTTTGTTAGAAAAACCACTTTCCTTTGCTCCTAGCGCCTTCTCGTTCGCTGTATAGCGTTTTGAGCGGATAAAGAGCACAAGTGTGTTACGGGACACAGGATGAATGGGAACTAATTTTGTTATTGTACTTTTGATGAAAAGTGACTATCTTGACATGAAATGTCACTTTTTTCACCTTATCATACTATTTCATCAACTTTTGCATTTTAATGTAAACAATCATATTTCGTAATATTTTGGGTCAGAAACATTTCATAGTACTATATTATGTCTAACTATGTGAAAAAAATCTAATTGGAGTACGTCGTGCACTTGATTATATGAGTTTGTTAGAAAAACCACTTTCCTTTGCTCCTAGCGCCTTCTCGTTCGCTGTATAGCGTTTTGAGCGGATAAAGAGCACAAGTGTGTTAGAGGACACAGGATGAATGGGAACTAATTTTGTTATTGTACTTTTGGTGAAAACTGACTTTCTAGACATAAAATGTCACTTTTTTCACCTTATCATACTTTTTCATCAACTTTTGCATTTTAATGTAAACAATCATATTTCGTAATATTTTGGGTCAGAAACATTTCATAGTACTAAATTATGTCTAACTATGTGAAAAAAATCAAATTGGAGTAGGTCGGACAACTGATTATATGAGTTTGTTAGAAAAACCACTTTCCTTTGCTCCTAGCGCCTTCTCGTTCGCTGTATAGCGTTTTGAGCGGATAAAGAGCACAAGTGTGTTAGGGGACACAGGATGAATGGGAACTAATTTTGTTATTGTACTTTTGATGAAAACTGACTTTCTAGACATAAAATGTCACTTTTTTCACCTTATCATACTATTTCATCAACTTTTGCATTTTAATGTAAACAATCATATTTCGTAATATTTTGGGTCAGAAACATTTCATAGTACTATATTATGTCTAACTATGTGAAAAAAATCTAATTGGAGTACGTCGTGCACTTGATTATATGAGTTTGTTAGAAAAACCACTTTAGTTTGCTCCTAGCGCCTTCTCGTTCGCTGTATAGCGTTTTGAGCGGATAAAGAGCACAAGTGTGTTAGAGGACACAGGATGAATGGGAACTAATTTTGTTATTGTACTTTTGGTGAAAACTGACTTTCTAGACATAAAATGTCACTTTTTTCACCTTATCAGACTATTTCATCAACTTTTGCATTTTAATGTAAACAATCATATTTCGTAATATTTTGGGTCAGAAACATGTCATAGTACTAAATTATGTCTAACTATGTGAAAAAAATCAAATTGGAGTAGGTCGGACAACTGATTATATGAGTTTGTTAGAAAAACCACTTTCCTTTGCTCCTAGCGCCTTCTCGTTCGCTGTATAGCGTTTTGAGCGGATAAAGAGCACAAGTGTGTTAGGGGACACAGGATGAATGGGAACTAATTTTGTTATTGTACTTTTGATGAAAAGTGACTTTCTAGACATAAAATGTCACTTTTTTCACCTTATCATACTATTTCATCAACTTTTGCATTTTAATGTAAACAATCATATTTCGTAATATTTTGGGTCAGAAACATTTCATAGTACTATATTATGTCTAACTACGTGAAAAAAATCAAATTGGAGTAGGTCGTGCACTTGATTATATGAGTTTGTTAGAAAAACCACTTTCCTTTGCTCCTAGCGCCTTCTCGTTCGCTGTATAGCGTTTTGAGCGGATAAAGAGCACAAGTGTGTTAGAGGACACAGGATGAATGGGAACTAATTTTGTTATTGTACTTTTGGTGAAAACTGACTTTCTAGACATAAAATGTCACTTTTTTCACCTTATCATACTATTTCATCAACTTTTGCATTTTAATGTAAACAATCATATTTCGTAATATTTTGGGTCAGAAACATTTCATAGTACTATACTATGTCTAACTATGTGAAAAAAATCAAATTGGAGTAGGTCGTGCACTTGATTATATGAGTTTGTTAGAAAAACCACTTTCCCTTGCTCCTAGCGCCTTCTCGTTCGCTGTATAGCGTTTTGAGCGGATAAAGAGCACAAGTGTGTTAGAGGACACAGGATGAATGGGAACTAATTTTTTTATTGTACTTTTGGTGAAAACTGACTTTCTAGACATAAAATGTCACTTTTTTCACCTTATCATACTATTTCATCAACTTTTGCATTTTAATGTAAACAATCATATTTCGTAATATTTTGGGTCAGAAACATGTCATAGTACTAAATTATGTCTAACTATGTGAAAAAAATCAAATTGGAGTAGGTCGGGCAACTGATTATATGAGTTTGTTAGAAAAACCACTTTCCTTTGCTCCTAGCGCCTTCTCGTTCGCTGTATAGCGTTTTGAGCGGATAAAGAGCACAAGTGTGTTAGAGGACACAGGATGAATGGGAACTAATTTTGTTATTGTACTTTTGGTGAAAACTGACTTTCTAGACATAAAATGTCACTTTTTTCACCTTATCATACTTTTTCATCAACTTTTGCATTTTAATGTAAACAATCATATTTCGTAATATTTTGGGTCAGAAACATTTCATAGTGCTAAATTATGTCTAACTATGTGAAAAAAATCAAATTGGAGTAGGTCGGACAACTGATTATATGACTTTGTTAGAAAAACCACTTTCCCTTGCTCCTAGCGCCTTCTCGTTCGCTGTATAGCGTTTTGAGCGGATAAAGAGCACAAGTGTGTTAGAGGACACAGGATGAATGGGAACTAATTTTGTTATTGTACTTTTGGTGAAAACTGACTTTCTAGACATAAAATGTCACTTTTTTCACCTTATCAGACTATTTCATCAACTTTTGCATTTTAATGTAAACAATCATATTTCGTAATATTTTGGGTCAGAAACATTTCATAGTACTAAATTATGTCTAACTATGTGAAAAAAATCAAATTGGAGTACGTCGTGCGCTTGATTATATGAATTTGTTAGAAAAACCACTTTCCTTTGCTCCTAGCGCCTTCTCGTTCGCTGTATAGCGTTTTGAGCGGATAAAGAGCACAAGTGTGTTAGAGGACACAGGATGAATGGGAACTAATTTTGTTATTGTACTTTTGGTGAAAACTGACTTTCTAGACATAAAATGTCACTTTTTTCACCTTATCAGACTATTTCATCAACTTTTGCATTTTAATGTAAACAATCATATTTCGTAATATTTTGGGTCAGAAACATTTCATAGTACTAAATTATGTCTATCTATGTGAAAAAAAATCAAATTGGAGTAGGTCGGACAACTGATTATATGACTTTGTTAGAAAAACCACTTTCCTTTGCTCCTAGCGCCTTCTCGTTCGCTGTATAGCGTTTTGAGCGGATAAAGAGCACAAGTGTGTTACGGGACACAGGATGAATGGGAACTAATTTTGTTATTGTACTTTTCATGAAAAGTGACTATCTTGACATGAAATGTCACTTTTTTCACCTTATCATACTATTTCATCAACTTTTGCATTTTAATGTAAACAATCATATTTCGTAATATTTTGGGTCAGAAACATTTCATAGTACTATATTATGTCTAACTATGTGAAAAAAATCTAATTGGAGTACGTCGTGCACTTGATTATATGAGTTTGTTAGAAAAACCACTTTCCTTTGCTCCTAGCGCCTTCTCGTTCGCTGTATAGCGTTTTGAGCGGATAAAGAGCACAAGTGTGTTAGAGGACACAGGATGAATGGGAACTAATTTTGTTATTGTACTTTTGGTGAAAACTGACTTTCTAGACATAAAATGTCACTTTTTTCACCTTATCATACTTTTTCATCAACTTTTGCATTTTAATGTAAACAATCATATTTCGTAATATTTTGGGTCAGAAACATTTCATAGTACTAAATTATGTCTAACTATGTGAAAAAAATCAAATTGGAGTAGGTCGGACAACTGATTATATGAGTTTGTTAGAAAAACCACTTTCCTTTGCTCCTAGCGCCTTCTCGTTCGCTGTATAGCGTTTTGAGCGGATAAAGAGCACAAGTGTGTTAGGGGACACAGGATGAATGGGAACTAATTTTGTTATTGTACTTTTGATGAAAACTGACTTTCTAGACATAAAATGTCACTTTTTTCACCTTATCATACTATTTCATCAACTTTTGCATTTTAATGTAAACAATCATATTTCGTAATATTTTGGGTCAGAAACATTTCATAGTACTATATTATGTCTAACTATGTGAAAAAAATCTAATTGGAGTACGTCGTGCACTTGATTATATGAGTTTGTTAGAAAAACCACTTTAGTTTGCTCCTAGCGCCTTCTCGTTCGCTGTATAGCGTTTTGAGCGGATAAAGAGCACAAGTGTGTTAGAGGACACAGGATGAATGGGAACTAATTTTGTTATTGTACTTTTGGTGAAAACTGACTTTCTAGACATAAAATGTCACTTTTTTCACCTTATCAGACTATTTCATCAACTTTTGCATTTTAATGTAAACAATCATATTTCGTAATATTTTGGGTCAGAAACATTTCATAGTACTAAATTATGTCTAACTATGTGAAAAAAATCAAATTGGAGTAGGTCGGACAACTGATTATATGAGTTTGTTAGAAAAACCACTTTCCTTTGCTCCTAGCGCCTTCTCGTTCGCTGTATAGCGTTTTGAGCGGATAAAGAGCACAAGTGTGTTAGGGGACACAGGATGAATGGGAACTAATTTTGTTATTGTACTTTTGATGAAAACTGACTTTCTAGACATAAAATGTCACTTTTTTCACCTTATCATACTATTTCATCAACTTTTGCATTTTAATGTAAACAATCATATTTCGTAATATTTTGGGTCAGAAACATTTCATAGTACTATATTATGTCTAACTATGTGAAAAAAATCAAATTGGAGTAGGTCGTGCACTTGATTATATGAGTTTGTTAGAAAAACCACTTTCCTTTGCTCCTAGCGCCTTCTCGTTCGCTGTATAGCGTTTTGAGCGGATAAAGAGCACAAGTGTGTTAGAGGACACAGGATGAATGGGAACTAATTTTGTTATTGTACTTTTGGTGAAAACTGACTTTCTAGACATAAAATGTCACTTTTTTCACCTTATCATACTATTTCATCAACTTTTGCATTTTAATGTAAACAATCATATTTCGTAATATTTTGGGTCAGAAACATTTCATAGTACTATACTATGTCTAACTATGTGAAAAAAATCAAATTGGAGTAGGTCGTGCACTTGATTATATGAGTTTGTTAGAAAAACCACTTTCCCTTGCTCCTAGCGCCTTCTCGTTCGCTGTATAGCGTTTTGAGCGGATAAAGAGCACAAGTGTGTTAGAGGACACAGGATGAATGGGAACTAATTTTGTTATTGTACTTTTGGTGAAAACTGACTTTCTAGACATAAAATGTCACTTTTTTCACCTTATCATACTATTTCATCAACTTTTGCATTTTAATGTAAACAATCATATTTCGTAATATTTTGGGTCAGAAACATTTCATAGTACTAAATTATGTCTAACTATGTGAAAAAAATCAAATTGGAGTAGGTCGGCAACTGATTATATGAGTTTGTTAGAAAAACCACTTTCCTTTGCTCCTAGCGCCTTCTCGTTCGCTGTATAGCGTTTTGAGCGGATAAAGAGCACAAGTGTGTTAGAGGACACAGGATGAATGGGAACTAATTTTGTTATTGTACTTTTGGTGAAAACTGACTTTCTAGACATAAAATGTCACTTTTTTCACCTTATCATACTATTTCATCAACTTTTGCATTTTAATGTAAACAATCATATTTCGTAATATTTTGGGTCAGAAACATTTCATAGTACTATATTATGTCTAACTATGTGAAAAAAATCAAATTGGAGTAGGTCGTGCACTTGATTATATGAGTTTGTTAGAAAAACCACTTTCCCTTGCTCCTAGCGCCTTCTCGTTCGCTGTATAGCGTTTTGAGCGGATAAAGAGCACAAGTGTGTTAGAGGACACAGGATGAATGGGAACTAATTTTGTTATTGTACTTTTGGTGAAAACTGACTTTCTAGACATAAAATGTCACTTTTTTCACCTTATCATACTATTTCATCAACTTTTGCATTTTAATGTAAACAATCATATTTCGTAATATTTTGGGTCAGAAACATGTCATAGTACTAAATTATGTCTAACTATGTGAAAAAAATCAAATTGGAGTAGGTCGGACAACTGATTATATGAGTTTGTTAGAAAAACCACTTTCCTTTGCTCCTAGCGCCTTCTCGTTCGCTGTATAGCGTTTTGAGCGGATAAAGAGCACAAGTGTGTTAGAGGACACAGGATGAATGGGAACTAATTTTGTTATTGTACTTTTGGTGAAAACTGACTTTCTAGACATAAAATGTCACTTTTTTCACCTTATCAGACTATTTCATCAACTTTTGCATTTTAATGTAAACAATCATATTTCGTAATATTTTGGGTCAGAAACATTTCATAGTACTAAATTATGTCTAACTATGTGAAAAAAATCAAATTGGAGTAGGTCGGACAACTGATTATATGAGTTTGTTAGAAAAACCACTTTCCTTTGCTCCTAGCGCCTTCTCGTTCGCTGTATAGCGTTTTGAGCGGATAAAGAGCACAAGTGTGTTACGGGACACAGGATGAATGGGAACTAATTTTGTTATTGTACTTTTGGTGAAAACTGACTTTCTAGACATAAAATGTCACTTTTTTCACCTTATCATACTATTTCATCAACTTTTGCATTTTAATGTAAACAATCATATTTCGTAATATTTTGGGTCAGAAACATTTCATAGTACTATATTATGTCTAACTATGTGAAAAAAATCAAATTGGAGTACGTCGTGCACTTGATTATATGAGTTTGTTAGAAAAACCACTTTCCTTTGCTCCTAGCGCCTTCTCGTTCGCTGTATAGCGTTTTGAGCGGATAAAGAGCACAAGTGTGTTAGAGGACACAGGATGAATGGGAACTAATTTTGTTATTGTACTTTTGGTGAAAACTGACTTTCTAGACATAAAATGTCACTTTTTTCACCTTATCATACTATTTCATCAACTTTTGCATTTTAATGTAAACAATCATATTTCGTAATATTTTGGGTCAGAAACATTTCATAGTACTAAATTATGTCTAACTATGTGAAAAAAATCAAATTGGAGTAGGTCGGACAACTGATTATATGAGTTTGTTAGAAAAACCACTTTCCTTTGCTCCTAGCGCCTTCTCGTTCGCTGTATAGCGTTTTGAGCGGATAAAGAGCACAAGTGTGTTAGGGGACACAGGATGAATGGGAACTAATTTTGTTATTGTACTTTTGATGAAAACTGACTTTCTAGACATAAAATGTCACTTTTTTCACCTTATCATACTATTTCATCAACTTTTGCATTTTAATGTAAACAATCATATTTCGTAATATTTTGGGTCAGAAACATTTCATAGTACTATATTATGTCTAACTATGTGAAAAAAATCTAATTGGAGTACGTCGTGCACTTGATTATATGAGTTTGTTAGAAAAACCACTTTCCTTTGCTCCTAGCGCCTTCTCGTTCGCTGTATAGCGTTTTGAGCGGATAAAGAGCACAAGTGTGTTAGAGGACACAGGATGAATGGGAACTAATTTTGTTATTGTACTTTTGGTGAAAACTGACTTTCTAGACATAAAATGTCACTTTTTTCACCTTATCAGACTATTTCATCAACTTTTGCATTTTAATGTAAACAATCATATTTCGTAATATTTTGGGTCAGAAACATTTCATAGTACTAAATTATGTCTAACTATGTGAAAAAAATCAAATTGGAGTAGGTCGGACAACTGATTATATGAGTTTGTTAGAAAAACCACTTTCCTTTGCTCCTAGCGCCTTCTCGTTCGCTGTATAGCGTTTTGAGCGGATAAAGAGCACAAGTGTGTTAGAGGACACAGGATGAATGGGAACTAATTTTGTTATTGTACTTTTGGTGAAAACTGACTTTCTAGACATAAAATGTCACTTTTTTCACCTTATCAGACTATTTCATCAACTTTTGCATTTTAATGTAAACAATCATATTTCGTAATATTTTGGGTCAGAAACATTTCATAGTACTATATTATGTCTAACTATGTGAAAAAAATCTAATTGGAGTACGTCGTGCACTTGATTATATGAGTTTGTTAGAAAAACCACTTTAGTTTGCTCCTAGCGCCTTCTCGTTCGCTGTATAGCGTTTTGAGCGGATAAAGAGCACAAGTGTGTTAGAGGACACAGGATGAATGGGAACTAATTTTGTTATTGTACTTTTGGTGAAAACTGACTTTCTAGACATAAAATGTCACTTTTTTCACCTTATCATACTATTTCATCAACTTTTGCATTTTAATGTAAACAATCATATTTCGTAATATTTTGGGTCAGAAACATTTCATAGTACTATATTATGTCTAACTATGTGAAAAAAATCTAATTGGAGTACGTCGTGCACTTGATTATATGAGTTTGTTAGAAAAACCACTTTCCTTTGCTCCTAGCGCCTTCTCGTTCGCTGTATAGCGTTTTGAGCGGATAAAGAGCACAAGTGTGTTAGAGGACACAGGATGAATGGGAACTAATTTTGTTATTGTACTTTTGGTGAAAACTGACTTTCTAGACATAAAATGTCACTTTTTTCACCTTATCATACTATTTCATCAACTTTTGCATTTTAATGTAAACAATCATATTTCGTAATATTTTGGGTCAGAAACATTTCATAGTACTATATTATGTCTAACTATGTGAAAAAAATCAAATTGGAGTACGTCGTGCACTTGATTATATGAGTTTGTTAGAAAAACCACTTTCCTTTGCTCCTAGCGCCTTCTCGTTCGCTGTATAGCGTTTTGAGCGGATAAAGAGCACAAGTGTGTTAGTGGACACAGGATGAATGGGAACTAATTTTGTTATTGTACTTTTGATGAAAACTGACTTTCTAGACATAAAATGTCACTTTTTTCACCTTATCATACTTTTTCATCAACTTTTGCATTTTAATGTAAACAATCATATTTCGTAATATTTTGGGTCAGAAACATTTCATAGTACTATATTATGTCTAACTATGTGAAAAAAATCAAATTGGAGTAGGTCGTGCACTTGATTATATGAGTTTGTTAGAAAAACCACTTTCCTTTGCTCCTAGCGCCTTCTCGTTCGCTGTATAGCGTTTTGAGCGGATAAAGAGCACAAGTGTGTTAGGGACACAGGATGAATGGGAACTAATTTTGTTATTGTACTTTTGATGAAAAGTGACTATCTTGACATGAAATGTCACTTTTTTCACCTTATCATACTATTTCATCAACTTTTGCATTTTAATGTAAACAATCATATTTCGTAATATTTTGGGTCAGAAACATTTCATAGTACTAAATTATGTCTAACTATGTGAAAAAAATCAAATTGGAGTAGGTCGTGCAACTTGATTATATGAGTTTGTTAGAAAAACCACTTTCCTTTGCTCCTAGCGCCTTCTCGTTCGCTGTATAGCGTTTTGAGCGGATAAAGAGCACAAGTGTGTTAGAGGACACAGGATGAATGGGAACTAATTTTGTTATTGTACTTTTGGTGAAAACTGACTTTCTAGACATAAAATGTCACTTTTTTCACCTTATCATACTTTTTCATCAACTTTTGCATTTTAATGTAAACAATCATATTTCGTAATATTTTGGGTCAGAAACATTTCATAGTACTAAATTATGTCTAACTATGTGAAAAAAATCAAATTGGAGTAGGTCGGACAACTGATTATATGAGTTTGTTAGAAAAACCACTTTCCTTTGCTCCTAGCGCCTTCTCGTTCGCTGTATAGCGTTTTGAGCGGATAAAGAGCACAAGTGTGTTAGAGGACACAGGATGAATGGGAACTAATTTTGTTATTGTACTTTTGGTGAAAACTGACTTTCTAGACATAAAATGTCACTTTTTTCACCTTATCATACTATTTCATCAACTTTTGCATTTTAATGTAAACAATCATATTTCGTAATATTTTGGGTCAGAAACATTTCATAGTACTAAATTATGTCTAACTATGTGAAAAAAATCAAATTGGAGTAGGTTGATTATATGAGTTTGTTAGAAAAACCACTTTCCTTTGCTCCTAGCGCCTTCTCGTTCGCTGTATAGCGTTTTGAGCGGATAAAGAGCACAAGTGTGTTAGAGGACACAGGATGAATGGGAACTAATTTTGTTATTGTACTTTTGGTGAAAACTGACTTTCTAGACATAAAATGTCACTTTTTTCACCTTATCAGACTATTTCATCAACTTTTGCATTTTAATGTAAACAATCATATTTCGTAATATTTTGGGTCAGAAACATTTCATAGTACTAAATTATGTCTAACTATGTGAAAAAAATCAAATTGGAGTAGGTCGGACAACTGATTATATGAGTTTGTTAGAAAAACCACTTTCCTTTGCTCCTAGCGCCTTCTCGTTCGCTGTATAGCGTTTTGAGCGGATAAAGAGCACAAGTGTGTTAGAGGACACAGGATGAATGGGAACTAATTTTGTTATTGTACTTTTGGTGAAAACTGACTTTCTAGACATAAAATGTCACTTTTTTCACCTTATCAGACTATTTCATCAACTTTTGCATTTTAATGTAAACAATCATATTTCGTAATATTTTGGGTCAGAAACATTTCATAGTACTATATTATGTCTAACTATGTGAAAAAAATCTAATTGGAGTACGTCGTGCACTTGATTATATGAGTTTGTTAGAAAAACCACTTTCCTTTGCTCCTAGCGCCTTCTCGTTCGCTGTATAGCGTTTTGAGCGGATAAAGAGCACAAGTGTGTTAGAGGACACAGGATGAATGGGAACTAATTTTGTTATTGTACTTTTGGTGAAAACTGACTTTCTAGACATAAAATGTCACTTTTTTCACCTTATCAGACTATTTCATCAACTTTTGCATTTTAATGTAAACAATCATATTTCGTAATATTTTGGGTCAGAAACATTTCATAGTACTAAATTATGTCTAACTATGTGAAAAAAATCAAATTGGAGTAGGTCGGACAACTGATTATATGAGTTTGTTAGAAAAACCACTTTCCTTTGCTCCTAGCGCCTTCTCGTTCGCTGTATAGCGTTTTGAGCGGATAAAGAGCACAAGTGTGTTAGGGGACACAGGATGAATGGGAACTAATTTTGTTATTGTACTTTTGATGAAAACTGACTTTCTAGACATAAAATGTCACTTTTTTCACCTTATCATACTATTTCATCAACTTTTGCATTTTAATGTAAACAATCATATTTCGTAATATTTTGGGTCAGAAACATTTCATAGTACTATATTATGTCTAACTATGTGAAAAAAATCTAATTGGAGTACGTCGTGCACTTGATTATATGAGTTTGTTAGAAAAACCACTTTAGTTTGCTCCTAGCGCCTTCTCGTTCGCTGTATAGCGTTTTGAGCGGATAAAGAGCACAAGTGTGTTAGAGGACACAGGATGAATGGGAACTAATTTTGTTATTGTACTTTTGGTGAAAACTGACTTTCTAGACATAAAATGTCACTTTTTTCACCTTATCAGACTATTTCATCAACTTTTGCATTTTAATGTAAACAATCATATTTCGTAATATTTTGGGTCAGAAACATGTCATAGTACTAAATTATGTCTAACTATGTGAAAAAAATCAAATTGGAGTAGGTCGGACAACTGATTATATGAGTTTGTTAGAAAAACCACTTTCCTTTGCTCCTAGCGCCTTCTCGTTCGCTGTATAGCGTTTTGAGCGGATAAAGAGCACAAGTGTGTTAGGGGACACAGGATGAATGGGAACTAATTTTGTTATTGTACTTTTGATGAAAACTGACTTTCTAGACATAAAATGTCACTTTTTTCACCTTATCAGACTATTTCATCAACTTTTGCATTTTAATGTAAACAATCATATTTCGTAATATTTTGGGTCAGAAACATTTCATAGTACTATATTATGTCTAACTATGTGAAAAAAATCTAATTGGAGTACGTCGTGCACTTGATTATATGAGTTTGTTAGAAAAACCACTTTAGTTTGCTCCTAGCGCCTTCTCGTTCGCTGTATAGCGTTTTGAGCGGATAAAGAGCACAAGTGTGTTAGAGGACACAGGATGAATGGGAACTAATTTTGTTATTGTACTTTTGGTGAAAACTGACTTTCTAGACATAAAATGTCACTTTTTTCACCTTATCATACTATTTCATCAACTTTTGCATTTTAATGTAAACAATCATATTTCGTAATATTTTGGGTCAGAAACATTTCATAGTACTATATTATGTCTAACTATGTGAAAAAAATCTAATTGGAGTACGTCGTGCACTTGATTATATGAGTTTGTTAGAAAAACCACTTTCCTTTGCTCCTAGCGCCTTCTCGTTCGCTGTATAGCGTTTTGAGCGGATAAAGAGCACAAGTGTGTTAGAGGACACAGGATGAATGGGAACTAATTTTGTTATTGTACTTTTGGTGAAAACTGACTTTCTAGACATAAAATGTCACTTTTTTCACCTTATCATACTATTTCATCAACTTTTGCATTTTAATGTAAACAATCATATTTCGTAATATTTTGGGTCAGAAACATTTCATAGTACTAAATTATGTCTAACTATGTGAAAAAAATCAAATTGGAGTAGGTCGGACAACTGATTATATGAGTTTGTTAGAAAAACCACTTTCCTTTGCTCCTAGCGCCTTCTCGTTCGCTGTATAGCGTTTTGAGCGGATAAAGAGCACAAGTGTGTTAGTGGACACAGGATGAATGGGAACTAATTTTGTTATTGTACTTTTGATGAAAACTGACTTTCTAGACATAAAATGTCACTTTTTTCACCTTATCATACTATTTCATCAACTTTTGCATTTTAATGTAAACAATCATATTTCGTAATATTTTGGGTCAGAAACATTTCATAGTACTATATTATGTCTAACTATGTGAAAAAAATCAAATTGGAGTAGGTCGTGCACTTGATTATATGAGTTTGTTAGAAAAACCACTTTCCTTTGCTCCTAGCGCCTTCTCGTTCGCTGTATAGCGTTTTGAGCGGATAAAGAGCACAAGTGTGTTACGGAACACAGGATGAATGGGAACTAATTTTGTTATTGTACTTTTGATGAAAAGTGACTATCTTGACATGAAATGTCACTTTTTTCACCTTATCATACTATTTCATCAACTTTTGCATTTTAATGTAAACAATCATATTTCGTAATATTTTGGGTCAGAAACATTTCATAGTACTAAATTATGTCTAACTATGTGAAAAAAATCAAATTGGAGTAGGTCGTGCACTTGATTATATGAGTTTGTTAGAAAAACCACTTTCCTTTGCTCCTAGCGCCTTCTCGTTCGCTGTATAGCGTTTTGAGCGGATAAAGAGCACAAGTGTGTTAGAGGACACAGGATGAATGGGAACTAATTTTGTTATTGTACTTTTGGTGAAAACTGACTTTCTAGACATAAAATGTCACTTTTTTCACCTTATCATACTTTTTCATCAACTTTTGCATTTTAATGTAAACAATCATATTTCGTAATATTTTGGGTCAGAAACATTTCATAGTACTAAATTATGTCTAACTATGTGAAAAAAATCAAATTGGAGTAGGTCGGACAACTGATTATATGAGTTTGTTAGAAAAACCACTTTCCTTTGCTCCTAGCGCCTTCTCGTTCGCTGTATAGCGTTTTGAGCGGATAAAGAGCACAAGTGTGTTAGGGGACACAGGATGAATGGGAACTAATTTTGTTATTGTACTTTTGATGAAAACTGACTTTCTAGACATAAAATGTCACTTTTTTCACCTTATCATACTATTTCATCAACTTTTGCATTTTAATGTAAACAATCATATTTCGTAATATTTTGGGTCAGAAACATTTCATAGTACTATATTATGTCTAACTATGTGAAAAAAATCTAATTGGAGTACGTCGTGCACTTGATTATATGAGTTTGTTAGAAAAACCACTTTAGTTTGCTCCTAGCGCCTTCTCGTTCGCTGTATAGCGTTTTGAGCGGATAAAGAGCACAAGTGTGTTAGAGGACACAGGATGAATGGGAACTAATTTTGTTATTGTACTTTTGGTGAAAACTGACTTTCTAGACATAAAATGTCACTTTTTTCACCTTATCAGACTATTTCATCAACTTTTGCATTTTAATGTAAACAATCATATTTCGTAATATTTTGGGTCAGAAACATGTCATAGTACTAAATTATGTCTAACTATGTGAAAAAAATCAAATTGGAGTAGGTCGGACAACTGATTATATGAGTTTGTTAGAAAAACCACTTTCCTTTGCTCCTAGCGCCTTCTCGTTCGCTGTATAGCGTTTTGAGCGGATAAAGAGCACAAGTGTGTTAGAGGACACAGGATGAATGGGAACTAATTTTGTTATTGTACTTTTGGTGAAAACTGACTTTCTAGACATAAAATGTCACTTTTTTCACCTTATCAGACTATTTCATCAACTTTTGCATTTTAATGTAAACAATCATATTTCGTAATATTTTGGGTCAGAAACATTTCATAGTACTATATTATGTCTAACTATGTGAAAAAAATCTAATTGGAGTACGTCGTGCACTTGATTATATGAGTTTGTTAGAAAAACCACTTTCCTTTGCTCCTAGCGCCTTCTCGTTCGCTGTATAGCGTTTTGAGCGGATAAAGAGCACAAGTGTGTTAGAGGACACAGGATGAATGGGAACTAATTTTGTTATTGTACTTTTGGTGAAAACTGACTTTCTAGACATAAAATGTCACTTTTTTCACCTTATCATACTATTTCATCAACTTTTGCATTTTAATGTAAACAATCATATTTCGTAATATTTTGGGTCAGAAACATTTCATAGTACTATATTATGTCTAACTATGTGAAAAAAATCTAATTGGAGTACGTCGTGCACTTGATTATATGAGTTTGTTAGAAAAACCACTTTCCTTTGCTCCTAGCGCCTTCTCGTTCGCTGTATAGCGTTTTGAGCGGATAAAGAGCACAAGTGTGTTAGAGGACACAGGATGAATGGGAACTAATTTTGTTATTGTACTTTTGGTGAAAACTGACTTTCTAGACATAAAATGTCACTTTTTTCACCTTATCATACTATTTCATCAACTTTTGCATTTTAATGTAAACAATCATATTTCGTAATATTTTGGGTCAGAAACATTTCATAGTACTAAATTATGTCTAACTATGTGAAAAAAATCAAATTGGAGTAGGTCGTGCACTTGATTATATGAGTTTGTTAGAAAAACCACTTTCCTTTGCTCCTAGCGCCTTCTCGTTCGCTGTATAGCGTTTTGAGCGGATAAAGAGCACAAGTGTGTTAGGGACACAGGATGAATGGGAACTAATTTTGTTATTGTACTTTTGATGAAAACTGACTTTCTAGACATAAAATGTCACTTTTTTCACCTTATCATACTATTTCATCAACTTTTGCATTTTAATGTAAACAATCATATTTCGTAATATTTTGGGTCAGAAACATTTCATAGTACTATATTATGTCTAACTATGTGAAAAAAATCTAATTGGAGTACGTCGTGCACTTGATTATATGAGTTTGTTAGAAAAACCACTTTCCTTTGCTCCTAGCGCCTTCTCGTTCGCTGTATAGCGTTTTGAGCGGATAAAGAGCACAAGTGTGTTAGAGGACACAGGATGAATGGGAACTAATTTTGTTATTGTACTTTTGGTGAAAACTGACTTTCTAGACATAAAATGTCACTTTTTTCACCTTATCATACTATTTCATCAACTTTTGCATTTTAATGTAAACAATCATATTTCGTAATATTTTGGGTCAGAAACATTTCATAGTACTAAATTATGTCTAACTATGTGAAAAAAATCAAATTGGAGTAGGTCGTGCAACTTGATTATATGAGTTTGTTAGAAAAACCACTTTCCTTTGCTCCTAGCGCCTTCTCGTTCGCTGTATAGCGTTTTGAGCGGATAAAGAGCACAAGTGTGTTAGAGGACACAGGATGAATGGGAACTAATTTTGTTATTGTACTTTTGGTGAAAACTGACTTTCTAGACATAAAATGTCACTTTTTTCACCTTATCATACTATTTCATCAACTTTTGCATTTTAATGTAAACAATCATATTTCGTAATATTTTGGGTCAGAAACATTTCATAGTACTAAATTATGTCTAACTATGTGAAAAAAATCAAATTGGAGTAGGTCGGACAACTGATTATATGAGTTTGTTAGAAAAACCACTTTCCTTTGCTCCTAGCGCCTTCTCGTTCGCTGTATAGCGTTTTGAGCGGATAAAGAGCACAAGTGTGTTAGGGGACACAGGATGAATGGGAACTAATTTTGTTATTGTACTTTTGATGAAAACTGACTTTCTAGACATAAAATGTCACTTTTTTCACCTTATCATACTATTTCATCAACTTTTGCATTTTAATGTAAACAATCATATTTCGTAATATTTTGGGTCAGAAACATTTCATAGTACTATATTATGTCTAACTATGTGAAAAAAATCTAATTGGAGTCCGTCGTGCACTTGATTATATGAGTTTGTTAGAAAAACCACTTTAGTTTGCTCCTAGCGCCTTCTCGTTCGCTGTATAGCGTTTTGAGCGGATAAAGAGCACAAGTGTGTTAGAGGACACAGGATGAATGGGAACTAATTTTGTTATTGTACTTTTGGTGAAAACTGACTTTCTAGACATAAAATGTCACTTTTTTCACCTTATCAGACTATTTCATCAACTTTTGCATTTTAATGTAAACAATCATATTTCGTAATATTTTGGGTCAGAAACATGTCATAGTACTAAATTATGTCTAACTATGTGAAAAAAATCAAATTGGAGTAGGTCGGACAACTGATTATATGAGTTTGTTAGAAAAACCACTTTCCTTTGCTCCTAGCGCCTTCTCGTTCGCTGTATAGCGTTTTGAGCGGATAAAGAGCACAAGTGTGTTAGAGGACACAGGATGAATGGGAACTAATTTTGTTATTGTACTTTTGGTGAAAACTGACTTTCTAGACATAAAATGTCACTTTTTTCACCTTATCAGACTATTTCATCAACTTTTGCATTTTAATGTAAACAATCATATTTCGTAATATTTTGGGTCAGAAACATTTCATAGTACTATATTATGTCTAACTATGTGAAAAAAATCTAATTGGAGTACGTCGTGCACTTGATTATATGAGTTTGTTAGAAAAACCACTTTCCTTTGCTCCTAGCGCCTTCTCGTTCGCTGTATAGCGTTTTGAGCGGATAAAGAGCACAAGTGTGTTAGAGGACACAGGATGAATGGGAACTAATTTTGTTATTGTACTTTTGGTGAAAACTGACTTTCTAGACATAAAATGTCACTTTTTTCACCTTATCATACTATTTCATCAACTTTTGCATTTTAATGTAAACAATCATATTTCGTAATATTTTGGGTCAGAAACATTTCATAGTACTAAATTATGTCTAACTATGTGAAAAAAATCAAATTGGAGTAGGTCGGACAACTGATTATATGAGTTTGTTAGAAAAACCACTTTCCTTTGCTCCTAGCGCCTTCTCGTTCGCTGTATAGCGTTTTGAGCGGATAAAGAGCACAAGTGTGTTAGGGGACACAGGATGAATGGGAACTAATTTTGTTATTGTACTTTTGATGAAAACTGACTTTCTAGACATAAAATGTCACTTTTTTCACCTTATCATACTATTTCATCAACTTTTGCATTTTAATGTAAACAATCATATTTCGTAATATTTTGGGTCAGAAACATTTCATAGTACTATATTATGTCTAACTATGTGAAAAAAATCAAATTGGAGTACGTCGTGCACTTGATTATATGAGTTTGTTAGAAAAACCACTTTCCTTTGCTCCTAGCGCCTTCTCGTTCGCTGTATAGCGTTTTGAGCGGATAAAGAGCACAAGTGTGTTAGAGGACACAGGATGAATGGGAACTAATTTTGTTATTGTACTTTTGGTGAAAACTGACTTTCTAGACATAAAATGTCACTTTTTTCACCTTATCAGACTATTTCATCAACTTTTGCATTTTAATGTAAACAATCATATTTCGTAATATTTTGGGTCAGAAACATTTCATAGTACTAAATTATGTCTAACTATGTGAAAAAAATCAAATTGGAGTAGGTCGGACAACTGATTATATGAGTTTGTTAGAAAAACCACTTTCCTTTGCTCCTAGCGCCTTCTCGTTCGCTGTATAGCGTTTTGAGCGGATAAAGAGCACAAGTGTGTTAGAGGACACAGGATGAATGGGAACTAATTTTGTTATTGTACTTTTGGTGAAAACTGACTTTCTAGACATAAAATGTCACTTTTTTCACCTTATCAGACTATTTCATCAACTTTTGCATTTTAATGTAAACAATCATATTTCGTAATATTTTGGGTCAGAAACATTTCATAGTACTATATTATGTCTAACTATGTGAAAAAAATCTAATTGGAGTACGTCGTGCACTTGATTATATGAGTTTGTTAGAAAAACCACTTTCCTTTGCTCCTAGCGCCTTCTCGTTCGCTGTATAGCGTTTTGAGCGGATAAAGAGCACAAGTGTGTTAGAGGACACAGGATGAATGGGAACTAATTTTGTTATTGTACTTTTGGTGAAAACTGACTTTCTAGACATAAAATGTCACTTTTTTCACCTTATCATACTATTTCATCAACTTTTGCATTTTAATGTAAACAATCATATTTCGTAATATTTTGGGTCAGAAACATTTCATAGTACTATATTATGTCTAACTATGTGAAAAAAATCTAATTGGAGTACGTCGTGCACTTGATTATATGAGTTTGTTAGAAAAACCACTTTCCTTTGCTCCTAGCGCCTTCTCGTTCGCTGTATAGCGTTTTGAGCGGATAAAGAGCACAAGTGTGTTAGAGGACACAGGATGAATGGGAACTAATTTTGTTATTGTACTTTTGGTGAAAACTGACTTTCTAGACATAAAATGTCACTTTTTTCACCTTATCATACTATTTCATCAACTTTTGCATTTTAATGTAAACAATCATATTTCGTAATATTTTGGGTCAGAAACATTTCATAGTACTATATTATGTCTAACTATGTGAAAAAAATCAAATTGGAGTAGGTCGGCAACTGATTATATGAGTTTGTTAGAAAAACCACTTTCCTTTGCTCCTAGCGCCTTCTCGTTCGCTGTATAGCGTTTTGAGCGGATAAAGAGCACAAGTGTGTTAGAGGACACAGGATGAATGGGAACTAATTTTGTTATTGTACTTTTGGTGAAAACTGACTTTCTAGACATAAAATGTCACTTTTTTCACCTTATCAGACTATTTCATCAACTTTTGCATTTTAATGTAAACAATCATATTTCGTAATATTTTGGGTCAGAAACATTTCATAGTACTATATTATGTCTAACTATGTGAAAAAAATCAAATTGGAGTAGGTCGTGCACTTGATTATATGAGTTTGTTAGAAAAACCACTTTCCTTTGCTCCTAGCGCCTTCTCGTTCGCTGTATAGCGTTTTGAGCGGATAAAGAGCACAAGTGTGTTAGAGGACACAGGATGAATGGGAACTAATTTTGTTATTGTACTTTTGATGAAAACTGACTTTCTAGACATAAAATGTCACTTTTTTCACCTTATCATACTATTTCATCAACTTTTGCATTTTAATGTAAACAATCATATTTCGTAATATTTTGGGTCAGAAACATTTCATAGTACTAAATTATGTCTAACTATGTGAAAAAAATCAAATTGGAGTAGGTCGTGCACTTGATTATATGAGTTTGTTAGAAAAACCACTTTCCTTTGCTCCTAGCGCCTTCTCGTTCGCTGTATAGCGTTTTGAGCGGATAAAGAGCACAAGTGTGTTAGAGGACACAGGATGAATGGGAACTAATTTTGTTATTGTACTTTTGGTGAAAACTGACTTTCTAGACATAAAATGTCACTTTTTTCACCTTATCATACTTTTTCATCAACTTTTGCATTTTAATGTAAACAATCATATTTCGTAATATTTTGGGTCAGAAACATTTCATAGTACTAAATTATGTCTAACTATGTGAAAAAAATCAAATTGGAGTAGGTCGGACAACTGATTATATGAGTTTGTTAGAAAAACCACTTTCCTTTGCTCCTAGCGCCTTCTCGTTCGCTGTATAGCGTTTTGAGCGGATAAAGAGCACAAGTGTGTTAGGGGACACAGGATGAATGGGAACTAATTTTGTTATTGTACTTTTGATGAAAACTGACTTTCTAGACATAAAATGTCACTTTTTTCACCTTATCATACTATTTCATCAACTTTTGCATTTTAATGTAAACAATCATATTTCGTAATATTTTGGGTCAGAAACATTTCATAGTACTATATTATGTCTAACTATGTGAAAAAAATCAAATTGGAGTAGGTCGTGCACTTGATTATATGAGTTTGTTAGAAAAACCACTTTCCTTTGCTCCTAGCGCCTTCTCGTTCGCTGTATAGCGTTTTGAGCGGATAAAGAGCACAAGTGTGTTAGAGGACACAGGATGAATGGGAACTAATTTTGTTATTGTACTTTTGGTGAAAACTGACTTTCTAGACATAAAATGTCACTTTTTTCACCTTATCATACTATTTCATCAACTTTTGCATTTTAATGTAAACAATCATATTTCGTAATATTTTGGGTCAGAAACATTTCATAGTACTAAATTATGTCTAACTATGTGAAAAAAATCAAATTGGAGTACGTCGTGCACTTGATTATATGAGTTTGTTAGAAAAACCACTTTCCTTTGCTCCTAGCGCCTTCTCGTTCGCTGTATAGCGTTTTGAGCGGATAAAGAGCACAAGTGTGTTAGAGGACACAGGATGAATGGGAACTAATTTTGTTATTGTACTTTTGGTGAAAACTGACTTTCTAGACATAAAATGTCACTTTTTTCACCTTATCAGACTATTTCATCAACTTTTGCATTTTAATGTAAACAATCATATTTCGTAATATTTTGGGTCAGAAACATTTCATAGTACTATATTATGTCTAACTATGTGAAAAAAATCAAATTGGAGTAGGTCGTGCACTTGATTATATGAGTTTGTTAGAAAAACCACTTTCCTTTGCTCCTAGCGCCTTCTCGTTCGCTGTATAGCGTTTTGAGCGGATAAAGAGCACAAGTGTGTTAGAGGACACAGGATGAATGGGAACTAATTTTGTTATTGTACTTTTGGTGAAAACTGACTTTCTAGACATAAAATGTCACTTTTTTCACCTTATCATACTATTTCATCAACTTTTGCATTTTAATGTAAACAATCATATTTCGTAATATTTTGGGTCAGAAACATTTCATAGTACTATATTATGTCTAACTATGTGAAAAAAATCAAATTGGAGTAGGTCGTGCACTTGATTATATGAGTTTGTTAGAAAAACCACTTTCCTTTGCTCCTAGCGCCTTCTCGTTCGCTGTATAGCGTTTTGAGCGGATAAAGAGCACAAGTGTGTTAGAGGACACAGGATGAATGGGAACTAATTTTGTTATTGTACTTTTGGTGAAAACTGACTTTCTAGACATAAAATGTCACTTTTTTCACCTTATCAGACTATTTCATCAACTTTTGCATTTTAATGTAAACAATCATATTTCGTAATATTTTGGGTCAGAAACATTTCATAGTACTAAATTATGTCTAACTATGTGAAAAAAATCAAATTGGAGTAGGTCGGACAACTGATTATATGAGTTTGTTAGAAAAACCACTTTCCTTTGCTCCTAGCGCCTTCTCGTTCGCTGTATAGCGTTTTGAGCGGATAAAGAGCACAAGTGTGTTAGGGACACAGGATGAATGGGAACTAATTTTGTTATTGTACTTTTGATGAAAACTGACTTTCTAGACATAAAATGTCACTTTTTTCACCTTATCATACTATTTCATCAACTTTTGCATTTTAATGTAAACAATCATATTTCGTAATATTTTGGGTCAGAAACATTTCATAGTACTATATTATGTCTAACTATGTGAAAAAAATCTAATTGGAGTACGTCGTGCACTTGATTATATGAGTTTGTTAGAAAAACCACTTTCCTTTGCTCCTAGCGCCTTCTCGTTCGCTGTATAGCGTTTTGAGCGGATAAAGAGCACAAGTGTGTTAGAGGACACAGGATGAATGGGAACTAATTTTGTTATTGTACTTTTGGTGAAAACTGACTTTCTAGACATAAAATGTCACTTTTTTCACCTTATCATACTATTTCATCAACTTTTGCATTTTAATGTAAACAATCATATTTCGTAATATTTTGGGTCAGAAACATTTCATAGTACTAAATTATGTCTAACTATGTGAAAAAAATCAAATTGGAGTAGGTCGGACAACTGATTATATGAGTTTGTTAGAAAAACCACTTTCCTTTGCTCCTAGCGCCTTCTCGTTCGCTGTATAGCGTTTTGAGCGGATAAAGAGCACAAGTGTGTTAGAGGACACAGGATGAATGGGAACTAATTTTGTTATTGTACTTTTGATGAAAACTGACTTTCTAGACATAAAATGTCACTTTTTTCACCTTATCATACTATTTCATCAACTTTTGCATTTTAATGTAAACAATCATATTTCGTAATATTTTGGGTCAGAAACATTTCATAGTACTATATTATGTCTAACTATGTGAAAAAAATCAAATTGGAGTACGTCGTGCACTTGATTATATGAGTTTGTTAGAAAAACCACTTTCCTTTGCTCCTAGCGCCTTCTCGTTCGCTGTATAGCGTTTTGAGCGGATAAAGAGCACAAGTGTGTTAGAGGACACAGGATGAATGGGAACTAATTTTGTTATTGTACTTTTGGTGAAAACTGACTTTCTAGACATAAAATGTCACTTTTTTCACCTTATCATACTATTTCATCAACTTTTGCATTTTAATGTAAACAATCATATTTCGTAATATTTTGGGTCAGAAACATTTCATAGTACTATATTATGTCTAACTATGTGAAAAAAATCTAATTGGAGTACGTCGTGCACTTGATTATATGAGTTTGTTAGAAAAACCACTTTCCTTTGCTCCTAGCGCCTTCTCGTTCGCTGTATAGCGTTTTGAGCGGATAAAGAGCACAAGTGTGTTAGAGGACACAGGATGAATGGGAACTAATTTTGTTATTGTACTTTTGGTGAAAACTGACTTTCTAGACATAAAATGTCACTTTTTTCACCTTATCAGACTATTTCATCAACTTTTGCATTTTAATGTAAACAATCATATTTCGTAATATTTTGGGTCAGAAACATTTCATAGTACTAAATTATGTCTAACTATGTGAAAAAAATCAAATTGGAGTAGGTCGGCAACTGATTATATGAGTTTGTTAGAAAAACCACTTTCCTTTGCTCCTAGCGCCTTCTCGTTCGCTGTATAGCGTTTTGAGCGGATAAAGAGCACAAGTGTGTTAGAGGACACAGGATGAATGGGAACTAATTTTGTTATTGTACTTTTGATGAAAACTGACTTTCTAGACATAAAATGTCACTTTTTTCACCTTATCATACTATTTCATCAACTTTTGCATTTTAATGTAAACAATCATATTTCGTAATATTTTGGGTCAGAAACATTTCATAGTACTATATTATGTCTAACTATGTGAAAAAAATCTAATTGGAGTACGTCGTGCACTTGATTATATGAGTTTGTTAGAAAAACCACTTTCCTTTGCTCCTAGCGCCTTCTCGTTCGCTGTATAGCGTTTTGAGCGGATAAAGAGCACAAGTGTGTTAGAGGACACAGGATGAATGGGAACTAATTTTGTTATTGTACTTTTGGTGAAAACTGACTTTCTAGACATAAAATGTCACTTTTTTCACCTTATCATACTATTTCATCAACTTTTGCATTTTAATGTAAACAATCATATTTCGTAATATTTTGGGTCAGAAACATTTCATAGTACTAAATTATGTCTAACTATGTGAAAAAAATCAAATTGGAGTAGGTCGGACAACTGATTATATGAGTTTGTTAGAAAAACCACTTTCCTTTGCTCCTAGCGCCTTCTCGTTCGCTGTATAGCGTTTTGAGCGGATAAAGAGCACAAGTGTGTTAGAGGACACAGGATGAATGGGAACTAATTTTGTTATTGTACTTTTGGTGAAAACTGACTTTCTAGACATAAAATGTCACTTTTTTCACCTTATCATACTATTTCATCAACTTTTGCATTTTAATGTAAACAATCATATTTCGTAATATTTTGGGTCAGAAACATTTCATAGTACTATATTATGTCTAACTATGTGAAAAAAATCAAATTGGAGTACGTCGTGCACTTGATTATATGAGTTTGTTAGAAAAACCACTTTCCTTTGCTCCTAGCGCCTTCTCGTTCGCTGTATAGCGTTTTGAGCGGATAAAGAGCACAAGTGTGTTAGAGGACACAGGATGAATGGGAACTAATTTTGTTATTGTACTTTTGGTGAAAACTGACTTTCTAGACATAAAATGTCACTTTTTTCACCTTATCATACTATTTCATCAACTTTTGCATTTTAATGTAAACAATCATATTTCGTAATATTTTGGGTCAGAAACATTTCATAGTACTATATTATGTCTAACTATGTGAAAAAAATCAAATTGGAGTAGGTCGTGCACTTGATTATATGAGTTTGTTAGAAAAACCACTTTCCTTTGCTCCTAGCGCCTTCTCGTTCGCTGTATAGCGTTTTGAGCGGATAAAGAGCACAAGTGTGTTAGAGGACACAGGATGAATGGGAACTAATTTTGTTATTGTACTTTTGATGAAAACTGACTTTCTAGACATAAAATGTCACTTTTTTCACCTTATCATACTATTTCATCAACTTTTGCATTTTAATGTAAACAATCATATTTCGTAATATTTTGGGTCAGAAACATTTCATAGTACTATATTATGTCTAACTATGTGAAAAAAATCAAATTGGAGTAGGTCGTGCAACTGATTATATGAGTTTGTTAGAAAAACCACTTTCCTTTGCTCCTAGCGCCTTCTCGTTCGCTGTATAGCGTTTTGAGCGGATAAAGAGCACAAGTGTGTTAGAGGACACAGGATGAATGGGAACTAATTTTGTTATTGTACTTTTGATGAAAACTGACTTTCTAGACATAAAATGTCACTTTTTTCACCTTATCATACTATTTCATCAACTTTTGCATTTTAATGTAAACAATCATATTTCGTAATATTTTGGGTCAGAAACATTTCATAGTACTATATTATGTCTAACTATGTGAAAAAAATCAAATTGGAGTAGGTCGTGCACTTGATTATATGAGTTTGTTAGAAAAACCACTTTCCTTTGCTCCTAGCGCCTTCTCGTTCGCTGTATAGCGTTTTGAGCGGATAAAGAGCACAAGTGTGTTAGAGGACACAGGATGAATGGGAACTAATTTTGTTATTGTACTTTTGGTGAAAACTGACTTTCTAGACATAAAATGTCACTTTTTTCACCTTATCATACTATTTCATCAACTTTTGCATTTTAATGTAAACAATCATATTTCGTAATATTTTGGGTCAGAAACATTTCATAGTACTAAATTATGTCTAACTATGTGAAAAAAATCAAATTGGAGTAGGTCGTGCACTTGATTATATGAGTTTGTTAGAAAAACCACTTTCCTTTGCTCCTAGCGCCTTCTCGTTCGCTGTATAGCGTTTTGAGCGGATAAAGAGCACAAGTGTGTTAGAGGACACAGGATGAATGGGAACTAATTTTGTTATTGTACTTTTGGTGAAAACTGACTTTCTAGACATAAAATGTCACTTTTTTCACCTTATCATACTATTTCATCAACTTTTGCATTTTAATGTAAACAATCATATTTCGTAATATTTTGGGTCAGAAACATTTCATAGTACTAAATTATGTCTAACTATGTGAAAAAAATCAAATTGGAGTAGGTCGTGCACTTGATTATATGAGTTTGTTAGAAAAACCACTTTCCTTTGCTCCTAGCGCCTTCTCGTTCGCTGTATAGCGTTTTGAGCGGATAAAGAGCACAAGTGTGTTAGGGACACAGGATGAATGGGAACTAATTTTGTTATTGTACTTTTGATGAAAACTGACTTTCTAGACATAAAATGTCACTTTTTTCACCTTATCATACTATTTCATCAACTTTTGCATTTTAATGTAAACAATCATATTTCGTAATATTTTGGGTCAGAAACATTTCATAGTACTATATTATGTCTAACTATGTGAAAAAAATCAAATTGGAGTAGGTCGTGCACTTGATTATATGAGTTTGTTAGAAAAACCACTTTCCTTTGCTCCTAGCGCCTTCTCGTTCGCTGTATAGCGTTTTGAGCGGATAAAGAGCACAAGTGTGTTAGAGGACACAGGATGAATGGGAACTAATTTTGTTATTGTACTTTTGGTGAAAACTGACTTTCTAGACATAAAATGTCACTTTTTTCACCTTATCATACTATTTCATCAACTTTTGCATTTTAATGTAAACAATCATATTTCGTAATATTTTGGGTCAGAAACATTTCATAGTACTAAATTATGTCTAACTATGTGAAAAAAATCAAATTGGAGTAGGTCGGACAACTGATTATATGAGTTTGTTAGAAAAACCACTTTCCTTTGCTCCTAGCGCCTTCTCGTTCGCTGTATAGCGTTTTGAGCGGATAAAGAGCACAAGTGTGTTAGGGGACACAGGATGAATGGGAACTAATTTTGTTATTGTACTTTTGATGAAAACTGACTTTCTAGACATAAAATGTCACTTTTTTCACCTTATCATACTATTTCATCAACTTTTGCATTTTAATGTAAACAATCATATTTCGTAATATTTTGGGTCAGAAACATTTCATAGTACTATATTATGTCTAACTATGTGAAAAAAATCAAATTGGAGTAGGTCGTGCACTTGATTATATGAGTTTGTTAGAAAAACCACTTTCCTTTGCTCCTAGCGCCTTCTCGTTCGCTGTATAGCGTTTTGAGCGGATAAAGAGCACAAGTGTGTTAGAGGACACAGGATGAATGGGAACTAATTTTGTTATTGTACTTTTGGTGAAAACTGACTTTCTAGACATAAAATGTCACTTTTTTCACCTTATCATACTATTTCATCAACTTTTGCATTTTAATGTAAACAATCATATTTCGTAATATTTTGGGTCAGAAACATTTCATAGTACTATATTATGTCTAACTATGTGAAAAAAATCAAATTGGAGTAGGTCGTGCACTTGATTATATGAGTTTGTTAGAAAAACCACTTTCCTTTGCTCCTAGCGCCTTCTCGTTCGCTGTATAGCGTTTTGAGCGGATAAAGAGCACAAGTGTGTTAGAGGACACAGGATGAATGGGAACTAATTTTGTTATTGTACTTTTGGTGAAAACTGACTTTCTAGACATAAAATGTCACTTTTTTCACCTTATCATACTATTTCATCAACTTTTGCATTTTAATGTAAACAATCATATTTCGTAATATTTTGGGTCAGAAACATTTCATAGTACTATATTATGTCTAACTATGTGAAAAAAATCAAATTGGAGTAGGTCGTGCACTTGATTATATGAGTTTGTTAGAAAAACCACTTTCCTTTGCTCCTAGCGCCTTCTCGTTCGCTGTATAGCGTTTTGAGCGGATAAAGAGCACAAGTGTGTTAGAGGACACAGGATGAATGGGAACTAATTTTGTTATTGTACTTTTGGTGAAAACTGACTTTCTAGACATAAAATGTCACTTTTTTCACCTTATCAGACTATTTCATCAACTTTTGCATTTTAATGTAAACAATCATATTTCGTAATATTTTGGGTCAGAAACATTTCATAGTACTATATTATGTCTAACTATGTGAAAAAAATCTAATTGGAGTACGTCGTGCACTTGATTATATGAGTTTGTTAGAAAAACCACTTTCCTTTGCTCCTAGCGCCTTCTCGTTCGCTGTATAGCGTTTTGAGCGGATAAAGAGCACAAGTGTGTTAGAGGACACAGGATGAATGGGAACTAATTTTGTTATTGTACTTTTGGTGAAAACTGACTTTCTAGACATAAAATGTCACTTTTTTCACCTTATCATACTATTTCATCAACTTTTGCATTTTAATGTAAACAATCATATTTCGTAATATTTTGGGTCAGAAACATTTCATAGTACTAAATTATGTCTAACTATGTGAAAAAAATCAAATTGGAGTAGGTCGGACAACTGATTATATGAGTTTGTTAGAAAAACCACTTTCCTTTGCTCCTAGCGCCTTCTCGTTCGCTGTATAGCGTTTTGAGCGGATAAAGAGCACAAGTGTGTTAGAGGACACAGGATGAATGGGAACTAATTTTGTTATTGTACTTTTGATGAAAACTGACTTTCTAGACATAAAATGTCACTTTTTTCACCTTATCATACTATTTCATCAACTTTTGCATTTTAATGTAAACAATCATATTTCGTAATATTTTGGGTCAGAAACATTTCATAGTACTATATTATGTCTAACTATGTGAAAAAAATCAAATTGGAGTACGTCGTGCACTTGATTATATGAGTTTGTTAGAAAAACCACTTTCCTTTGCTCCTAGCGCCTTCTCGTTCGCTGTATAGCGTTTTGAGCGGATAAAGAGCACAAGTGTGTTAGAGGACACAGGATGAATGGGAACTAATTTTGTTATTGTACTTTTGGTGAAAACTGACTTTCTAGACATAAAATGTCACTTTTTTCACCTTATCATACTATTTCATCAACTTTTGCATTTTAATGTAAACAATCATATTTCGTAATATTTTGGGTCAGAAACATTTCATAGTACTATATTATGTCTAACTATGTGAAAAAAATCAAATTGGAGTAGGTCGTGCACTTGATTATATGAGTTTGTTAGAAAAACCACTTTCCTTTGCTCCTAGCGCCTTCTCGTTCGCTGTATAGCGTTTTGAGCGGATAAAGAGCACAAGTGTGTTAGAGGACACAGGATGAATGGGAACTAATTTTGTTATTGTACTTTTGGTGAAAACTGACTTTCTAGACATAAAATGTCACTTTTTTCACCTTATCAGACTATTTCATCAACTTTTGCATTTTAATGTAAACAATCATATTTCGTAATATTTTGGGTCAGAAACATTTCATAGTACTAAATTATGTCTAACTATGTGAAAAAAATCAAATTGGAGTAGGTCGTGCAACTTGATTATATGAGTTTGTTAGAAAAACCACTTTCCTTTGCTCCTAGCGCCTTCTCGTTCGCTGTATAGCGTTTTGAGCGGATAAAGAGCACAAGTGTGTTAGGGGACACAGGATGAATGGGAACTAATTTTGTTATTGTACTTTTGATGAAAACTGACTTTCTAGACATAAAATGTCACTTTTTTCACCTTATCATACTATTTCATCAACTTTTGCATTTTAATGTAAACAATCATATTTCGTAATATTTTGGGTCAGAAACATTTCATAGTACTATATTATGTCTAACTATGTGAAAAAAATCTAATTGGAGTACGTCGTGCACTTGATTATATGAGTTTGTTAGAAAAACCACTTTAGTTTGCTCCTAGCGCCTTCTCGTTCGCTGTATAGCGTTTTGAGCGGATAAAGAGCACAAGTGTGTTAGAGGACACAGGATGAATGGGAACTAATTTTGTTATTGTACTTTTGGTGAAAACTGACTTTCTAGACATAAAATGTCACTTTTTTCACCTTATCAGACTATTTCATCAACTTTTGCATTTTAATGTAAACAATCATATTTCGTAATATTTTGGGTCAGAAACATTTCATAGTACTAAATTATGTCTAACTATGTGAAAAAAATCAAATTGGAGTAGGTCGGACAACTGATTATATGAGTTTGTTAGAAAAACCACTTTCCTTTGCTCCTAGCGCCTTCTCGTTCGCTGTATAGCGTTTTGAGCGGATAAAGAGCACAAGTGTGTTAGAGGACACAGGATGAATGGGAACTAATTTTGTTATTGTACTTTTGGTGAAAACTGACTTTCTAGACATAAAATGTCACTTTTTTCACCTTATCATACTATTTCATCAACTTTTGCATTTTAATGTAAACAATCATATTTCGTAATATTTTGGGTCAGAAACATTTCATAGTACTATATTATGTCTAACTATGTGAAAAAAATCTAATTGGAGTACGTCGTGCACTTGATTATATGAGTTTGTTAGAAAAACCACTTTCCTTTGCTCCTAGCGCCTTCTCGTTCGCTGTATAGCGTTTTGAGCGGATAAAGAGCACAAGTGTGTTAGAGGACACAGGATGAATGGGAACTAATTTTGTTATTGTACTTTTGGTGAAAACTGACTTTCTAGACATAAAATGTCACTTTTTTCACCTTATCATACTTTTTCATCAACTTTTGCATTTTAATGTAAACAATCATATTTCGTAATATTTTGGGTCAGAAACATTTCATAGTACTAAATTATGTCTAACTATGTGAAAAAAATCAAATTGGAGTAGGTCGGACAACTGATTATATGAGTTTGTTAGAAAAACCACTTTCCTTTGCTCCTAGCGCCTTCTCGTTCGCTGTATAGCGTTTTGAGCGGATAAAGAGCACAAGTGTGTTAGGGGACACAGGATGAATGGGAACTAATTTTGTTATTGTACTTTTGATGAAAAGTGACTTTCTAGACATAAAATGTCACTTTTTTCACCTTATCATACTATTTCATCAACTTTTGCATTTTAATGTAAACAATCATATTTCGTAATATTTTGGGTCAGAAACATTTCATAGTACTATATTATGTCTAACTATGTGAAAAAAATCTAATTGGAGTACGTCGTGACTTGATTATATGAGTTTGTTAGAAAAACCACTTTCCTTTGCTCCTAGCGCCTTCTCGTTCGCTGTATAGCGTTTTGAGCGGATAAAGAGCACAAGTGTGTTAGGGGACACAGGATGAATGGGAACTAATTTTGTTATTGTACTTTTGATGAAAACTGACTTTCTAGACATAAAATGTCACTTTTTTCACCTTATCATACTTTTTCATCAACTTTTGCATTTTAATGTAAACAATCATATTTCGTAATATTTTGGGTCAGAAACATTTCATAGTACTATATTATGTCTAACTATGTGAAAAAAATCAAATTGGAGTAGGTCGTGCACTTGATTATATGAGTTTGTTAGAAAAACCACTTTCCTTTGCTCCTAGCGCCTTCTCGTTCGCTGTATAGCGTTTTGAGCGGATAAAGAGCACAAGTGTGTTAGAGGACACAGGATGAATGGGAACTAATTTTGTTATTGTACTTTTGGTGAAAACTGACTTTCTAGACATAAAATGTCACTTTTTTCACCTTATCATACTATTTCATCAACTTTTGCATTTTAATGTAAACAATCATATTTCGTAATATTTTGGGTCAGAAACATTTCATAGTACTAAATTATGTCTAACTATGTGAAAAAAATCAAATTGGAGTAGGTCGGACAACTGATTATATGAGTTTGTTAGAAAAACCACTTTCCTTTGCTCCTAGCGCCTTCTCGTTCGCTGTATAGCGTTTTGAGCGGATAAAGAGCACAAGTGTGTTAGGGGACACAGGATGAATGGGAACTAATTTTGTTATTGTACTTTTGATGAAAACTGACTTTCTAGACATAAAATGTCACTTTTTTCACCTTATCATACTTTTTCATCAACTTTTGCATTTTAATGTAAACAATCATATTTCGTAATATTTTGGGTCAGAAACATTTCATAGTACTATATTATGTCTAACTATGTGAAAAAAATCAAATTGGAGTAGGTCGTGCACTTGATTATATGAGTTTGTTAGAAAAACCACTTTCCTTTGCTCCTAGCGCCTTCTCGTTCGCTGTATAGCGTTTTGAGCGGATAAAGAGCACAAGTGTGTTAGAGGACACAGGATGAATGGGAACTAATTTTGTTATTGTACTTTTGGTGAAAACTGACTTTCTAGACATAAAATGTCACTTTTTTCACCTTATCAGACTATTTCATCAACTTTTGCATTTTAATGTAAACAATCATATTTCGTAATATTTTGGGTCAGAAACATTTCATAGTACTAAATTATGTCTAACTATGTGAAAAAAATCAAATTGGAGTAGGTCGGACAACTGATTATATGAGTTTGTTAGAAAAACCACTTTCCTTTGCTCCTAGCGCCTTCTCGTTCGCTGTATAGCGTTTTGAGCGGATAAAGAGCACAAGTGTGTTAGGGGACACAGGATGAATGGGAACTAATTTTGTTATTGTACTTTTGATGAAAAGTGACTTTCTAGACATAAAATGTCACTTTTTTCACCTTATCAGACTATTTCATCAACTTTTGCATTTTAATGTAAACAATCATATTTCGTAATATTTTGGGTCAGAAACATTTCATAGTACTAAATTATGTCTAACTATGTGAAAAAAATCAAATTGGAGTAGGTCGGACAACTGATTATATGACTTTGTTAGAAAAACCACTTTCCTTTGCTCCTAGCGCCTTCTCGTTCGCTGTATAGCGTTTTGAGCGGATAAAGAGCACAAGTGTGTTAGGGACACAGGATGAATGGGAACTAATTTTGTTATTGTACTTTTGATGAAAAGTGACTATCTTGACATGAAATGTCACTTTTTTCACCTTATCATACTTTTTCATCAACTTTTGCATTTTAATGTAAACAATCATATTTCGTAATATTTTGGGTCAGAAACATTTCATAGTACTATATTATGTCTAACTATGTGAAAAAAATCAAATTGGAGTAGGTCGTGCACTTGATTATATGAGTTTGTTAGAAAAACCACTTTCCTTTGCTCCTAGCGCCTTCTCGTTCGCTGTATAGCGTTTTGAGCGGATAAAGAGCACAAGTGTGTTAGAGGACACAGGATGAATGGGAACTAATTTTGTTATTGTACTTTTGGTGAAAACTGACTTTCTAGACATAAAATGTCACTTTTTTCACCTTATCATACTTTTTCATCAACTTTTGCATTTTAATGTAAACAATCATATTTCGTAATATTTTGGGTCAGAAACATTTCATAGTACTAAATTATGTCTAACTATGTGAAAAAAATCAAATTGGAGTAGGTCGGACAACTGATTATATGAGTTTGTTAGAAAAACCACTTTCCTTTGCTCCTAGCGCCTTCTCGTTCGCTGTATAGCGTTTTGAGCGGATAAAGAGCACAAGTGTGTTAGGGGACACAGGATGAATGGGAACTAATTTTGTTATTGTACTTTTGATGAAAAGTGACTATCTTGACATGAAATGTCACTTTTTTCACCTTATCATACTTTTTCATCAACTTTTGCATTTTAATGTAAACAATCATATTTCGTAATATTTTGGGTCAGAAACATTTCATAGTACTATATTATGTCTAACTATGTGAAAAAAATCTAATTGGAGTACGTCGTGCACTTGATTATATGAGTTTGTTAGAAAAACCACTTTCCTTTGCTCCTAGCGCCTTCTCGTTCGCTGTATAGCGTTTTGAGCGGATAAAGAGCACAAGTGTGTTAGAGGACACAGGATGAATGGGAACTAATTTTGTTATTGTACTTTTGGTGAAAACTGACTTTCTAGACATAAAATGTCACTTTTTTCACCTTATCAGACTATTTCATCAACTTTTGCATTTTAATGTAAACAATCATATTTCGTAATATTTTGGGTCAGAAACATTTCATAGTACTAAATTATGTCTAACTATGTGAAAAAAATCAAATTGGAGTAGGTCGGACAACTGATTATATGACTTTGTTAGAAAAACCACTTTCCCTTGCTCCTAGCGCCTTCTCGTTCGCTGTATAGCGTTTTGAGCGGATAAAGAGCACAAGTGTGTTAGAGGACACAGGATGAATGGGAACTAATTTTGTTATTGTACTTTTGGTGAAAACTGACTTTCTAGACATAAAATGTCACTTTTTTCACCTTATCATACTATTTCATCAACTTTTGCATTTTAATGTAAACAATCATATTTCGTAATATTTTGGGTCAGAAACATTTCATAGTACTATATTATGTCTAACTATGTGAAAAAAATCAAATTGGAGTACGTCGTGCACTTGATTATATGAGTTTGTTAGAAAAACCACTTTCCTTTGCTCCTAGCGCCTTCTCGTTCGCTGTATAGCGTTTTGAGCGGATAAAGAGCACAAGTGTGTTAGAGGACACAGGATGAATGGGAACTAATTTTGTTATTGTACTTTTGGTGAAAACTGACTTTCTAGACATAAAATGTCACTTTTTTCACCTTATCATACTTTTTCATCAACTTTTGCATTTTAATGTAAACAATCATATTTCGTAATATTTTGGGTCAGAAACATTTCATAGTACTAAATTATGTCTAACTATGTGAAAAAAATCAAATTGGAGTAGGTCGGACAACTGATTATATGACTTTGTTAGAAAAACCACTTTCCCTTGCTCCTAGCGCCTTCTCGTTCGCTGTATAGCGTTTTGAGCGGATAAAGAGCACAAGTCTGTTAGTGGACACAGTATGAATGGGAACTAATTTTGTTATTGTACTTTTGATGAAAAGTGACTATCTTGACATGAAATGTCACTTTTTTCACCTTATCATACTTTTTCATCAACTTTTGCATTTTAATGTAAACAATCATATTTCGTAATATTTTGGGTCAGAAACATTTCATAGTACTATATTATGCCTAACTATGTGAAAAAAATCAAATTGGAGTAGGTCGTGCACTTGATTATATGAGTTTGTTAGAAAAACCACTTTCCTTTGCTCCTAGCGCCTTCTCGTTCGCTGTATAGCGTTTTGAGCGGATAAAGAGCACAAGTGTGTTAGAGGACACAGGATGAATGGGAACTAATTTTGTTATTGTACTTTTGGTGAAAACTGACTTTCTAGACATAAAATGTCACTTTTTTCACCTTATCAGACTATTTCATCAACTTTTGCATTTTAATGTAAACAATCATATTTCGTAATATTTTGGGTCAGAAACATGTCATAGTACTAAATTATGTCTAACTATGTGAAAAAAATCAAATTGGAGTAGGTCGGACAACTGATTATATGACTTTGTTAGAAAAACCACTTTCCTTTGCTCCTAGCGCCTTCTCCTTCGCTGTATAGCGTTTTGAGCGGATAAAGAGCACAAGTGTGTTAGGGGACACAGGATGAATGGGAACTAATTTTGTTATTGTACTTTTGATGAAAAGTGACTATCTTGACATGAAATGTCACTTTTTTCACCTTATCATACTTTTTCATCAACTTTTGCATTTTAATGTAAACAATCATATTTCGTAATATTTTGGGTCAGAAACATTTCATAGTACTATATTATGTCTAACTATGTGAAAAAAATCTAATTGGAGTACGTCGTGCACTTGATTATATGAGTTTGTTAGAAAAACCACTTTAGTTTGCTCCTAGCGCCTTCTCGTTCGCTGTATAGCGTTTTGAGCGGATAAAGAGCACAAGTGTGTTAGAGGACACAGGATGAATGGGAACTAATTTTGTTATTGTACTTTTGGTGAAAACTGACTTTCTAGACATAAAATGTCACTTTTTTCACCTTATCAGACTATTTCATCAACTTTTGCATTTTAATGTAAACAATCATATTTCGTAATATTTTGGGTCAGAAACATTTCATAGTACTATACTATGTCTAACTATGTGAAAAAAATCAAATTGGAGTACGTCGTGCACTTGATTATATGACTTTGTTAGAAAAACCACTTTCCCTTGCTCCTAGCGCCTTCTCGTTCGCTGTATAGCGTTTTGAGCGGATAAAGAGCACAAGTGTGTTAGAGGACACCGGATGAATGGGAACTAATTTTGTTATTGTACTTTTGGTGAAAACTGACTTTCTAGACATAAAATGTCACTTTTTTCACCTTATCATACTATTTCATCAACTTTTGCATTTTAATGTAAACAATCATATTTCGTAATATTTTGGGTCAGAAACATTTCATAGTACTATATTATGTCTAACTATGTGAAAAAAATCTAATTGGAGTACGTCGTGCACTTGATTATATGAGTTTGTTAGAAAAACCACTTTCCTTTGCTCCTAGCGCCTTCTCGTTCGCTGTATGGCGTTTTGAGCGGATAAAGAGCACAAGTGTGTTAGAGGACACAGGATGAATGGGAACTAATTTTGTTATTGTACTTTTGGTGAAAACTGACTTTCTAGACATAAAATGTCACTTTTTACACCTTATCATACTTTTTCATCAACTTTTGCATTTTAATGTAAACAATCATATTTCGTAATATTTTGGGTCAGAAACATTTCATAGTGCTAAATTATGTCTAACTATGTGAAAAAAATCAAATTGGAGTAGGTCGGACAACTGATTATATGACTTTGTTAGAAAAACCACTTTCCCTTGCTCCTAGCGCCTTCTCGTTCGCTGTATAGCGTTTTGAGCGGATAAAGAGCACAAGTCTGTTAGTGGACACAGTATGAATGGGAACTAATTTTGTTATTGTACTTTTGATGAAAAGTGACTATCTTGACATGAAATGTCACTTTTTTCACCTTATCATACTTTTTCATCAACTTTTACATTTTAATGTAAACAATCATATTTCGTAATATTTTGGGTCAGAAACATTTCATAGTACTAAATTATGTCTAACTATGTGAAAAAAATCAAATTGGAGTACGTCGTGCGCTTGATTATATGAGTTTGTTAGAAAAACCACTTTCCTTTGCTCCTAGCGCCTTCTCGTTCGCTGTATAGCGTTTTGAGCGGATAAAGAGCACAAGTGTGTTAGGGGACACAGGATGAATGGGAACTAATTTTGTTATTGTACTTTTGATGAAAACTGACTTTCTAGACATAAAATGTCACTTTTTTCACCTTATCATACTTTTTCATCAACTTTTGCATTTTAATGTAAACAATCATATTTCGTAATATTTTGGGTCAGAAACATTTCATAGTACTATATTATGTCTAACTATGTGAAAAAAATCAAATTGGAGTAGGTCGTGCACTTGATTATATGAGTTTGTTAGAAAAACCACTTTCCTTTGCTCCTAGCGCCTTCTCGTTCGCTGTATAGCGTTTTGAGCGGATAAAGAGCACAAGTGTGTTAGAGGACACAGGATGAATGGGAACTAATTTTGTTATTGTACTTTTGGTGAAAACTGACTTTCTAGACATAAAATGTCACTTTTTTCACCTTATCAGACTATTTCATCAACTTTTGCATTTTAATGTAAACAATCATATTTCGTAATATTTTGGGTCAGAAACATTTCATAGTACTAAATTATGTCTAACTATGTGAAAAAAATCAAATTGGAGTAGGTCGGACAACTGATTATATGACTTTGTTAGAAAAACCACTTTCCTTTGCTCCTAGCGCCTTCTCGTTCGCTGTACAGCGTTTTGAGCGGATAAAGAGCACAAGTGTGTTACGGGACACAGGATGAATGGGAACTAATCTTGTTATTGTACTTTTGATGAAAAGTGACTATCTTGACATGAAATGTCACTTTTTTCACCTTATCATACTATTTCATCAACTTTTGCATTTTAATGTAAACAATCATATTTCGTAATATTTTGGGTCAGAAACATTTCATAGTACTATATTATGTCTAACTATGTGAAAAAAATCTAATTGGAGTACGTCGTGCACTTGATTATATGAGTTTGTTAGAAAAACCACTTTAGTTTGCTCCTAGCGCCTTCTCGTTCGCTGTATAGCGTTTTGAGCGGATAAAGAGCACAAGTGTGTTAGTGGACACAGGATGAATGGGAACTAATTTTGTTATTGTACTTTTGGTGAAAACTGACTTTCTAGACATAAAATGTCACTTTTTTCACCTTATCAGACTATTTCATCAACTTTTGCATTTTAATGTAAACAATCATATTTCGTAATATTTTGGGTCAGAAACATTTCATAGTACTAAATTATGTCTAACTATGTGAAAAAAATCAAATTGGAGTAGGTCGTGCGCTTGATTATATGAGTTTGTTAGAAAAACCACTTTCCTTTGCTCCTAGCGCCTTCTCGTTCGCTGTATAGCGTTTTGAGCGGATAAAGAGCACAAGTGTGTTAGAGGACACAGGATGAATGGGAACTAATTTTGTTATTGTACTTTTGGTGAAAACTGACTTTCTAGACATAAAATGTCACTTTTTTCACCTTATCAGACTATTTCATCAACTTTTGCATTTTAATGTAAACAATCATATTTCGTAATATTTTGGGTCAGAAACATTTCATAGTACTATATTATGTCTAACTATGTGAAAAAAATCTAATTGGAGTACGTCGTGCACTTGATTATATGAGTTTGTTAGAAAAACCACTTTCCTTTGCTCCTAGCGCCTTCTCGTTCGCTGTATAGCGTTTTGAGCGGATAAAGAGCACAAGTGTGTTAGAGGACACAGGATGAATGGGAACTAATTTTGTTATTGTACTTTTGGTGAAAACTGACTTTCTAGACATAAAATGTCACTTTTTTCACCTTATCAGACTATTTCATCAACTTTTGCATTTTAATGTAAACAATCATATTTCGTAATATTTTGGGTCAGAAACATTTCATAGTACTATATTATGTCTAACTATGTGAAAAAAATCAAATTGGAGTAGGTCGTGCACTTGATTATATGACTTTGTTAGAAAAACCACTTTCCTTTGCTCCTAGCGCCTTCTCGTTCGCTGTATAGCGTTTTGAGCGGATAAAGAGCACAAGTGTGTTAGAGGACACAGGATGAATGGGAACTAATTTTGTTATTGTACTTTTGGTGAAAACTGACTTTCTAGACATAAAATGTCACTTTTTTCACCTTATCATACTATTTCATCAACTTTTGCATTTTAATGTAAACAATCATATTTCGTAATATTTTGGGTCAGAAACATTTCATAGTACTATATTATGTCTAACTATGTGAAAAAAATCAAATTGGAGTAGGTCGTGCACTTGATTATATGAGTTTGTTAGAAAAACCACTTTCCTTTGCTCCTAGCGCCTTCTCGTTCGCTGTATAGCGTTTTGAGCGGATAAAGAGCACAAGTGTGTTAGAGGACACAGGATGAATGGGAACTAATTTTGTTATTGTACTTTTGGTGAAAACTGACTTTCTAGACATAAAATGTCACTTTTTTCACCTTATCATACTTTTTCATCAACTTTTGCATTTTAATGTAAACAATCATATTTCGTAATATTTTGGGTCAGAAACATTTCATAGTACTAAATTATGTCTAACTATGTGAAAAAAATCAAATTGGAGTAGGTCGTGCAACTTGATTATATGAGTTTGTTAGAAAAACCACTTTCCTTTGCTCCTAGCGCCTTCTCGTTCGCTGTATAGCGTTTTGAGCGGATAAAGAGCACAAGTGTGTTAGGGGACACAGGATGAATGGGAACTAATTTTGTTATTGTACTTTTGATGAAAACTGACTTTCTAGACATAAAATGTCACTTTTTTCACCTTATCATACTATTTCATCAACTTTTGCATTTTAATGTAAACAATCATATTTCGTAATATTTTGGGTCAGAAACATTTCATAGTACTATATTATGTCTAACTATGTGAAAAAAATCAAATTGGAGTAGGTCGGACAACTGATTATATGAGTTTGTTAGAAAAACCACTTTCCTTTGCTCCTAGCGCCTTCTCGTTCGCTGTATAGCGTTTTGAGCGGATAAAGAGCACAAGTGTGTTAGAGGACACAGGATGAATGGGAACTAATTTTGTTATTGTACTTTTGATGAAAAGTGACTATCTTGACATGAAATGTCACTTTTTTCACCTTATCATACTATTTCATCAACTTTTGCATTTTAATGTAAACAATCATATTTCGTAATATTTTGGGTCAGAAACATTTCATAGTACTATATTATGTCTAACTATGTGAAAAAAATCAAATTGGAGTAGGTCGTGCACTTGATTATATGAGTTTGTTAGAAAAACCACTTTCCTTTGCTCCTAGCGCCTTCTCGTTCGCTGTATAGCGTTTTGAGCGGATAAAGAGCACAAGTGTGTTAGAGGACACAGGATGAATGGGAACTAATTTTGTTATTGTACTTTTGGTGAAAACTGACTTTCTAGACATAAAATGTCACTTTTTTCACCTTATCAGACTATTTCATCAACTTTTGCATTTTAATGTAAACAATCATATTTCGTAATATTTTGGGTCAGAAACATTTCATAGTACTAAATTATGTCTAACTATGTGAAAAAAATCAAATTGGAGTAGGTCGTGCAACTTGATTATATGACTTTGTTAGAAAAACCACTTTCCTTTGCTCCTAGCGCCTTCTCGTTCGCTGTATAGCATTTTGAGCGGATAAAGAGCACAAGTGTGTTACGGGACACAGGATGAATGGGAACTAATTTTGTTATTGTACTTTTGATGAAAACTGACTTTCTAGACATAAAATGTCACTTTTTTCACCTTATCATACTTTTTCATCAACTTTTGCATTTTAATGTAAACAATCATATTTCGTAATATTTTGGGTCAGAAACATTTCATAGTACTATATTATGTCTAACTATGTGAAAAAAATCAAATTGGAGTACGTCGTGCACTTGATTATATGAGTTTGTTAGAAAAACCACTTTCCTTTGCTCCTAGCGCCTTCTCGTTCGCTGTATAGCGTTTTGAGCGGATAAAGAGCACAAGTGTGTTAGGGGACACAGGATGAATGGGAACTAATTTTGTTATTGTACTTTTGATGAAAACTGACTTTCTAGACATAAAATGTCACTTTTTTCACCTTATCATACTTTTTCATCAACTTTTGCATTTTAATGTAAACAATCATATTTCGTAATATTTTGGGTCAGAAACATTTCATAGTACTAAATTATGTCTAACTATGTGAAAAAAATCAAATTGGAGTAGGTCGGACAACTGATTATATGAGTTTGTTAGAAAAACCACTTTCCTTTGCTCCTAGCGCCTTCTCGTTCGCTGTATAGCGTTTTGAGCGGATAAAGAGCACAAGTGTGTTACGGGACACAGGATGAATGGGAACTAATTTTGTTATTGTACTTTTGATGAAAAGTGACTATCTTGACATGAAATGTCACTTTTTTCACCTTATCATACTTTTTCATCAACTTTTGCATTTTAATGTAAACAATCATATTTCGTAATATTTTGGGTCAGAAACATTTCATAGTACTATATTATGTCTAACTATGTGAAAAAAATCTAATTGGAGTACGTCGTGCACTTGATTATATGAGTTTGTTAGAAAAACCACTTTCCTTTGCTCCTAGCGCCTTCTCGTTCGCTGTATAGCGTTTTGAGCGGATAAAGAGCACAAGTGTGTTAGGGGACACAGGATGAATGGGAACTAATTTTGTTATTGTACTTTTGGTGAAAACTGACTTTCTAGACATAAAATGTGACTTTTTTCACCTTATCAGACTATTTCATCAACTTTTGCATTTTAATGTAAACAATCATATTTCGTAATATTTTGGGTCAGAAACATTTCATAGTACTATACTATGTCTAACTATGTGAAAAAAATCAAATTGGAGTAGGTCGTGCACTTGATTATATGACTTTGTTAGAAAAACCACTTTCCCTTGCTCCTAGCGCCTTCTCGTTCGCTGTATAGCGTTTTGAGCGGATAAAGAGCACAAGTGTGTTAGAGGACACAGGATGAATGGGAACTAATTTTGTTATTGTACTTTTGGTGAAAACTGACTTTCTAGACATAAAATGTCACTTTTTTCACCTTATCATACTATTTCATCAACTTTTGCATTTTAATGTAAACAATCATATTTCGTAATATTTTGGGTCAGAAACATTTCATAGTACTATATTATGTCTAACTATGTGAAAAAAATCTAATTGGAGTACGTCGTGCACTTGATTATATGAGTTTGTTAGAAAAACCACTTTCCTTTGCTCCTAGCGCCTTCTCGTTCGCTGTATAGCGTTTTGAGCGGATAAAGAGCACAAGTGTGTTAGAGGACACAGGATGAATGGGAACTAATTTTGTTATTGTACTTTTGGTGAAAACTGACTTTCTAGACATAAAATGTCACTTTTTACACCTTATCATTCTTTTTCATCAACTTTTGCATTTTAATGTAAACAATCATATTTCGTAATATTTTGGGTCAGAAACATTTCATAGTGCTAAATTATGTCTAACTATGTGAAAAAAATCAAATTGGAGTAGGTCGGACAACTGATTATATGACTTTGTTAGAAAAACCACTTTCCCTTGCTCCTAGCGCCTTCTCGTTCGCTGTACAGCGTTTTGAGCGGATAAAGAGCACAAGTGTGTTACGGGACACAGGATGAATGGGAACTAATTTTGTTATTGTACTTTTGATGAAAAGTGACTATCTTGACATGAAATGTCACTTTTTTCACCTTATCATACTTTTTCATCAACTTTTGCATTTTAATGTAAACAATCATATTTCGTAATATTTTGGGTCAGAAACATTTCATAGTACTAAATTATGTCTAACTATGTGAAAAAAATCAAATTGGAGTACGTCGTGCGCTTGATTATATGAGTTTGTTAGAAAAACCACTTTCCTTTGCTCCTAGCGCCTTCTCGTTCGCTGTATAGCGTTTTGAGCGGATAAAGAGCACAAGTGTGTTAGGGGACACAGGATGAATGGGAACTAATTTTGTTATTGTACTTTTGATGAAAACTGACTTTCTAGACATAAAATGTCACTTTTTTCACCTTATCATACTTTTTCATCAACTTTTGCATTTTAATGTAAACAATCATATTTCGTAATATTTTGGGTCAGAAACATTTCATAGTACTATATTATGTCTAACTATGTGAAAAAAATCAAATTGGAGTAGGTCGGACACTGATTATATGACTTTGTTAGAAAAACCACTTTCCTTTGCTCCTAGCGCCTTCTCGTTCGCTGTACAGCGTTTTGAGCGGATAAAGAGCACAAGTGTGTTACGGGACACAGGATGAATGGGAACTAATTTTGTTATTGTACTTTTGATGAAAAGTGACTATCTTGACATGAAATGTCACTTTTTTCACCTTATCATACTATTTCATCAACTTTTGCATTTTAATGTAAACAATCATATTTCGTAATATTTTGGGTCAGAAACATTTCATAGTACTATATTATGTCTAACTATGTGAAAAAAATCAAATTGGAGTAGGTCGGCACTTGATTATATGAGTTTGTTAGAAAAACCACTTTCCTTTGCTCCTAGCGCCTTCTCGTTCGCTGTATAGCGTTTTGAGCGGATAAAGAGCACAAGTGTGTTAGAGGACACAGGATGAATGGGAACTAATTTTGTTATTGTACTTTTGGTGAAAACTGACTTTCTAGACATAAAATGTCACTTTTTTCACCTTATCAGACTATTTCATCAACTTTTGCATTTTAATGTAAACAATCATATTTCGTAATATTTTGGGTCAGAAACATTTCATAGTACTATATTATGTCTAACTATGTGAAAAAAATCAAATTGGAGTAGGTCGTGCACTTGATTATATGAGTTTGTTAGAAAAACCACTTTCCTTTGCTCCTAGCGCCTTCTCGTTCGCTGTATAGCGTTTTGAGCGGATAAAGAGCACAAGTGTGTTAGAGGACACAGGATGAATGGGAACTAATTTTGTTATTGTACTTTTGGTGAAAACTGACTTTCTAGACATAAAATGTCACTTTTTTCACCTTATCATACTTTTTCATCAACTTTTGCATTTTAATGTAAACAATCATATTTCGTAATATTTTGGGTCAGAAACATTTCATAGTACTATATTATGTCTAACTATGTGAAAAAAATCTAATTGGAGTACGTCGTGCACTTGATTATATGAGTTTGTTAGAAAAACCACTTTAGTTTGCTCATAGCGCCTTCTCGTTCGCTGTATAGCGTTTTGAGCGGATAAAGAGCACAAGTGTGTTAGAGGACACAGGATGAATGGGAACTAATTTTGTTATTGTACTTTTGGTGAAAACTGACTTTCTAGACATAAAATGTCACTTTTTTCACCTTATCAGACTATTTCATCAACTTTTGCATTTTAATGTAAACAATCATATTTCGTAATATTTTGGGTCAGAAACATGTCATAGTACTAAATTATGTCTAACTATGTGAAAAAAATCAAATTGGAGTAGGTCGGACAACTGATTATATGAGTTTGTTAGAAAAACCACTTTCCTTTGCTCCTAGCGCCTTCTCGTTCGCTGTATAGCGTTTTGAGCGGATAAAGAGCACAAGTGTGTTAGAGGACACAGGATGAATGGGAACTAATTTTGTTATTGTACTTTTGGTGAAAACTGACTTTCTAGACATAAAATGTCACTTTTTTCACCTTATCAGACTATTTCATCAACTTTTGCATTTTAATGTAAACAATCATATTTCGTAATATTTTGGGTCAGAAACATTTCATAGTACTAAATTATGTCTAACTGTGTGAAAAAAATCAAATTGGAGTACGTCGTGCGCTTGATTATATGAATTTGTTAGAAAAACCACTTTCCTTTGCTCCTAGCGCCTTCTCGTTCGCTGTATAGCGTTTTGAGCGGATAAAGAGCACAAGTGTGTTAGGGGACACAGGATGAATGGGAACTAATTTTGTTATTGTACTTTTGATGAAAACTGACTTTCTAGACATAAAATGTCACTTTTTTCACCTTATCATACTTTTTCATCAACTTTTGCATTTTAATGTAAACAATCATATTTCGTAATATTTTGGGTCAGAAACATTTCATAGTACTATATTATGTCTAACTATGTGAAAAAAATCAAATTGGAGTAGGTCGTGCACTTGATTATATGAGTTTGTTAGAAAAACCACTTTCCTTTGCTCCTAGCGCCTTCTCGTTCGCTGTATAGCGTTTTGAGCGGATAAAGAGCCCAAGTGTGTTAGAGGACACAGGATGAATGGGAACTAATTTTGTTATTGTACTTTTGGTGAAAACTGACTTTCTAGACATAAAATGTCACTTTTTTCACATTATCAGACTATTTCATCAACTTTTGCATTTTAATGTAAACAATCATATTTCGTAATATTTTGGTCAGAAACATTTCATAGTACTAAATTATGTCTAACTATGTGAAAAAAATCAAATTGGAGTAGGTCGGACAACTGATTATATGACTTTGTTAGAAAAACCACTTTCCTTTGCTCCTAGCGCCTTCTCGTTCGCTGTATAGCGTTTTGAGCGGATAAAGAGCACAAGTGTGTTACAGGACACAGGATGAATGGGAACTAATTTTGTTATTGTACTTTTGATGAAAAGTGACTATCTTGACATGAAATGTCACTTTTTTCACCTTATCATACTATTTCATCAACTTTTGCATTTTAATGTAAACAATCATATTTCGTAATATTTTGGGTCAGAAACATTTCATAGTACTATATTATGTCTAACTATGTGAAAAAAATCTAATTGGAGTACGTCGTGCACTTGATTATATGAGTTTGTTAGAAAAACCACTTTCCTTTGCTCCTAGCGCCTTCTCGTTCGCTGTATAGCGTTTTGAGCGGATAAAGAGCACAAGTGTGTTAGAGGACACAGGATGAATGGGAACTAATTTTGTTATTGTACTTTTGGTGAAAACTGACTTTCTAGACATAAAATGTCACTTTTTTCACCTTATCATACTTTTTCATCAACTTTTGCATTTTAATGTAAACAATCATATTTCGTAATATTTTGGGTCAGAAACATTTCATAGTACTAAATTATGTCTAACTATGTGAAAAAAATCAAATTGGAGTAGGTCGGACAACTGATTATATGAGTTTGTTAGAAAAACCACTTTCCTTTGCTCCTAGCGCCTTCTCGTTCGCTGTATAGCATTTTGAGCGGATAAAGAGCACAAGTGTGTTAGAGGACACAGGATGAATGGGAACTAATTTTGTTATTGTACTTTTGATGAAAACTGACTTTCTAGACATAAAATGTCACTTTTTTCACCTTATCATACTATTTCATCAACTTTTGCATTTTAATGTAAACAATCATATTTCGTAATATTTTGGGTCAGAAACATTTCATAGTACTATATTATGTCTAACTATGTGAAAAAAATCTAATTGGAGTACGTCGTGCACTTGATTATATGAGTTTGTTAGAAAAACCACTTTAGTTTGCTCCTAGCGCCTTCTCGTTCGCTGTATAGCGTTTTGAGCGGATAAAGAGCACAAGTGTGTTAGAGGACACAGGATGAATGGGAACTAATTTTGTTATTGTACTTTTGGTGAAAACTGACTTTCTAGACATAAAATGTCACTTTTTTCACCTTATCAGACTATTTCATCAACTTTTGCATTTTAATGTAAACAATCATATTTCGTAATATTTTGGGTCAGAAACATGTCATAGTACTAAATTATGTCTAACTATGTGAAAAAAATCAAATTGGAGTAGGTCGGACAACTGATTATATGAGTTTGCTAGAAAAACCACTTTCCTTTGCTCCTAGCGCCTTCTCGTTCGCTGTATAGCGTTTTGAGCGGATAAAGAGCACAAGTGTGTTAGGGGACACAGGATGAATGGGAACTAATTTTGTTATTGTACTTTTGATGAAAACTGACTTTCTAGACATAAAATGTCACTTTTTTCACATTATCATACTTTTTCATCAACTTTTGCATTTTAATGTAAACAATCATATTTCGTAATATTTTGGGTCAGAAACATTTCATAGTACTATATTATGTCTAACTATGTGAAAAAAATCAAATTGGAGTAGGTCGTGCACTTGATTATATGAGTTTGTTAGAAAAACCACTTTCCTTTGCTCCTAGCGCCTTCTCGTTCGCTGTATAGCGTTTTGAGCGGATAAAGAGCACAAGTGTGTTAGAGGACACAGGATGAATGGGAACTAATTTTGTTATTGTACTTTTGGTGAAAACTGACTTTCTAGACATAAAATGTCACTTTTTTCACCTTATCAGACTATTTCATCAACTTTTGCATTTTAATGTAAACAATCATATTTCGTAATATTTTGGTCAGAAACATTTCATAGTACTAAATTATGTCTAACTATGTGAAAAAAATCAAATTGGAGTAGGTCGGACAACTGATTATATGACTTTGTTAGAAAAACCACTTTCCTTTGCTCCTAGCGATTTCTCGTTCGCTGTATAGCATTTTGAGCGGATAAAGAGCACAAGTGTGTTACGGGACACAGGATGAATGGGAACTAATTTTGTTATTGTACTTTTGATGAAAAGTGACTATCTTGACATGAAATGTCACTTTTTTCACCTTATCATACTATTTCATCAACTGTTGCATTTTAATGTAAACAATCATATTTCGTAATATTTTGGGTCAGAAACATTTCATAGTACTATATTATGTCTAACTATGTGAAAAAAATCTAATTGGAGTACGTCGTGCACTTGATTATATGAGTTTGTTAGAAAAACCACTTTCCTTTGCTCCTAGCGCCTTCTCGTTCGCTGTATAGCGTTTTGAGCGGATAAAGAGCACAAGTGTGTTAGAGGACACAGGATGAATGGGAACTAATTTTGTTATTGTACTTTTGGTGAAAACTGACTTTCTAGACATAAAATGTCACTTTTTTCACCTTATCATACTATTTCATCAACTTTTGCATTTTAATGTAAACAATCATATTTCGTAATATTTTGGGTCAGAAACATTTCATAGTACTATATTATGTCTAACTATGTGAAAAAAATCTAATTGGAGTACGTCGTGCACTTGATTATATGAGTTTGTTAGAAAAACCACTTTAGTTTGCTCATAACGCCTTCTCGTTCGCTGTATAGCGTTTTGAGCGGATAAAGAGCACAAGTGTGTTAGAGGACACAGGATGAATGGGAACTAATTTTGTTATTGTACTTTTGGTGAAAACTGACTTTCTAGACATAAAATGTCACTTTTTTCACCTTATCAGACTATTTCATCAACTTTTGCATTTTAATGTAAACAATCATATTTCGTAATATTTTGGGTCAGAAACATTTCATAGTACTATATTATGTCTAACTATGTGAAAAAAATCAAATTGGAGTAGGTCGGACAACTGATTATATGAGTTTGTTAGAAAAACCACTTTCCTTTGCTCCTAGCGCCTTCTCGTTCGCTGTATAGCGTTTTGAGCGGATAAAGAGCACAAGTGTGTTAGAGGACACAGGATGAATGGGAACTAATTTTGTTATTGTACTTTTGGTGAAAACTGACTTTCTAGACATAAAATGTCACTTTTTTCACCTTATCAGACTATTTCATCAACTTTTGCATTTTAATGTAAACAATCATATTTCGTAATATTTTGGGTCAGAAACATTTCATAGTACTAAATTATGTCTAACTATGTGAAAAAAATCAAATTGGAGTACGTCGTGCGCTTGATTATATGAATTTGTTAGAAAAACCACTTTCCTTTGCTCCTAGCGCCTTCTCGTTCGCTGTATAGCGTTTTGAGCGGATAAAGAGCACAAGTGTGTTAGGGGACACAGGATGAATGGGAACTAATTTTGTTATTGTACTTTTGATGAAAACTGACTTTCTAGACATAAAATGTCACTTTTTTCACCTTATCAGACTATTTCATCAACTTTTGCATTTTAATGTAAACAATCATATTTCGTAATATTTTGGTCAGAAACATTTCATAGTACTAAATTATGTCTAACTATGTGAAAAAAATCAAATTGGAGTCGGTCGGACAACTGATTATATGACTTTTTTAGAAAAACCACTTTCCTTTGCTCCTAGCGATTTCTCGTTCGCTGTATAGCATTTTGAGCGGATAAAGAGCACAAGTGTGTTACGGGACACAGGATGAATGGGAACTAATTTTGTTATTGTACTTTTGGTGAAAACTGACTTTCTAGACATAAAATGTCACTTTTTTCACCTTATCAGACTATTTCATCAACTTTTGCATTTTAATGTAAACAATCATATTTCGTAATATTTTGGGTCAGAAACATGTCATAGTACTAAATTATGTCTAACTATGTGAAAAAAATCAAATTGGAGTAGGTCGGACAACTGATTATATGAGTTTGCTAGAAAAACCACTTTCCTTTGCTCCTAGCGCCTTCTCGTTCGCTGTATAGCGTTTTGAGCGGATAAAGAGCACAAGTGTGTTAGGGGACACAGGATGAATGGGAACTAATTTTGTTATTGTACTTTTGATGAAAACTGACTTTCTAGACATAAAATGTCACTTTTTTCACATTATCATACTTTTTCATCAACTTTTGCATTTTAATGTAAACAATCATATTTCGTAATATTTTGGGTCAGAAACATTTCATAGTACTATATTATGTCTAACTATGTGAAAAAAATCAAATTGGAGTAGGTCGTGCACTTGATTATATGAGTTTGTTAGAAAAACCACTTTCCTTTGCTCCTAGCGCCTTCTCGTTCGCTGTATAGCGTTTTGAGCGGATAAAGAGCACAAGTGTGTTAGAGGACACAGGATGAATGGGAACTAATTTTGTTATTGTACTTTTGGTGAAAACTGACTTTCTAGACATAAAATGTCACTTTTTTCACCTTATCAGACTATTTCATCAACTTTTGCATTTTAATGTAAACAATCATATTTCGTAATATTTTGGTCAGAAACATTTCATAGTACTAAATTATGTCTAACTATGTGAAAAAAATCAAATTGGAGTAGGTCGGACAACTGATTATATGACTTTGTTAGAAAAACCACTTTCCTTTGCTCCTAGCGATTTCTCGTTCGCTGTATAGCATTTTGAGCGGATAAAGAGCACAAGTGTGTTACGGGACACAGGATGAATGGGAACTAATTTTGTTATTGTACTTTTGATGAAAAGTGACTATCTTGACATGAAATGTCACTTTTTTCACCTTATCATACTATTTCATCAACTGTTTCATTTTAATGTAAACAATCATATTTCGTAATATTTTGGGTCAGAAACATTTCATAGTACTATATTATGTCTAACTATGTGAAAAAAATCTAATTGGAGTAGGTCGTGCACTTGATTATATGAGTTTGTTAGAAAAACCACTTTAGTTTGCTCATAACGCCTTCTCGTTCGCTGTATAGCGTTTTGAGCGGATAAAGAGCACAAGTGTGTTAGAGGACACAGGATGAATGGGAACTAATTTTGTTATTGTACTTTTGGTGAAAACTGACTTTCTAGACATAAAATGTCACTTTTTTCACCTTATCAGACTATTTCATCAACTTTTGCATTTTAATGTAAACAATCATATTTCGTAATATTTTGGGTCAGAAACATTTCATAGTACTATATTATGTCTAACTATGTGAAAAAAATCAAATTGGAGTAGGTCGGACAACTGATTATATGAGTTTGTTAGAAAAACCACTTTCCTTTGCTCCTAGCGCCTTCTCGTTCGCTGTATAGCGTTTTGAGCGGATAAAGAGCACAAGTGTGTTAGAGGACACAGGATGAATGGGAACTAATTTTGTTATTGTACTTTTGGTGAAAACTGACTTTCTAGACATAAAATGTCACTTTTTTCACCTTATCAGACTATTTCATCAACTTTTGCATTTTAATGTAAACAATCATATTTCGTAATATTTTGGGTCAGAAACATTTCATAGTACTAAATTATGTCTAACTATGTGAAAAAAATCAAATTGGAGTACGTCGTGCGCTTGATTATATGAATTTGTTAGAAAAACCACTTTCCTTTGCTCCTAGCGCCTTCTCGTTCGCTGTATAGCGTTTTGAGCGGATAAAGAGCACAAGTGTGTTAGGGGACACAGGATGAATGGGAACTAATTTTGTTATTGTACTTTTGATGAAAACTGACTTTCTAGACATAAAATGTCACTTTTTTCACCTTATCAGACTATTTCATCAACTTTTGCATTTTAATGTAAACAATCATATTTCGTAATATTTTGGTCAGAAACATTTCATAGTACTAAATTATGTCTAACTATGTGAAAAAAATCAAATTGGAGTCGGTCGGACAACTGATTATATGACTTTTTTAGAAAAACCACTTTCCTTTGCTCCTAGCGATTTCTCGTTCGCTGTATAGCATTTTGAGGGGATAAAGAGCACAAGTGTGTTACGGGACACAGGATGAATGGGAACTAATTTTGTTATTGTACTTTTGATGAAAAGTGACTATCTTGACATGAAATGTCACTTTTTTCACCTTATCATACTATTTCATCAACTTTTGCATTTTAATGTAAACAATCATATTTCGTAATATTTTGGGTCAGAAACATTTCATAGTACTAAATTATGTCTAACTATGTGAAAAAAATCAAATTGGAGTAGGTCGGACAACTGATTATATGACTTTGTTAGAAAAACCACTTTCCTTTGCTCCTAGCGCCTTCTCGTTCGCTGTATAGCGTTTTGAGCGGATAAAGAGCACAAGTGTGTTACGGGACACAGGATGAATGGGAACTAATTTTGTTATTGTACTTTTGATGAAAAGTGACTATCTTGACATGAAATGTAACTTTTTTAACCTTATCATACTATTTCATCAACTTTTGCATTTTAATGTAAACAATCATATTTCGTAATATTTTGGGTCAGAAAAATTTCATAGTACTATATTATGTCTAACTATGTGAAAAAAATCTAATTGGAGTACGTCGTGCACTTGATTATATGAGTTTGTTAGAAAACCACTTTCCTTTGCTCCTAGCGCCTTCTCGTTCGCTGTATAGCGTTTTGAGCGGATAAAGAGCACAAGTGTGTTAGAGGACACAGGATGAATGGGAACTAATTTTGTTATTGTACTTTTGGTGAAAACTGACTTTCTAGACATAAAATGTCACTTTTTTCACCTTATCATACTTTTTCATCAACTTTTGCATTTTAATGTAAACAATCATATTTCGTAATATTTTGGGTCAGAAACATTTCATAGTACTAAATTATGTCTAACTATGTGAAAAAAATCAAATTGGAGTAGGTCGGACAACTGATTATATGAGTTTGTTAGAAAAACCACTTTCCTTTGCTCCTAGCGCCTTCTCGTTCGCTGTATAGCATTTTGAGCGGATAAAGAGCACAAGTGTGTTAGGGGACACAGGATGAATGGGAACTAATTTTGTTATTGTACTTTTGATGAAAACTGACTTTCTAGACATAAAATGTCACTTTTTTCACCTTATCATACTATTTCATCAACTTTTGCATTTTAATGTAAACAATCATATTTCGTAATATTTTGGGTCAGAAACATTTCATAGTACTATATTATGTCTAACTATGTGAAAAAAATCTAATTGGAGTACGTCGTGCACTTGATTATATGAGTTTGTTAGAAAAACCACTTTAGTTTGCTCCTAGCGCCTTCTCGTTCGCTGTATAGCGTTTTGAGCGGATAAAGAGCACAAGTGTGTTAGAGGACACAGGATGAATGGGAACTAATTTTGTTATTGTACTTTTGGTGAAAACTGACTTTCTAGACATAAAATGTCACTTTTTTCACCTTATCAGACTATTTCATCAACTTTTGCATTTTAATGTAAACAATCATATTTCGTAATATTTTTGGTCAGAAACATGTCATAGTACTAAATTATGTCTAACTATGTGAAAAAAATCAAATTGGAGTAGGTCGGACAACTGATTATATGAGTTTGTTAGAAAAACCACTTTCCTTTGCTCCTAGCGCCTTCTCGTTCGCTGTATAGCGTTTTGAGCGGATAAAGAGCACAAGTGTGTTAGAGGACACAGGATGAATGGGAACTAATTTTGTTATTGTACTTTTGGTGAAAACTGACTTTCTAGACATAAAATGTCACTTTTTTCACCTTATCATACTTTTTCATCAACTTTTGCATTTTAATGTAAACAATCATATTTCGTAATATTTTGGGTCAGAAACATTTCATAGTACTATATTATGTCTAACTATGTGAAAAAAATCAAATTGGAGTAGGTCGGACAACTGATTATATGACTTTGTTAGAAAAACCACTTTCCTTTGCTCCTAGCGCCTTCTCGTTCGCTGTATAGCGTTTGAGCGGATAAAGAGCACAAGTGTGTTAGAGGACACAGGATGAATGGGAACTAATTTTGTTATTGTACTTTTGGTGAAAACTGACTTTCTAGACATAAAATGTCACTTTTTTCACCTTATCATACTTTTTCATCAACTTTTGCATTTTAATGTAAACAATCATATTTCGTAATATTTTGGGTCAGAAACATTTCATAGTACTAAATTATGTCTAACTATGTGAAAAAAATCAAATTGGAGTAGGTCGGACAACTGATTATATGAGTTTGTTAGAAAAACCACTTTCCTTTGCTCCTAGCGCCTTCTCGTTCGCTGTATAGCGTTTTGAGCGGATAAAGAGCACAAGTGTGTTAGGGGACACAGGATGAATGGGAACTAATTTTGTTATTGTACTTTTGATGAAAACTGACTTTCTAGACATAAAATGTCACTTTTTTCACCTTATCATACTATTTCATCAACTTTTGCATTTTAATGTAAACAATCATATTTCGTAATATTTTGGGTCAGAAACATTTCATAGTACTATATTATGTCTAACTATGTGAAAAAAATCTAATTGGAGTACGTCGTGCACTTGATTATATGAGTTTGTTAGAAAAACCACTTTAGTTTGCTCCTAGCGCCTTCTCGTTCGCTGTATAGCGTTTTGAGCGGATAAAGAGCACAAGTGTGTTAGAGGACACAGGATGAATGGGAACTAATTTTGTTATTGTACTTTTGGTGAAAACTGACTTTCTAGACATAAAATGTGACTTTTTTCACCTTATCATACTTTTTCATCAACTTTTGCATTTTAATGTAAACAATCATATTTCGTAATATTTTGGGTCAGAAACATTTCATAGTGCTAAATTATGTCTAACTATGTGAAAAAAATCAAATTGGAGTAGGTCGGACAACTGATTATATGACTTTGTTAGAAAAACCACTTTCCCTTGCTCCTAGCGCCTTCTCGTTCGCTGTATAGCGTTTTGAGCGGATAAAGAGCACAAGTCTGTTAGTGGACACAGTATGAATGGGAACTAATTTTGTTATTGTACTTTTGATGAAAAGTGACTATCTTGACATGAAATGTCACTTTTTTCACCTTATCATACTTTTTCATCAACTTTTGCATTTTAATGTAAACAATCATATTTCGTAATATTTTGGGTCAGAAACATTTCATAGTACTAAATTATGTCTAACTATGTGAAAAAAATCAAATTGGAGTAGGTCGTGCACTTGATTATATGAGTTTGTTAGAAAAACCACTTTCCTTTGCTCCTAGCGCCTTCTCGTTCGCTGTATAGCGTTTTGAGCGGATAAAGAGCACAAGTGTGTTAGAGGACACAGGATGAATGGGAACTAATTTTGTTATTGTACTTTTGGTGAAAACTGACTTTCTAGACATAAAATGTCACTTTTTTCACCTTATCAGACTATTTCATCAACTTTTGCATTTTAATGTAAACAATCATATTTCGTAATATTTTGGGTCAGAAACATTTCATAGTACTATATTATGTCTAACTATGTGAAAAAAATCTAATTGGAGTACGTCGTGCACTTGATTATATGAGTTTGTTAGAAAAACCACTTTCCTTTGCTCCTAGCGCCTTCTCGTTCGCTGTATAGCGTTTTGAGCGGATAAAGAGCACAAGTGTGTTAGAGGACACAGGATGAATGGGAACTAATTTTGTTATTGTACTTTTGGTGAAAACTGACTTTCTAGACATAAAATGTCACTTTTTTCACCTTATCAGACTATTTCATCAACTTTTGCATTTTAATGTAAACAATCATATTTCGTAATATTTTGGGTCAGAAACATTTCATAGTACTATATTATGTCTAACTATGTGAAAAAAATCTAATTGGAGTACGTCGTGCACTTGATTATATGAGTTTGTTAGAAAAACCACTTTCCTTTGCTCCTAGCGCCTTCTCGTTCGCTGTATAGCGTTTTGAGCGGATAAAGAGCACAAGTGTGTTAGAGGACACAGGATGAATGGGAACTAATTTTGTTATTGTACTTTTGGTGAAAACTGACTTTCTAGACATAAAATGTCACTTTTTTCACCTTATCATACTTTTTCATCAACTTTTGCATTTTAATGTAAACAATCATATTTCGTAATATTTTGGGTCAGAAACATTTCATAGTACTATATTATGTCTAACTATGTGAAAAAAATCAAATTGGAGTAGGTCGGACAACTGATTATATGACTTTGTTAGAAAACCACTTTCCTTTGCTCCTAGCGCCTTCTCGTTCGCTGTATAGCGTTTTGAGCGGATAAAGAGCACAAGTGTGTTAGAGGACACAGGATGAATGGGAACTAATTTTGTTATTGTACTTTTGGTGAAAACTGACTTTCTAGACATAAAATGTCACTTTTTTCACCTTATCATACTTTTTCATCAACTTTTGCATTTTAATGTAAACAATCATATTTCGTAATATTTTGGGTCAGAAACATTTCATAGTACTAAATTATGTCTAACTATGTGAAAAAAATCAAATTGGAGTAGGTCGGACAACTGATTATATGAGTTTGTTAGAAAAACCACTTTCCTTTGCTCCTAGCGCCTTCTCGTTCGCTGTATAGCGTTTTGAGCGGATAAAGAGCACAAGTGTGTTAGGGGACACAGGATGAATGGGAACTAATTTTGTTATTGTACTTTTGATGAAAACTGACTTTCTAGACATAAAATGTCACTTTTTTCACCTTATCATACTATTTCATCAACTTTTGCATTTTAATGTAAACAATCATATTTCGTAATATTTTGGGTCAGAAACATTTCATAGTACTATATTATGTCTAACTATGTGAAAAAAATCTAATTGGAGTACGTCGTGCACTTGATTATATGAGTTTGTTAGAAAAACCACTTTAGTTTGCTCCTAGCGCCTTCTCGTTCGCTGTATAGCGTTTTGAGCGGATAAAGAGCACAAGTGTGTTAGAGGACACAGGATGAATGGGAACTAATTTTGTTATTGTACTTTTGGTGAAAACTGACTTTCTAGACATAAAATGTCACTTTTTTCACCTTATCAGACTATTTCATCAACTTTTGCATTTTAATGTAAACAATCATATTTCGTAATATTTTGGGTCAGAAACATGTCATAGTACTAAATTATGTCTAACTATGTGAAAAAAATCAAATTGGAGTAGGTCGGACAACTGATTATATGAGTTTGTTAGAAAAACCACTTTCCTTTGCTCCTAGCGCCTTCTCGTTCGCTGTATAGCGTTTTGAGCGGATAAAGAGCACAAGTGTGTTAGAGGACACAGGATGAATGGGAACTAATTTTGTTATTGTACTTTTGGTGAAAACTGACTTTCTAGACATAAAATGTCACTTTTTTCACCTTATCAGACTATTTCATCAACTTTTGCATTTTAATGTAAACAATCATATTCGTAATATTTTGGGTCAGAAACATTTCATAGTACTATATTATGTCTAACTATGTGAAAAAAATCAAATTGGAGTACGTCGTGCACTTGATTATATGAGTTTGTTAGAAAAACCACTTTCCTTTGCTCCTAGCGTCTTCTCGTTCGCTGTATAGCGTTTTGAGCGGATAAAGAGCACAAGTGTGTTAGAGGACACAGGATGAATGGGAACTAATTTTGTTATTGTACTTTTGGTGAAAACTGACTTTCTAGACATAAAATGTCACTTTTTTCACCTTATCAGACTATTTCATCAACTTTTGCATTTTAATGTAAACAATCATATTTCGTAATATTTTGGGTCAGAAACATTTCATAGTACTAAATTATGTCTAACTATGTGAAAAAAATCAAATTGGAGTAGGTCGGACAACTGATTATATGAGTTTGTTTAGAAAAACCACTTTCCTTTGCTCCTAGCGCCTTCTCGTTCGCTGTATAGCGTTTTGAGCGGATAAAGAGCACAAGTGTGTTACGGAACACAGGATGAATGGGAACTAATTTTGTTATTGTACTTTTGATGAAAAGTGACTATCTTGACATGAAATGTCACTTTTTTCACCTTATCATACTATTTCATCAACTTTTGCATTTTAATGTAAACAATCATATTTCGTAATATTTTGGGTCAGAAACATTTCATAGTACTATATTATGTCTAACTATGTGAAAAAAATCTAATTGGAGTACGTCGTGCACTTGATTATATGAGTTTGTTAGAAAAACCACTTTCCTTTGCTCCTAGCGCCTTCTCGTTCGCTGTATAGCGTTTTGAGCGGATAAAGAGCACAAGTGTGTTAGGGGACACAGGATGAATGGGAACTAATTTTGTTATTGTACTTTTGATGAAAACTGACTTTCTAGACATAAAATGTCACTTTTTTCACCTTATCATACTATTTCATCAACTTTTGCATTTTAATGTAAACAATCATATTTCGTAATATTTTGGGTCAGAAACATTTCATAGTACTATATTATGTCTAACTATGTGAAAAAAATCTAATTGGAGTACGTCGTGCACTTGATTATATGAGTTTGTTAGAAAAACCACTTTAGTTTGCTCCTAGCGCCTTCTCGTTCGCTGTATAGCGTTTTGAGCGGATAAAGAGCACAAGTGTGTTAGAGGACACAGGATGAATGGGAACTAATTTTGTTATTGTACTTTTGGTGAAAACTGACTTTCTAGACATAAAATGTCACTTTTTTCACCTTATCAGACTATTTCATCAACTTTTGCATTTAATGTAAACAATCATATTTCGTAATATTTTGGGTCAGAAACATGTCATAGTACTAAATTATGTCTAACTATGTGAAAAAAATCAAATTGGAGTAGGTCGGACAACTGATTATATGAGTTTGTTAGAAAAACCACTTTCCTTTGCTCCTAGCGCCTTCTCGTTCGCTGTATAGCGTTTTGAGCGGATAAAGAGCACAAGTGTGTTAGAGGACACAGGATGAATGGGAACTAATTTTGTTATTGTACTTTTGATGAAAACTGACTTTCTAGACATAAAATGTCACTTTTTTCACCTTATCATACTATTTCATCAACTTTTGCATTTTAATGTAAACAATCATATTTCGTAATATTTTGGGTCAGAAACATTTCATAGTACTATATTATGTCTAACTATGTGAAAAAAATCAAATTGGAGTACGTCGTGCACTTGATTATATGAGTTTGTTAGAAAAACCACTTTCCTTTGCTCCTAGCGTCTTCTCGTTCGCTGTATAGCGTTTTGAGCGGATAAAGAGCACAAGTGTGTTAGAGGACACAGGATGAATGGGAACTAATTTTGTTATTGTACTTTTGGTGAAAACTGACTTTCTAGACATAAAATGTCACTTTTTTCACCTTATCAGACTATTTCATCAACTTTTGCATTTTAATGTAAACAATCATATTTCGTAATATTTTGGGTCAGAAACATTTCATAGTACTAAATTATGTCTAACTATGTGAAAAAAATCAAATTGGAGTAGGTCGGACAACTGATTATATGAGTTTGTTAGAAAAACCACTTTCCTTTGCTCCTAGCGCCTTCTCGTTCGCTGTATAGCGTTTTGAGCGGATAAAGAGCACAAGTGTGTTACGGAACACAGGATGAATGGGAACTAATTTTGTTATTGTACTTTTGATGAAAAGTGACTATCTTGACATGAAATGTCACTTTTTTCACCTTATCATACTATTTCATCAACTTTTGCATTTTAATGTAAACAATCATATTTCGTAATATTTTGGGTCAGAAACATTTCATAGTACTATATTATGTCTAACTATGTGAAAAAAATCTAATTGGAGTACGTCGTGCACTTGATTATATGAGTTTGTTAGAAAAACCACTTTCCTTTGCTCCTAGCGCCTTCTCGTTCGCTGTATAGCGTTTTGAGCGGATAAAGAGCACAAGTGTGTTAGGGGACACAGGATGAATGGGAACTAATTTTGTTATTGTACTTTTGATGAAAACTGACTTTCTAGACATAAAATGTCACTTTTTTCACCTTATCATACTATTTCATCAACTTTTGCATTTTAATGTAAACAATCATATTTCGTAATATTTTGGGTCAGAAACATTTCATAGTACTATATTATGTCTAACTATGTGAAAAAAATCTAATTGGAGTACGTCGTGCACTTGATTATATGAGTTTGTTAGAAAAACCACTTTAGTTTGCTCCTAGCGCCTTCTCGTTCGCTGTATAGCGTTTTGAGCGGATAAAGAGCACAAGTGTGTTAGAGGACACAGGATGAATGGGAACTAATTTTGTTATTGTACTTTTGGTGAAAACTGACTTTCTAGACATAAAATGTCACTTTTTTCACCTTATCAGACTATTTCATCAACTTTTGCATTTTAATGTAAACAATCATATTTCGTAATATTTTGGGTCAGAAACATGTCATAGTACTAAATTATGTCTAACTATGTGAAAAAAATCAAATTGGAGTAGGTCGGACAACTGATTATATGAGTTTGTTAGAAAAACCACTTTCCTTTGCTCCTAGCGCCTTCTCGTTCGCTGTATAGCGTTTTGAGCGGATAAAGAGCACAAGTGTGTTAGAGGACACAGGATGAATGGGAACTAATTTTGTTATTGTACTTTTGGTGAAAACTGACTTTCTAGACATAAAATGTCACTTTTTTCACCTTATCAGACTATTTCATCAACTTTTGCATTTTAATGTAAACAATCATATTTCGTAATATTTTGGGTCAGAAACATTTCATAGTACTATATTATGTCTAACTATGTGAAAAAAATCTAATTGGAGTACGTCGTGCACTTGATTATATGAGTTTGTTAGAAAAACCACTTTCCTTTGCTCCTAGCGCCTTCTCGTTCGCTGTATAGCGTTTTGAGCGGATAAAGAGCACAAGTGTGTTAGAGGACACAGGATGAATGGGAACTAATTTTGTTATTGTACTTTTGGTGAAAACTGACTTTCTAGACATAAAATGTCACTTTTTTCACCTTATCATACTTTTTCATCAACTTTTGCATTTTAATGTAAACAATCATATTTCGTAATATTTTGGGTCAGAAACATTTCATAGTACTAAATTATGTCTAACTATGTGAAAAAAATCAAATTGGAGTAGGTCGGACAACTGATTATATGAGTTTGTTAGAAAAACCACTTTCCTTTGCTCCTAGCGCCTTCTCGTTCGCTGTATAGCGTTTTGAGCGGATAAAGAGCACAAGTGTGTTAGGGGACACAGGATGAATGGGAACTAATTTTGTTATTGTACTTTTGATGAAAACTGACTTTCTAGACATAAAATGTCACTTTTTTCACCTTATCATACTATTTCATCAACTTTTGCATTTTAATGTAAACAATCATATTTCGTAATATTTTGGGTCAGAAACATTTCATAGTACTATATTATGTCTAACTATGTGAAAAAAATCTAATTGGAGTACGTCGTAGACTTGATTATATGAGTTTGTTAGAAAAACCACTTTAGTTTGCTCCTAGCGCCTTCTCGTTCGCTGTATAGCGTTTTGAGCGGATAAAGAGCACAAGTCTGTTAGTGGACACAGTATGAATGGGAACTAATTTTGTTATTGTACTTTTGATGAAAAGTGACTATCTTGACATGAAATGTCACTTTTTTCACCTTATCATACTTTTTCATCAACTTTTGCATTTTAATGTAAACAATCATATTTCGTAATATTTTGGGTCAGAAACATTTCATAGTACTATATTATGTCTAACTATGTGAAAAAAATCAAATTGGAGTAGGTCGTGCACTTGATTATATGAGTTTGTTAGAAAAACCACTTTCCTTTGCTCCTAGCGCCTTCTCCTTCGCTGTATAGCGTTTTGAGCGGATAAAGAGCACAAGTGTGTTACGGAACACAGGATGAATGGGAACTAATTTTGTTATTGTACTTTTGATGAAAAGTGACTATCTTGACATGAAATGTCACTTTTTTCACCTTATCATACTATTTCATCAACTTTTGCATTTTAATGTAAACAATCATATTTCGTAATATTTTGGGTCAGAAACATTTCATAGTACTAAATTATGTCTAACTATGTGAAAAAAATCAAATTGGAGTACGTCGTGCGCTTGATTATATGAGTTTGTTAGAAAAACCACTTTCCTTTGCTCCTAGCGCCTTCTCGTTCGCTGTATAGCGTTTTGAGCGGATAAAGAGCACAAGTGTGTTAGGGGACACAGGATGAATGGGAACTAATTTTGTTATTGTACTTTTGATGAAAACTGACTTTCTAGACATAAAATGTCACTTTTTTCACCTTATCATACTTTTCATCAACTTTTGCATTTTAATGTAAACAATCATATTTCGTAATATTTTGGGTCAGAAACATTTCATAGTACTATATTATGTCTAACTATGTGAAAAAAATCAAATTGGAGTAGGTCGTGCACTTGATTATATGAGTTTGTTAGAAAAACCACTTTCCTTTGCTCCTAGCGCCTTCTCGTTCGCTGTATAGCGTTTTGAGCGGATAAAGAGCACAAGTGTGTTAGAGGACACAGGATGAATGGGAACTAATTTTGTTATTGTACTTTTGGTGAAAACTGACTTTCTAGACATAAAATGTCACTTTTTTCACCTTATCAGACTATTTCATCAACTTTTGCATTTTAATGTAAACAATCATATTTCGTAATATTTTGGGTCAGAAACATTTCATAGTACTAAATTATGTCTAACTATGTGAAAAAAATCAAATTGGAGTAGGTCGGACAACTGATTATATGACTTTGTTAGAAAAACCACTTTCCTTTGCTCCTAGCGCCTTCTCGTTCGCTGTACAGCGTTTTGAGCGGATAAAGAGCACAAGTGTGTATGGGGACACAGGATGAATGGGAACTAGTTTTGTTATTGTACTTTTGATGTAAAGTGACTTTCTAGACATAAAATGTCACTTTTTTCATCTTATCAGACTATTTCATCAACTTTTGCATTTTAATGTAAACAATCATATTTCGTAATATTTTGGGTCAGAAACATTTCATAGTACTAAATTATGTCTAACTATGTGAAAAAAATCAAATTGGAGTAGGTCGGACAACTGATTATATGACTTTGTTAGAAAAACCACTTTCCTTTGCTCCTAGCGCCTTCTCGTTCGCTGTATAGCGTTTTGAGCGGATAAAGAGCACAAGTGTGTTACGGGACACAGGATGAATGGGAACTAATTTTGTTATTGTACTTTTGATGAAAAGTGACTATCTTGACATGAAATGTCACTTTTTTCACCTTATCATACTTTTTCATCAACTTTTGCATTTTAATGTAAACAATCATATTTCGTAATATTTTGGGTCAGAAACATTTCATAGTACTATATTATGTCTAACTATGTGAAAAAAATCAAATTGGAGTAGGTCGTGCACTTGATTATATGAGTTTGTTAGAAAAACCACTTTCCTTTGCTCCTAGCGCCTTCTCGTTCGCTGTATAGCGTTTTGAGCGGATAAAGAGCACAAGTGTGTTAGAGGACACAGGATGAATGGGAACTAATTTTGTTATTGTACTTTTGGTGAAAACTGACTTTCTAGACATAAAATGTCACTTTTTTCACCTTATCATACTTTTTCATCAACTTTTGCATTTTAATGTAAACAATCATATTTCGTAATATTTTGGGTCAGAAACATGTCATAGTACTAAATTATGTCTAACTATGTGAAAAAAATCAAATTGGAGTAGGTCGGACAACTGATTATATGAGTTTGTTAGAAAAACCACTTTCCTTTGCTCCTAGCGCCTTCTCGTTCGCTGTATAGCGTTTTGAGCGGATAAAGAGCACAAGTGTGTTAGGGGACACAGGATGAATGGGAACTAATTTTGTTATTGTACTTTTGATGAAAAGTGACTATCTTGACATGAAATGTCACTTTTTTCACCTTATCATACTTTTTCATCAACTTTTGCATTTTAATGTAAACAATCATATTTCGTAATATTTTGGGTCAGAAACATTTCATAGTACTATATTATGTCTAACTATGTGAAAAAAATCTAATTGGAGTACGTCGTGCACTTGATTATATGAGTTTGTTAGAAAAACCACTTTAGTTTGCTCCTAGCGCCTTCTCGTTCGCTGTATAGCGTTTTGAGCGGATAAAGAGCACAAGTGTGTTAGAGGACACAGGATGAATGGGAACTAATTTTGTTATTGTACTTTTGGTGAAAACTGACTTTCTAGACATAAAATGTCACTTTTTTCACCTTATCAGACTATTTCATCAACTTTTGCATTTTAATGTAAACAATCATATTTCGTAATATTTTGGGTCAGAAACATTTCATAGTACTATACTATGTCTAACTATGTGAAAAAAATCAAATTGGAGTAGGTCGTGCACTTGATTATATGACTTTGTTAGAAAAACCACTTTCCCTTGCTCCTAGCGCCTTCTCGTTCGCTGTATAGCGTTTTGAGCGGATAAAGAGCACAAGTGTGTTAGAGGACACAGGATGAATGGGAACTAATTTTGTTATTGTACTTTTGGTGAAAACTGACTTTCTAGACATAAAATGTCACTTTTTTCACCTTATCATACTATTTCATCAACTTTTGCATTTTAATGTAAACAATCATATTTCGTAATATTTTGGGTCAGAAACATTTCATAGTACTATATTATGTCTAACTATGAGAAAAAAATCAAATTGGAGTACGTCGTGCACTTGATTATATGAGTTTGTTAGAAAAACCACTTTCCTTTGCTCCTAGCGCCTTCTCGTTCGCTGTATAGCGTTTTGAGCGGATAAAGAGCACAAGTGTGTTAGAGGACACAGGATGAATGGGAACTAATTTTGTTATTGTACTTTTGGTGAAAACTGACTTTCTAGACATAAAATGTCACTTTTTTCACCTTATCATACTTTTTCATCAACTTTTGCATTTTAATGTAAACAATCATATTTCGTAATATTTTGGGTCAGAAACATTTCATAGTGCTAAATTATGTCTAACTATGTGAAAAAAATCAAATTGGAGTAGGTCGGACAACTGATTATATGACTTTGTTAGAAAAACCACTTTCCCTTGCTCCTAGCGCCTTCTCGTTCGCTGTATAGCGTTTTGAGCGGATAAAGAGCACAAGTCTGTTAGTGGACACAGTATGAATGGGAACTAATTTTGTTATTGTACTTTTGATGAAAAGTGACTATCTTGACATGAAATGTCACTTTTTTCACCTTATCATACTTTTTCATCAACTTTTGCATTTTAATGTAAACAATCATATTTCGTAATATTTTGGGTCAGAAACATTTCATAGTACTATATTATGCCTAACTATGTGAAAAAAATCAAATTGGAGTAGGTCGTGCACTTGATTATATGAGTTTGTTAGAAAAACCACTTTCCTTTGCTCCTAGCGCCTTCTCGTTCGCTGTATAGCGTTTTGAGCGGATAAAGAGCACAAGTGTGTTAGAGGACACAGGATGAATGGGAACTAATTTTGTTATTGTACTTTTGGTGAAAACTGACTTTCTAGACATAAAATGTCACTTTTTTCACCTTATCAGACTATTTCATCAACTTTTGCATTTTAATGTAAACAATCATATTTCGTAATATTTTGGGTCAGAAACATGTCATAGTACTAAATTATGTCTAACTATGTGAAAAAAATCAAATTGGAGTAGGTCGGACAACTGATTATATGACTTTGTTAGAAAAACCACTTTCCTTTGCTCCTAGCGCCTTCTCCTTCGCTGTATAGCGTTTTGAGCGGATAAAGAGCACAAGTGTGTTAGGGGACACAGGATGAATGGGAACTAATTTTGTTATTGTACTTTTGATGAAAAGTGACTATCTTGACATGAAATGTCACTTTTTTCACCTTATCATACTTTTTCATCAACTTTTGCATTTTAATGTAAACAATCATATTTCGTAATATTTTGGGTCAGAAACATTTCATAGTACTATATTATGTCTAACTATGTGAAAAAAATCTAATTGGAGTACGTCGTGCACTTGATTATATGAGTTTGTTAGAAAAACCACTTTAGTTTGCTCCTAGCGCCTTCTCGTTCGCTGTATAGCGTTTTGAGCGGATAAAGAGCACAAGTGTGTTAGAGGACACAGGATGAATGGGAACTAATTTTGTTATTGTACTTTTGGTGAAAACTGACTTTCTAGACATAAAATGTCACTTTTTTCACCTTATCAGACTATTTCATCAACTTTTGCATTTTAATGTAAACAATCATATTTCGTAATATTTTGGGTCAGAAACATTTCATAGTACTATACTATGTCTAACTATGTGAAAAAAATCAAATTGGAGTACGTCGTGCACTTGATTATATGACTTTGTTAGAAAAACCACTTTCCCTTGCTCCTAGCGCCTTCTCGTTCGCTGTATAGCGTTTTGAGCGGATAAAGAGCACAAGTGTGTTAGAGGACACCGGATGAATGGGAACTAATTTTGTTATTGTACTTTTGGTGAAAACTGACTTTCTAGACATAAAATGTCACTTTTTTCACCTTATCATACTATTTCATCAACTTTTGCATTTTAATGTAAACAATCATATTTCGTAATATTTTGGGTCAGAAACATTTCATAGTACTATATTATGTCTAACTATGTGAAAAAAATCTAATTGGAGTACGTCGTGCACTTGATTATATGAGTTTGTTAGAAAAACCACTTTCCTTTGCTCCTAGCGCCTTCTCGTTCGCTGTATGGCGTTTTGAGCGGATAAAGAGCACAAGTGTGTTAGAGGACACAGGATGAATGGGAACTAATTTTGTTATTGTACTTTTGGTGAAAACTGACTTTCTAGACATAAAATGTCACTTTTTACACCTTATCATACTTTTTCATCAACTTTTGCATTTTAATGTAAACAATCATATTTCGTAATATTTTGGGTCAGAAACATTTCATAGTGCTAAATTATGTCTAACTATGTGAAAAAAATCAAATTGGAGTAGGTCGGACAACTGATTATATGACTTTGTTAGAAAAACCACTTTCCCTTGCTCCTAGCGCCTTCTCGTTCGCTGTATAGCGTTTTGAGCGGATAAAGAGCACAAGTCTGTTAGTGGACACAGTATGAATGGGAACTAATTTTGTTATTGTACTTTTGATGAAAAGTGACTATCTTGACATGAAATGTCACTTTTTTCACCTTATCATACTTTTTCATCAACTTTTACATTTTAATGTAAACAATCATATTTCGTAATATTTTGGGTCAGAAACATTTCATAGTACTAAATTATGTCTAACTATGTGAAAAAAATCAAATTGGAGTACGTCGTGCGCTTGATTATATGAGTTTGTTAGAAAAACCACTTTCCTTTGCTCCTAGCGCCTTCTCGTTCGCTGTATAGCGTTTTGAGCGGATAAAGAGCACAAGTGTGTTAGGGGACACAGGATGAATGGGAACTAATTTTGTTATTGTACTTTTGATGAAAACTGACTTTCTAGACATAAAATGTCACTTTTTTCACCTTATCATACTTTTTCATCTTTTGCATTTTAATGTAAACAATCATATTTCGTAATATTTTGGGTCAGAAACATTTCATAGTACTATATTATGTCTAACTATGTGAAAAAAATCAAATTGGAGTAGGTCGTGCACTTGATTATATGAGTTTGTTAGAAAAACCACTTTCCTTTGCTCCTAGCGCCTTCTCGTTCGCTGTATAGCGTTTTGAGCGGATAAAGAGCACAAGTGTGTTAGAGGACACAGGATGAATGGGAACTAATTTTGTTATTGTACTTTTGGTGAAAACTGACTTTCTAGACATAAAATGTCACTTTTTTCACCTTATCAGACTATTTCATCAACTTTTGCATTTTAATGTAAACAATCATATTTCGTAATATTTTGGGTCAGAAACATTTCATAGTACTAAATTATGTCTAACTATGTGAAAAAAATCAAATTGGAGTAGGTCGGACAACTGATTATATGACTTTGTTAGAAAAACCACTTTCCTTTGCTCCTAGCGCCTTCTCGTTCGCTGTACAGCGTTTTGAGCGGATAAAGAGCACAAGTGTGTTACGGGACACAGGATGAATGGGAACTAATCTTGTTATTGTACTTTTGATGAAAAGTGACTATCTTGACATGAAATGTCACTTTTTTCACCTTATCATACTATTTCATCAACTTTTGCATTTTAATGTAAACAATCATATTTCGTAATATTTTGGGTCAGAAACATTTCATAGTACTATATTATGTCTAACTATGTGAAAAAAATCTAATTGGAGTACGTCGTGCACTTGATTATATGAGTTTGTTAGAAAAACCACTTTAGTTTGCTCCTAGCGCCTTCTCGTTCGCTGTATAGCGTTTTGAGCGGATAAAGAGCACAAGTGTGTTAGTGGACACAGGATGAATGGGAACTAATTTTGTTATTGTACTTTTGGTGAAAACTGACTTTCTAGACATAAAATGTCACTTTTTTCAACTTATCAGACTATTTAATCAACTTTTGCATTTTAATGTAAACAATCATATTTCGTAATATTTTGGGTCAGAAACATTTCATAGTACTAAATTATGTCTAACTATGTGAAAAAAATCAAATTGGAGTACGTCGTGCGCTTGATTATATGAGTTTGTTAGAAAAACCACTTTCCTTTGCTCCTAGCGCCTTCTCGTTCGCTGTATAGCGTTTTGAGCGGATAAAGAGCACAAGTGTGTTAGGGGACACAGGATGAATGGGAACTAATTTTGTTATTGTACTTTTGATGAAAAGTGACTATCTTGACATGAAATGTCACTTTTTTCACCTTATCATACTTTTTCATCAACTTTTGCATTTTAATGTAAACAATCATATTTCGTAATATTTTGGGTCAGAAACATTTCATAGTACTATATTATGTCTAACTATGTGAAAAAAATCTAATTGGAGTACGTCGTGCACTTGATTATATGAGTTTGTTAGAAAAACCACTTTAGTTTGCTCCTAGCGCCTTCTCGTTCGCTGTATAGCGTTTTGAGCGGATAAAGAGCACAAGTGTGTTAGAGGACACAGGATGAATGGGAACTAATTTTGTTATTGTACTTTTGGTGAAAACTGACTTTCTAGACATAAAATGTCACTTTTTTCACCTTATCAGACTATTTCATCAACTTTTGCATTTTAATGTAAACAATCATATTTCGTAATATTTTGGGTCAGAAACATTTCATAGTACTATATTATGTCTAACTATGTGAAAAAAATCTAATTGGAGTACGTCGTGCACTTGATTATATGAGTTTGTTAGAAAAACCACTTTCCTTTGCTCCTAGCGCCTTCTCGTTCGCTGTATAGCGTTTTGAGCGGATAAAGAGCACAAGTGTGTTAGAGGACACAGGATGAATGGGAACTAATTTTGTTATTGTACTTTTGGTGAAAACTGACTTTCTAGACATAAAATGTCACTTTTTTCACCTTATCATACTTTTTCATCAACTTTTGCATTTTAATGTAAACAATCATATTTCGTAATATTTTGGGTCAGAAACATTTCATAGTACTAAATTATGTCTAACTATGTGAAAAAAATCAAATTGGAGTAGGTCGGACAACTGATTATATGACTTTGTTAGAAAAACCACTTTCCCTTGCTCCTAGCGCCTTCTCGTTCGCTGTATAGCGTTTTGAGCGGATAAAGAGCACAAGTCTGTTAGTGGACACAGTATGAATGGGAACTAATTTTGTTATTGTACTTTTGATGAAAAGTGACTATCTTGACATGAAATGTCACTTTTTTCACCTTATCATACTTTTTCATCAACTTTTGCATTTTAATGTAAACAATCATATTTCGTAATATTTTGGGTCAGAAACATTTCATAGTACTAAATTATGTCTAACTGTGAAAAAAATCAAATTGGAGTACGTCGTGCGCTTGATTATATGAGTTTGTTAGAAAAACCACTTTCCTTTGCTCCTAGCGCCTTCTCGTTCGCTGTATAGCGTTTTGAGCGGATAAAGAGCACAAGTGTGTAAGGGGACACAGGATGAATGGGAACTAGTTTTGTTATTGTACTTTTGATGAAAACTGAATTTCTAGACATAAAATGTCACTTTTTTCACCTTATCATACTTTTTCATCAACTTTTGCATTTTAATGTAAACAATCATATTTCGTAATATTTTGGGTCAGAAACATTTCATAGTACTAAATTATGTCTAACTATGTGAAAAAATCAAATTGGAGTAGGTCGGACAACTGATTATATGAGTTTGTTAGAAAAACCACTTTCCTTTGCTCCTAGCGCCTTCTCGTTCGCTGTATAGCGTTTTGAGCGGATAAAGAGCACAAGTGTGTTAGGGGACACAGGATGAATGGGAACTAATTTTGTTATTGTACTTTTGATGAAAAGTGACTATCTTGACATGAAATGTCACTTTTTTCACCTTATCATACTTTTTCATCAACTTTTGCATTTTAATGTAAACAATCATATTTCGTAATATTTTGGGTCAGAAACATTTCATAGTACTATATTATGTCTAACTATGTGAAAAAAATCTAATTGGAGTACGTCGTGCACTTGATTATATGAGTTTGTTAGAAAAACCACTTTAGTTTGCTCCTAGCGCCTTCTCGTTCGCTGTATAGCGTTTTGAGCGGATAAAGAGCACAAGTGTGTTAGAGGACACAGGATGAATGGGAACTAATTTTGTTATTGTACTTTTGGTGAAAACTGACTTTCTAGACATAAAATGTCACTTTTTTCACCTTATCAGACTATTTCATCAACTTTTGCATTTTAATGTAAACAATCATATTTCGTAATATTTTGGGTCAGAAACATTTCATAGTACTATACTATGTCTAACTATGTGAAAAAAATCAAATTGGAGTAGGTCGTGCACTTGATTATATGACTTTGTTAGAAAAACCACTTTCCCTTGCTCCTAGCGCCTTCTCGTTCGCTGTATAGCGTTTTGAGCGGATAAAGAGCACAAGTGTGTTAGAGGACACAGGATGAATGGGAACTAATTTTGTTATTGTACTTTTGGTGAAAACTGACTTTCTAGACATAAAATGTCACTTTTTTCACCTTATCATACTATTTCATCAACTTTTGCATTTTAATGTAAACAATCATATTTCGTAATATTTTGGGTCAGAAACATTTCATAGTACTATATTATGTCTAACTATGTGAAAAAAATCTAATTGGAGTACGTCGTGCACTTGATTATATGAGTTTGTTAGAAAAACCACTTTCCTTTGCTCCTAGCGCCTTCTCGTTCGCTGTATAGCGTTTTGAGCGGATAAAGAGCACAAGTGTGTTAGGGGACACAGGATGAATGGGAACTAATTTTGTTATTGTACTTTTGATGAAAACTGACTTTCTAGACATAAAATGTCACTTTTTACACCTTATCATACTTTTTCATCAACTTTTGCATTTAATGTAAACAATCATATTTCGTAATATTTTGGGTCAGAAACATTTCATAGTGCTAAATTATGTCTAACTATGTGAAAAAAATCAAATTGGAGTAGGTCGGACAACTGATTATATGACTTTGTTAGAAAAACCACTTTCCCTTGCTCCTAGCGCCTTCTCGTTCGCTGTACAGCGTTTTGAGCGGATAAAGAGCACAAGTGTGTTACGGGACACAGGATGAATGGGAACTAATTTTGTTATTGTACTTTTGATGAAAAGTGACTATCTTGACATGAAATGTCACTTTTTTCACCTTATCATACTTTTTCATCAACTTTTGCATTTTAATGTAAACAATCATATTTCGTAATATTTTGGGTCAGAAACATTTCATAGTACTAAATTATGTCTAACTATGTGAAAAAAATCAAATTGGAGTACGTCGTGCGCTTGATTATATGAGTTTGTTAGAAAAACCACTTTCCTTTGCTCCTAGCGCCTTCTCGTTCGCTGTATAGCGTTTTGAGCGGATAAAGAGCACAAGTGTGTTAGGGGACACAGGATGAATGGGAACTAATTTTGTTATTGTACTTTTGATGAAAACTGACTTTCTAGACATAAAATGTCACTTTTTTCACCTTATCATACTTTTTCATCAACTTTTGCATTTTAATGTAAACAATCATATTTCGTAATATTTTGGGTCAGAAACATTTCATAGTACTATATTATGTCTAACTATGTGAAAAAAATCAAATTGGAGTAGGTCGGACAACTGATTATATGACTTTGTTAGAAAAACCACTTTCCTTTGCTCCTAGCGCCTTCTCGTTCGCTGTACAGCGTTTTGAGTGGATAAAGAGCACAAGTGTGTTACGGGACACAGGATGAATGGGAACTAATTTTGTTATTGTACTTTTGATGAAAAGTGACTATCTTGACATGAAATGTCACTTTTTTCACCTTATCATACTATTTCATCAACTTTTGCATTTTAATGTAAACAATCATATTTCGTAATATTTTGGGTCAGAAACATTTCATAGTACTATATTATGTCTAACTATGTGAAAAAAATCAAATTGGAGTAGGTCGTGCACTTGATTATATGAGTTTGTTAGAAAAACCACTTTAGTTTGCTCCTAGCGCCTTCTCGTTCGCTGTATAGCGTTTTGAGCGGATAAAGAGCACAAGTGTGTTAGAGGACACAGGATGAATGGGAACTAATTTTGTTATTGTACTTTTGGAGAAAACTGACTTTCTAGACATAAAATGTCACTTTTTTCACCTTATCAGACTATTTCATCAACTTTTGCATTTTAATGTAAACAATCATATTTCGTAATATTTTGGGTCAGAAACATTTCATAGTACTATATTATGTCTAACTATGTGAAAAAAATCAAATTGGAGTACGTCGTGCACTTGATTATATGAGTTTGTTAGAAAAACCACTTTCCTTGCTCCTAGCGCCTTCTCGTTCGCTGTATAGCGTTTTGAGCGGATAAAGAGCACAAGTGTGTTAGAGGACACAGGATGAATGGGAACTAATTTTGTTATTGTACTTTTGGTGAAAACTGACTTTCTAGACATAAAATGTCACTTTTTTCACCTTATCATACTTTTTCATCAACTTTTGCATTTTAATGTAAACAATCATATTTCGTAATATTTTGGGTCAGAAACATTTCATAGTACTAAATTATGTCTAACTATGTGAAAAAAAATCAAATTGGAGTAGGTCGGACAACTGATTATATGACTTTGTTAGAAAAACCACTTTCCTTTGCTCCTAGCGCCTTCTCGTTCGCTGTATAGCGTTTTGAGCGGATAAAGAGCACAAGTGTGTTACGGGACACAGGATGAATGGGAACTAATTTTGTTATTGTACTTTTGATGAAAAGTGACTATCTTGACATGAAATGTCACTTTTTTCACCTTATCATACTATTTCATCAACTGTTGCATTTTAATGTAAACAATCATATTTCGTAATATTTTGGGTCAGAAACATTTCATAGTACTATATTATGTCTAACTATGTGAAAAAAATCTAATTGGAGTACGTCGTGCACTTGATTATATGAGTTTGTTAGAAAAACCACTTTCCTTTGCTCCTAGCGCCTTCTCGTTCGCTGTATAGCGTTTTGAGCGGATAAAGAGCACAAGTGTGTTAGAGGACACAGGATGAATGGGAACTAATTTTGTTATTGTACTTTTGGAGAAACTGACTTTCTAGACATAAAATGTCACTTTTTTCACCTTATCAGACTATTTCATCAACTTTTGCATTTTAATGTAAACAATCATATTTCGTAATATTTTGGGTCAGAAACATTTCATAGTACTATATTATGTCTAACTATGTGAAAAAAATCAAATTGGAGTACGTCGTGCACTTGATTATATGAGTTTGTTAGAAAAACCACTTTCCTTTGCTCCTAGCGCCTTCTCGTTCGCTGTATAGCGTTTTGAGCGGATAAAGAGCACAAGAGTGTGTTAGAGGACACAGGATGAATGGGAACTAATTTTGTTATTGTACTTTTGGTGAAACTGACTTTCTAGACATAAAATGTCACTTTTTTCACCTTATCATACTTTTTCATCAACTTTTGCATTTTAATGTAAACAATCATATTTCGTAATATTTTTGGGTCAGAAACATTTCATAGTACTAAATTATGTCTAACTATGTGAAAAAATCAAATTGGAGTAGGTCGGACAACTGATTATATGACTTTGTTAGAAAAACCACTTTCCTTTGCTCCTAGCGCCTTCTCGTTCGCTGTATAGCGTTTGAGCGGATAAAGAGCACAAGTGTGTTACGGGACACAGGGATGAATGGGAACTAATTTTGTTATTGTACTTTTGATGAAAAGTGACTATCTTGACATGAAATGTCACTTTTTTCACCTTATCATACTATTTCATCAACTGTTGCATTTTAATGTAAACAATCATATTTCGTAATATTTTGGGTCAGAAACAATTTCATAGTACTATATTATGTCTAACTATGTGAAAAAAATCTAATTGGAGTACGTCGTGCACTTGATTATATGAGTTTGTTAGAAAAACCACTTTCCTTTGCTCCTAGCGCCTTCTCGTTCGCTGTATAGCGTTTTGAGCGGATAAAGAGCACAAGTGTGTTAGAGGACACAGGATGAATGGGAACTAATTTTGTTATTGTACTTTTGGTGAAAACTGACTTTCTAGACATAAAATGTCACTTTTTTCACCTTATCAGACTATTTCATCAACTTTTGCATTTTAATGTAAACAATCATATTTCGTAATATTTTGGGTCAGAAACATGTCATAGTACTAAATTATGTCTAACTATGTGAAAAAAAATCAAATTGGAGTAGGTCGGACAACTGATTATATGAGTTTGTTAGAAAAACCACTTTCCTTTGCTCCTAGCGCCTTCTCGTTCGCTGTATAGCGTTTTGAGCGGATAAAGAGCACAAGTGTGTTAGAGGACACAGGATGAATGGGAAACTAATTTTGTTATTGTACTTTTGGTGAAAACTGACTTTCTAGACATAAAATGTCACTTTTTTCACCTTATCAGACTATTTCATCAACTTTTGCATTTTTAATGTAAACAATCATATTTCGTAATATTTTGGGTCAGAAACATTTCATAGTACTAAATTATGTCTAACTATGTGAAAAAAATCAAATTGGAGTAGGTCGGACAACTGATTATATGACTTTGTTAGAAAAACCACTTTCCTTTGCTCCTAGCGCCTTCTCGTTCGCTGTATAGCGTTTTGAGCGGATAAAGAGCACAAGTGTGTTACGGGACACAGGATGAATGGGAACTAATTTTGTTATTGTACTTTTGATGAAAGTGACTATCTTGACATGAAATGTCACTTTTTTCACCTTATCATACTATTTCATCAACTTTTGCATTTTAATGTAAACAATCATATTTCGTAATATTTTGGGTCAGAAACATTTCATAGTACTATATTATGTCTAACTATGTGAAAAAAATCAAATTGGAGTAGGTCGTGCACTTGATTATATGAGTTTGTTAGAAAAACCACTTTCCTTTGCTCCTAGCGCCTTCTCGTTCGCTGTATAGCGTTTTGAGCGGATAAAGAGCACAAGTGTGTTAGAGGACACAGGATGAATGGGAACTAATTTTGTTATTGTACTTTTGATGAAAACTGACTTTCTAGACATAAAATGTCACTTTTTTCACCTTATCATACTATTTCATCAACTTTTGCATTTTAATGTAAACAATCATATTTCGTAATATTTTGGGTCAGAAACATTTCATAGTACTATATTATGTCTAACTATGTGAAAAAAAATCTAATTGGAGTACGTCGTGCACTTGATTATATGAGTTTGTTAGAAAAACCACTTTAGTTTGCTCCTAGCGCCTTCTCGTTCGCTGTATAGCGTTTTTGAGCGGATAAGAGCACAAGTGTGTTAGAGGACACAGGATGAATGGGAACTAATTTTGTTATTGTACTTTTGGTGAAAACTGACTTTCTAGACATAAAATGTCACTTTTTTCACCTTATCAGACTATTTCATCAACTTTTGCATTTTAATGTAAACAATCATATTTCGTAATATTTTGGGTCAGAAACATGTCATAGTACTAAATTATGTCTAACTATGTGAAAAAAATCAAATTGGAGTAGGTCGGACAACTGATTATATGACTTTGTTAGAAAAACCACTTTCCTTTGCTCCTAGCGATTTCTCGTTCGCTGTATAGCATTTTGAGCGGATAAAGAGCACAAGTGTGTTACGGGACACAGGATGAATGGGAACTAATTTTGTTATTGTACTTTTGATGAAAAGTGACTATCTTGACATGAAATGTCACTTTTTTCACCTTATCATACTTTTTCATCAACTTTTGCATTTTAATGTAAACAATCATATTTCGTAATATTTTGGGTCAGAAACATTTCATAGTACTAAATTATGTCTAACTGTGAAAAAAATCAAATTGGAGTACGTCGTGCGCTTGATTATATGAGTTTGTTAGAAAAACCACTTCCTTTGCTCCTAGCGCCTTCTCGTTCGCTGTATAGCGTTTTTGAGCGGGATAAAGAGCACAAGTGTGTAAGGGGACACAGGATGAATGGGAACTAGTTTTTGTTATTGTACTTTTGATGAAAACTGAATTTCTAGACATAAAATGTCACTTTTTTCACCTTATCATACTTTTTCATCAACTTTTGCATTTTAATGTAAACAATCATATTTCGTAATATTTTGGGTCAGAAACATTTCATAGTACTATATTATGTCTAACTATGTGAAAAAAATCTAATTGGAGTACGTCGTGCACTTGATTATATGAGTTTGTTAGAAAAACCACTTTAGTTTGCTCCTAGCGCCTTCTCGTTCGCTGTATAGCGTTTTGAGCGGATAAAGAGCACAAGTGTGTTAGAGGACACAGGATGAATGGGAACTAATTTTGTTATTGTACTTTTGGTGAAAACTGACTTTCTAGACATAAAATGTCACTTTTTTCACCTTATCAGACTATTTCATCAACTTTTGCATTTTAATGTAAACAATCATATTTCGTAATATTTTGGGTCAGAAACATGTCATAGTACTAAATTATGTCTAACTATGTGAAAAAAATCAAATTGGAGTAGGTCGGACAACTGATTATATGACTTTGTTAGAAAAACCACTTTCCTTTGCTCCTAGCGATTTCTCGTTCGCTGTATAGCATTTTGAGCGGATAAAGAGCACAAGTGTGTTACGGGACACAGGATGAATGGGAACTAATTTTGTTATTGTACTTTTGATGAAAAGTGACTATCTTGACATGAAATGTCACTTTTTTCACCTTATCATACTTTTTCATCAACTTTTGCATTTTAATGTAAACAATCATATTTCGTAATATTTTGGGTCAGAAACATTTCATAGTACTAAATTATGTCTAACTGTGAAAAAAATCAAATTGGAGTACGTCGTGCGCTTGATATATGAGTTTGTTAGAAAAACCACTTTCCTTTGCTCCTAGCGCCTTCTCGTTCGCTGTATAGCGTTTTGAGCGGATAAAGAGCACAAGTGTGTAAGGGGACACAGGATGAATGGGAACTAGTTTTGTTATTGTACTTTTGATGAAAACTGAATTTCTAGACATAAAATGTCACTTTTTTCACCTTATCATACTTTTTCATCAACTTTTGCATTTTAATGTAAACAATCATATTTCGTAATATTTTGGGTCAGAAAACATTTCATAGTACTAAATTATGTCTAACTATGTGAAAAAAATCAAATTGGAGTAGGTCGGACAACTGATTATATGAGTTTGTTAGAAAAACCACTTTCCTTTGCTCCTAGCGCCTTCTCGTTCGCTGTATAGCGTTTTGAGCGGATAAAGAGCACAAGTGTGTTAGGGGACACAGGATGAATGGGAACTAATTTTGTTATTGTACTTTTGATGAAAAGTGACTATCTTGACATGATATGTCACTTTTTTCACCTTATCATACTTTTTCATCAACTTTTGCATTTTAATGTAAACAATCATATTTCGTAATATTTTGGGTCAGAAACATTTCATAGTACTATATTATGTCTAACTATGTGAAAAAAATCTAATTGGAGTACGTCGTGCACTTGATTATATGAGTTTGTTAGAAAAACCACTTTAGTTTGCTCCTAGCGCCTTCTCATTCGCTGTATAGCGTTTTGAGCGGATAAAGAGCACAAGTGTGTTAGGGGACACAGGATGAATGGGAACTAATTTTGTTATTGTACTTTTGGTGAAAACTGACTTTCTAGACATAAAATGTCACTTTTTTCACCTTATCAGACTATTTCATCAACTTTTGCATTTTAATGTAAACAATCATATTTCGTAATATTTTGGGTCAGAAACATTTCATAGTACTATACTATGTCTAACTATGTGAAAAAAATCAAATTGGAGTAGGTCGTGCACTTGATTATATGACTTTGTTAGAAAAACACTTTCCCTTGCTCCTAGCGCCTTCTCGTTCGCTGTATAGCGTTTTGAGCGGATAAAGAGCACAAGTGTGTTAGAGGACACAGGATGAATGGGAACTAATTTTGTTATTGTACTTTTGGTGAAAACTGACTTTCTAGACATAAAATGTCACTTTTTTCACCTTATCATACTATTTCATCAACTTTTGCATTTTAATGTAAACAATCATATTTCGTAATATTTTGGGTCAGAAACATTTCATAGTACTATATTATGTCTAACTATGTGAAAAAAATCTAATTGGAGTACGTCGTGCACTTGATTATATGAGTTTGTTAGAAAAACCACTTTCCTTTGCTCCTAGCGCCTTCTCGTTCGCTGTATAGCGTTTTGAGCGGATAAAGAGCACAAGTGTGTTAGAGGACACAGGATGAATGGGAACTAATTTTGTTATTGTACTTTTGGTGAAAACTGACTTTCTAGACATAAAATGTCACTTTTTACACCCTATCATTCTTTTTCATCAACTTTTGCATTTTAATGTAAACAATCATATTTCGTAATATTTTGGGTCAGAAACATTTCATAGTACTAAATTATGTCTAACTATGTGAAAAAAATCAAATTGGAGTACGTCGTGCGCTTGATTATATGAGTTTGTTAGAAAAACCACTTTCCTTTGCTCCTAGCGCCTTCTCGTTCGCTGTATAGCGTTTTGAGCGGATAAAGAGCACAAGTGTGTTAGGGGACACAGGATGAATGGGAACTAATTTTGTTATTGTACTTTTGATGAAAACTGACTTTCTAGACATAAAATGTCACTTTTTTCACCTTATCATACTTTTTCATCAACTTTTGCATTTTAATGTAAACAATCATATTTCGTAATATTTTGGGTCAGAAACATTTCATAGTACTATAATTATGTCTAACTATGTGAAAAAAATCAAATTGGAGTAGGTCGGACAACTGATTATATGACTTTGTTAGAAAAACCACTTTCCTTTGCTCCTAGCGCCTTCTCGTTCGCTGTACAGCGTTTTGAGCGGATAAAGAGCACAAGTGTGTTACGGGACACAGGATGAATGGGAACTAATTTTGTTATTGTACTTTTGATGAAAAGTGACTATCTTGACATGAAATGTCACTTTTTTCACCTTATCATACTATTTCATCAACTTTTGCATTTAATGTAAACAATCATATTTCGTAATATTTTGGGTCAGAAACATTTCATAGTACTATATTATGTCTAACTATGTGAAAAAAAATCAAATTGGAGTAGGTCGTGCACTTGATTATATGAGTTTGTTAGAAAAACCACTTTCCTTTGCTCCTAGCGCCTTCTCGTTCGCTGTATAGCGTTTTGAGCGGATAAAGAGCACAAGTGTGTTAGAGGACACAGGATGAATGGGAACTAATTTTGTTATTGTACTTTTGGTGAAAACTGACTTTCTAGACATAAAATGTCACTTTTTTCACCTTATCAGACTATTTCATCAACTTTTGCATTTTAATGTAAACAATCATATTTCGTAATATTTTGGGTCAGAAACATTTCATAGTACTATATTATGTCTAACTATGTGAAAAAAATCAAATTGGAGTAGGTCGTGCACTTGATTATATGAGTTTGTTAGAAAAACCACTTTCCTTTGCTCCTAGCGCCTTCTCGTTCGCTGTATAGCGTTTTGAGCGGATAAAGAGCACAAGTGTGTTAGAGGACACAGGATGAATGGGAACTAATTTTGTTATTGTACTTTTGGTGAAAACTGACTTTCTAGACATAAAATGTCACTTTTTTCACCTTATCAGACTATTTCATCAACTTTTGCATTTTAATGTAAACAATCATATTTCGTAATATTTGGGTCAGAAACATTTCATAGTACTATATTATGTCTAACTATGTGAAAAAAATCTAATTGGAGTACGTCGTGCACTTGATTATATGAGTTTGTTAGAAAAACCACTTTCCTTTGCTCCTAGCGCCTTCTCGTTCGCTGTATAGCGTTTTGAGCAGATAAAGAGCACAAGTGTGTTAGAGGACACAGGATGAATGGGAACTAATTTTGTTATTGTACTTTTGGTGAAAACTGACTTTCTAGACATAAAATGTCACTTTTTTCACCTTATCAGACTATTTCATCAACTTTTGCATTTTAATGTAAACAATCATATTTCGTAATATTTTGGGTCAGAAACATTTCATAGTACTAAATTATGTCTAACTATGTGAAAAAAATCAAATTGGAGTAGGTCGGACAACTGATTATATGACTTTGTTAGAAAAACCACTTTCCTTTGCTCCTAGCGCCTTCTCGTTCGCTGTATAGCGTTTTGAGCGGATAAAGAGCACAAGTGTGTTACGGGACACAGGATGAATGGGAACTAATTTTGTTATTGTACTTTTGATGAAAACTGACTTTCTAGACATAAAATGTCACTTTTTTCACATTATCATACTATTTCATCAACTTTTGCATTTTAATGTAAACAATCATATTTCGTAATATTTTGGGTCAGAAACATTTCATTAGTACTATATTATGTCTAACTATGTGAAAAAAATCAAATTGGAGTAGGTCGTGCACTTGATTATATGAGTTTGTTAGAAAAACCACTTTCCTTTGCTCCTAGCGCCTTCTCGTTCGCTGTATAGCGTTTTGAGCGGATAAAGAGCACAAGTGTGTTAGAGGACACAGGATGAATGGGAACTAATTTTGTTATTGTACTTTTGTGAAAACTGACTTTCTAGACATAAAATGTCACTTTTTTCACCTTATCATACTTTTTCATCAACTTTTGCATTTTAATGTAAACAATCATATTTCGTAATATTTTGGGTCAGAAACATTTCATAGTACTAAATTATGTCTAACTATGTGAAAAAAATCAAATTGGAGTAGGTCGGACAACTGATTATATGAGTTTGTTAGAAAAACCACTTTCCTTTGCTCCTAGCGCCTTCTCGTTCGCTGTATAGCATTTTGAGCGGATAAAGAGCACAAGTGTGTTAGGGGACACAGGATGAATGGGAACTAATTTTGTTATTGTACTTTTGATGAAAACTGACTTTCTAGACATAAAATGTCACTTTTTTCACCTTATCATACTATTTCATCAACTTTTGCATTTTAATGTAAACAATCATATTTCGTAATATTTTGGGTCAGAAACATTTCATAGTACTATATTATGTCTAACTATGTGAAAAAAATCTAATTGGAGTACGTCGTGCACTTGATTATATGAGTTTGTTAGAAAAACCACTTTAGTTTGCTCCTAGCGCCTTCTCGTTCGCTGTATAGCGTTTTGAGCGGATAAAGAGCACAAGTGTGTTAGAGGACACAGGATGAATGGGAACTAATTTTGTTATTGTACTTTTGGTGAAAACTGACTTTCTAGACATAAAATGTCACTTTTTTCACCTTATCAGACTATTTCATCAACTTTTGCATTTTAATGTAAACAATCATATTTCGTAATATTTTGGGTCAGAAACATTTCATAGTACTATATTATGTCTAACTATGTGAAAAAAATCAAATTGGAGTAGTCGTGCACTTGATTATATGAGTTTGTTAGAAAAACCACTTTCCTTTGCTCCTAGCGCCTTCTCGTTCGCTGTATAGCGTTTTGAGCGATAAAGAGCACAAGTGTGTTAGAGGACACAGGATGAATGGGAACTAATTTTGTTATTGTACTTTTGGTGAAAACTGACTTTCTAGACATAAAATGTCACTTTTTCACCTTATCAGACTATTTCATCAACTTTGCATTTTAATGTAAACAATCATATTTCGTAATATTTTGGTCAGAAACATTTCATAGTACTAAATTATGTCTAACTATGTGAAAAAAATCAAATTGGAGTAGGTCGGACAACTGATTATATGACTTTGTTAGAAAAACCACTTTCCTTTGCTCCTAGCGATTTCTCGTTCGCTGTATAGCATTTTGAGCGGATAAAGAGCACAAGTGTGTTACGGGACACAGGATGAATGGGAACTAATTTTGTTATTGTACTTTTGATGAAAAGTGACTATCTTGACATGAAATGTCACTTTTTTCACCTTATCATACTTTTTCATCAACTTTTGCATTTTAATGTAAACAATCATATTTCGTAATATTTTGGGTCAGAAACATTTCATAGTACTAAATTATGTCTAACTGTGAAAAAAATCAATTGGAGTACGTCGTGCGCTTGATTATATGAGTTTGTTAGAAAAACCACTTTCCTTTGCTCCTAGCGCCTTCTCGTTCGCTGTATAGCGTTTTGAGCGGATAAAGAGCACAAGTGTGTAAGGGGACACAGGATGAATGGGAACTAGTTTTGTTATTGTACTTTTGATGAAAACTGAATTTCTAGACATAAAATGTCACTTTTTTCACCTTATCATACTTTTTCATCAACTTTTGCATTTTAAGGTAAACAATCATATTTCGTAATATTTTGGGTCAGAAACATTTCATAGTACTAAATTATGTCTAACTATGTGAAAAAAATCAAATTGGAGTAGGTCGGACAACTGATTATATGAGTTTGTTAGAAAAACCACTTTCCTTTGCTCCTAGCGCCTTCTCGTTCGCTGTATAGCGTTTTGAGCGGATAAAGAGCACAAGTGTGTTAGGGGACACAGGATGAATGGGAAACTAATTTTGTTATTGTACTTTTGATGAAAAGTGACTATCTTGACATGATATGTCACTTTTTTCTCCTTATCAAACTTTTTCATCAACTTTTGCATTTTAATGTAAACAATCATATTTCGTAATATTTTGGGTCAGAAACATTTCATAGTACTATATTATGTCTAACTATGTGAAAAAAATCTAATTGGAGTACGTCGTGCACTTGATTATATGAGTTTGTTAGAAAAACCACTTTAGTTTGCTCCTAGCGCCTTCTCGTTCGCTGTATAGCGTTTTGAGCGGATAAAGAGCACAAGTGTGTTAGGGGACACAGATGAATGGGAACTAATTTTGTTATTGTACTTTTGGTGAAAACTGACTTTCTAGACATAAAATGTGACTTTTTTCACCTTATCAGACTATTTCATCAACTTTTGCATTTTAATGTAAACAATCATATTTCGTAATATTTTGGGTCAGAAACATTTCATAGTACTATACTATGTCTAACTATGTGAAAAAAATCAAATTGGAGTAGGTCGTGCACTTGATTATATGACTTTGTTAGAAAAACCACTTTCCCTTGCTCCTAGCGCCTTCTCGTTCGCTGTATAGCGTTTTGAGCGGATAAAGAGCACAAGTGTGTTAGAGGACACAGGATGAATGGGAACTAATTTTGTTATTGTACTTTTGGTGAAAACTGACTTTCTAGACATAAAATGTCACTTTTTTCACCTTATCATACTATTTCATCAACTTTTGCATTTTAATGTAAACAATCATATTTCGTAATATTTTGGGTCAGAAACATTTCATAGTACTATATTATGTCTAACTATGTGAAAAAAATCTAATTGGAGTACGTCGTGCACTTGATTATATGAGTTTGTTAGAAAAACCACTTTCCTTTGCTCCTAGCGCCTTCTCGTTCGCTGTATAGCGTTTTGAGCGGATAAAGAGCACAAGTGTGTTAGAGGACACAGGATGAATGGGAACTAATTTTGTTATTGTACTTTTGGTGAAAACTGACTTTCTAGACATAAAATGTCACTTTTTACACCTTATCATTCTTTTTCATCAACTTTTGCATTTTAATGTAAACAATCATATTTCGTAATATTTTGGGTCAGAAACATTTCATAGTGCTAAATTATGTCTAACTATGTGAAAAAAATCAAATTGGAGTAGGTCGGACAACTGATTATATGACTTTGTTAGAAAAACCACTTTCCCTTGCTCCTAGCGCCTTCTCGTTCGCTGTACAGCGTTTTGAGCGGATAAAGAGCACAAGTGTGTTACGGGACACAGGATGAATGGGAACTAATTTTGTTATTGTACTTTTGATGAAAAGTGACTATCTTGACATGAAATGTCACTTTTTTCACCTTATCATACTTTTTCATCAACTTTTGCATTTTAATGTAAACAATCATATTTCGTAATATTTTGGGTCAGAAACATTTCATAGTACTAAATTATGTCTAAACTATGTGAAAAAAAATCAAATTGGAGTACGTCGTGCGCTTGATTATATGAGTTTGTTAGAAAAACCACTTTCCTTTGCTCCTAGCGCCTTCTCGTTCGCTGTATAGCGTTTTGAGCGGATAAAGAGCACAAGTGTGTTAGGGGACACAGGATGAATGGGAACTAATTTTGTTATTGTACTTTTGATGAAAACTGACTTTCTAGACATAAAATGTCACTTTTTTCACCTTATCATACTTTTTCATCAACTTTTGCATTTTAATGTAAACAATCATATTTCGTAATATTTTGGGTCAGAAACATTTCATAGTACTATATTATGTCTAACTATGTGAAAAAAATCAAATTGGAGTAGGTCGGACAACTGATTATATGACTTTGTTAGAAAAACCACTTTCCTTTGCTCCTAGCGCCTTCTCGTTCGCTGTACAGCGTTTTGAGCGGATAAAGAGCACAAGTGTGTTACGGGACACAGGATGAATGGGAACTAATTTTGTTATTGTACTTTTGATGAAAAGTGACTATCTTGACATGAAATGTCACTTTTTTCACCTTATCATACTATTTCATCAACTTTTGCATTTTAATGTAAACAATCATATTTCGTAATATTTTGGGTCAGAAACATTTCATAGTACTATATTATGTCTAACTATGTGAAAAAAAATCAAATTGGAGTAGGTCGTGCACTTGATTATATGAGTTTGTTAGAAAAACCACTTTCCTTTGCTCCTAGCGCCTTCTCGTTCGCTGTATAGCGTTTTGAGCGGATAAAGAGCACAAGTGTGTTAGAGGACACAGGATGAATGGGAACTAATTTTGTTATTGTACTTTTGGTGAAAACTGACTTTCTAGACATAAAATGTCACTTTTTTCACCTTATCAGACTATTTCATCAACTTTTGCATTTTAATGTAAACAATCATATTTCGTAATATTTTGGGTCAGAAACATTTCATAGTACTATATTATGTCTAACTATGTGAAAAAAATCAAATTGGAGTAGGTCGTGCACTTGATTATATGAGTTTGTTAGAAAAACCACTTTCCTTTGCTCTAGCGCCTTCTCGTTCGCTGTATAGCGTTTTGAGCGGATAAAGAGCACAAGTGTGTTAGAGGACACAGGATGAATGGGAACTAATTTTGTTATTGTACTTTTGGTGAAAACTGACTTTCTAGACATAAAATGTCACTTTTTTCACCTTATCATACTTTTTCATCAACTTTTGCATTTTAATGTAAACAATCATATTTCGTAATATTTTGGGTCAGAAACATTTCATAGTACTATATTATGTCTAACTATGTGAAAAAAATCTAATTGGAGTACGTCGTGCACTTGATTATATGAGTTTGTTAGAAAAACCACTTTAGTTTGCTCATAGCGCCTTCTCGTTCGCTGTATAGCGTTTTGAGCGGATAAAGAGCACAAGTGTGTTAGAGGACACAGGATGAATGGGAACTAATTTTGTTATTGTACTTTTGGTGAAAACTGACTTTCTAGACATAAAATGTCACTTTTTCACCTTATCAGACTATTTCATCAACTTTTGCATTTTAAATGTAAACAATCATATTTCGTAATATTTTGGGTCAGAAACATGTCATAGTACTAAATTATGTCTAACTATGTGAAAAAAATCAAATTGGAGTAGGTCGGACAACTGATTATATGAGTTTGTTAGAAAAACCACTTTCCTTTGCTCCTAGCGCCTTCTCGTTCGCTGTATAGCGTTTTGAGCGGATAAAGAGCACAAGTGTGTTAGAGGACACAGGATGAATGGGAACTAATTTTGTTATTGTACTTTTGGTGAAAACTGACTTTCTAGACATAAAATGTCACTTTTTTCACCTTATCAGACTATTTCATCAACTTTTGCATTTTAATGTAAACAATCATATTTCGTAATATTTTGGGTCAGAAACATTTCATAGTACTAAATTATGTCTAACTGTGTGAAAAAAATCAAATTGGAGTACGTCGTGCGCTTGATTATATGAATTTGTTAGAAAAACCACTTTCCTTTGCTCCTAGCGCCTTCTCGTTCGCTGTATAGCGTTTTGAGCGGATAAAGAGCACAAGTGTGTTAGGGGACACAGGATGAATGGGAACTAATTTTGTTATTGTACTTTTGATGAAAACTGACTTTCTAGACATAAAATGTCACTTTTTTCACCTTATCATACTTTTTCATCAACTTTTGCATTTTAATGTAAACAATCATATTTCGTAATATTTTGGGTCAGAAACATTTCATAGTACTATATTATGTCTAACTATGTGAAAAAAATCAAATTGGAGTAGGTCGTGCACTTGATTATATGAGTTTGTTAGAAAAACCACTTTCCTTTGCTCCTAGCGCCTTCTCGTTCGCTGTATAGCGTTTTGAGCGGATAAAGAGCCCAAGTGTGTTAGAGGACACAGGATGAATGGGAACTAATTTTGTTATTGTACTTTTGGTGAAAACTGACTTTCTAGACATAAAATGTCACTTTTTTCACATTATCAGACTATTTCATCAACTTTTGCATTTTAATGTAAACAATCATATTTCGTAATATTTTGGTCAGAAACATTTCATAGTACTAAATTATGTCTAACTATGTGAAAAAAAATCAAATTGGAGTAGGTCGGACAACTGATTATATGACTTTGTTAGAAAAACCACTTTCCTTTGCTCCTAGCGCCTTCTCGTTCGCTGTATAGCGTTTTGAGCGGATAAAGAGCACAAGTGTGTTACAGGACACAGGATGAATGGGAACTAATTTTGTTATTGTACTTTTGATGAAAAGTGACTATCTTGACATGAAATGTCACTTTTTTCACCTTATCATACTATTTCATCAACTTTTGCATTTAATGTAAACAATCATATTTCGTAATATTTTGGGTCAGAAACATTTCATAGTACTATATTATGTCTAACTATGTGAAAAAAATCTAATTGGAGTACGTCGTGCACTTGATTATATGAGTTTGTTAGAAAAACCACTTTCCTTTGCTCCTAGCGCCTTCTCGTTCGCTGTATAGCGTTTTGAGCGGATAAAGAGCACAAGTGTGTTAGAGGACACAGGATGAATGGGAACTAATTTTGTTATTGTACTTTTGGTGAAAACTGACTTTCTAGACATAAAATGTCACTTTTTTCACCTTATCATACTTTTTCATCAACTTTTGCATTTTAATGTAAACAATCATATTTCGTAATATTTTGGGTCAGAAACATTTCATAGTACTAAATTATGTCTAACTATGTGAAAAAAATCAAATTGGAGTAGGTCGGACAACTGATTATATGAGTTTGTTAGAAAAACCACTTTCCTTTGCTCCTAGCGCCTTCTCGTTCGCTGTATAGCATTTTGAGCGGATAAAGAGCACAAGTGTGTTAGAGGACACAGGATGAATGGGAACTAATTTTGTTATTGTACTTTTGATGAAAACTGACTTTCTAGACATAAAATGTCACTTTTTTCACCTTATCATACTATTTCATCAACTTTTGCATTTTAATGTAAACAATCATATTTCGTAATATTTTGGGTCAGAAACATTTCATAGTACTATATTATGTCTAACTATGTGAAAAAAAATCTAATTGGAGTACGTCGTGCACTTGATTATATGAGTTTGTTAGAAAAACCACTTTAGTTTGCTCCTAGCGCCTTCTCGTTCGCTGTATAGCGTTTTGAGCGGATAAAGAGCACAAGTGTGTTAGAGGACACAGGATGAATGGGAACTAATTTTGTTATTGTACTTTTGGTGAAAACTGACTTTCTAGACATAAAATGTCACTTTTTTCACCTTATCAGACTATTTCATCAACTTTTGCATTTTAATGTAAACAATCATATTTCGTAATATTTTGGGTCAGAAACATGTCATAGTACTAAATTATGTCTAACTATGTGAAAAAATCAAATTGGAGTAGGTCGGACAACTGATTATATGAGTTTGCTAGAAAAACCACTTTCCTTTGCTCCTAGCGCCTTCTCGTTCGCTGTATAGCGTTTGAGCGGATAAAGAGCACAAGTGTGTTAGGGGACACAGGATGAATGGGAACTAATTTTGTTATTGTACTTTTGATGAAAACTGACTTTCTAGACATAAAATGTCACTTTTTTCACATTATCATACTTTTTCATCAACTTTTGCATTTTAATGTAAACAATCATATTTCGTAATATTTTGGGTCAGAAACATTTCATAGTACTATATTATGTCTAACTATGTGAAAAAAATCAAATTGGAGTAGGTCGTGCACTTGATTATATGAGTTTGTTAGAAAAACCACTTTCCTTTGCTCCTAGCGCCTTCTCGTTCGCTGTATAGCGTTTTGAGCGGATAAAGAGCACAAGTGTGTTAGAGGACACAGGATGAATGGGAACTAATTTTGTTATTGTACTTTTGGTGAAAACTGACTTTCTAGACATAAAATGTCACTTTTTTTCACCTTATCAGACTATTTCATCAACTTTTGCATTTTAATGTAAACAATCATATTTCGTAATATTTTGGTCAGAAACATTTCATAGTACTAAATTATGTCTAACTATGTGAAAAAAATCAAATTGGAGTAGGTCGGACAACTGATTATATGACTTTGTTAGAAAAACCACTTTCCTTTGCTCCTAGCGATTTCTCGTTCGCTGTATAGCATTTTGAGCGGATAAAGAGCACAAGTGTGTTACGGGACACAGGATGAATGGGAACTAATTTTGTTATTGTACTTTTGATGAAAAGTGACTATCTTGACATGAAATGTCACTTTTTTCACCTTATCATACTATTTCATCAACTGTTGCATTTTAATGTAAACAATCATATTTCGTAATATTTTGGGTCAGAAACATTTCATAGTACTATATTATGTCTAACTATGTGAAAAAAATCTAATTGGAGTACGTCGTGCACTTGATTATATGAGTTTGTTAGAAAAACCACTTTCCTTTGCTCCTAGCGCCTTCTCGTTCGCTGTATAGCGTTTTGAGCGGATAAAGAGCACAAGTGTGTTAGAGGACACAGGATGAATGGGAACTAATTTTGTTATTGTACTTTTGGTGAAAACTGACTTTCTAGACATAAAATGTCACTTTTTCACCTTATCATACTATTTCATCAACTTTTGCATTTTAATGTAAACAATCATATTTCGTAATATTTTGGGTCAGAAACATTTCATAGTACTATATTATGTCTAACTATGTGAAAAAAATCTAATTGGAGTACGTCGTGCACTTGATTATATGAGTTTGTTAGAAAAACCACTTTAGTTTGCTCATAACGCCTTCTCGTTCGCTGTATAGCGTTTTGAGCGGATAAAGAGCACAAGTGTGTTAGAGGACACAGGATGAATGGGAACTAATTTTGTTATTGTACTTTTGGTGAAAACTGACTTTCTAGACATAAAATGTCACTTTTTTCACCTTATCAGACTATTTCATCAACTTTTGCATTTTAATGTAAACAATCATATTTCGTAATATTTGGGTCAGAAACATTTCATAGTACTATATTATGTCTAACTATGTGAAAAAAATCAAATTGGAGTAGGTCGGACAACTGATTATATGAGTTTGTTAGAAAAACCACTTTCCTTTGCTCCTAGCGCCTTCTCGTTCGCTGTATAGCGTTTGAGCGGATAAAGAGCACAAGTGTGTTAGAGGACACAGGATGAATGGGAACTAATTTTGTTATTGTACTTTTGGTGAAAACTGACTTTCTAGACATAAAATGTCACTTTTTTCACCTTATCAGACTATTTCATCAACTTTTGCATTTTAATGTAAACAATCATATTTCGTAATATTTTGGGTCAGAAACATTTCATAGTACTAAATTATGTCTAACTATGTGAAAAAAATCAAATTGGAGTACGTCGTGCGCTTGATTATATGAATTTGTTAGAAAAACCACTTTCCTTTGCTCCTAGCGCCTTCTCGTTCGCTGTATAGCGTTTTGAGCGGATAAAGAGCACAAGTGTGTTAGGGGACACAGGATGAATGGGAACTAATTTTTTGTTATTGTACTTTTGATGAAAACTGACTTTCTAGACATAAAATGTCACTTTTTTCACCTTATCAGACTATTTCATCAACTTTTGCATTTTAATGTAAACAATCATATTTCGTAATATTTTGGTCAGAAACATTTCATAGTACTAAATTATGTCTAACTATGTGAAAAAAATCAAATTGGAGTCGGTCGGACAACTGATTATATGACTTTTTTAGAAAAACCACTTTCCTTTGCTCCTAGCGATTTCTCGTTCGCTGTATAGCATTTTGAGCGGATAAAGAGCACAAGTGTGTTACGGGACACAGGATGAATGGGAACTAATTTTGTTATTGTACTTTTGGTGAAAACTGACTTTCTAGACATAAAATGTCACTTTTTTCACCTTATCAGACTATTTCATCAACTTTTGCATTTTAATGTAAACAATCATATTTCGTAATATTTTGGGTCAGAAACATGTCATAGTACTAAATTATGTCTAACTATGTGAAAAAAATCAAATTGGAGTAGGTCGGACAACTGATTATATGAGTTTGCTAGAAAAACCACTTTCCTTTGCTCCTAGCGCCTTCTCGTTCGCTGTATAGCGTTTTGAGCGGATAAAGAGCACAAGTGTGTTAGGGGACACAGGATGAATGGGAACTAATTTTGTTATTGTACTTTTGATGAAAACTGACTTTCTAGACATAAAATGTCACTTTTTTCACATTATCATACTTTTTCATCAACTTTTGCATTTTAATGTAAACAATCATATTTCGTAATATTTTGGGTCAGAAACATTTCATAGTACTATATTATGTCTAACTATGTGAAAAAAATCAAATTGGAGTAGGTCGTGCACTTGATTATATGAGTTTGTTAGAAAAACCACTTTCCTTTGCTCCTAGCGCCTTCTCGTTCGCTGTATAGCGTTTTGAGCGGATAAAGAGCACAAGTGTGTTAGAGGACACAGGATGAATGGGAACTAATTTTGTTATTGTACTTTTGGTGAAAACTGACTTTCTAGACATAAAATGTCACTTTTTTCACCTTATCAGACTATTTCATCAACTTTTGCATTTTAATGTAAACAATCATATTTCGTAATATTTTGGTCAGAAACATTTCATAGTACTAAATTATGTCTAACTATGTGAAAAAAATCAAATTGGAGTAGGTCGGACAACTGATTATATGACTTTGTTAGAAAAACCACTTTCCTTTGCTCCTAGCGATTTCTCGTTCGCTGTATAGCATTTTGAGCGGATAAAGAGCACAAGTGTGTTACGGGACACAGGATGAATGGGAACTAATTTTGTTATTGTACTTTTGATGAAAAGTGACTATCTTGACATGAAATGTCACTTTTTTCACCTTATCATACTATTTCATCAACTGTTTCATTTTAATGTAAACAATCATATTTCGTAATATTTTGGGTCAGAAACATTTCATAGTACTATATTATGTCTAACTATGTGAAAAAAATCTAATTGGAGTAGGTCGTGCACTTGATTATATGAGTTTGTTAGAAAAACCACTTTAGTTTGCTCATAACGCCTTCTCGTTCGCTGTATAGCGTTTTGAGCGGATAAAGAGCACAAGTGTGTTAGAGGACACAGGATGAATGGGAACTAATTTTGTTATTGTACTTTTGGTGAAAACTGACTTTCTAGACATAAAATGTCACTTTTTTCACCTTATCAGACTATTTCATCAACTTTTGCATTTTAATGTAAACAATCATATTTCGTAATATTTTGGGTCAGAAACATTTCATAGTACTATATTATGTCTAACTATGTGAAAAAAATCAAATTGGAGTAGGTCGGACAACTGATTATATGAGTTTGTTAGAAAAACCACTTTCCTTTGCTCCTAGCGCCTTCTCGTTCGCTGTATAGCGTTTTGAGCGGATAAAGAGCACAAGTGTGTTAGAGGACACAGGATGAATGGGAACTAATTTTGTTATTGTACTTTTGGTGAAAACTGACTTTCTAGACATAAAATGTCACTTTTTTCACCTTATCAGACTATTTCATCAACTTTTGCATTTTAATGTAAACAATCATATTTCGTAATATTTTGGGTCAGAAACATTTCATAGTACTAAATTATGTCTAACTATGTGAAAAAAATCAAATTGGAGTACGTCGTGCGCTTGATTATATGAATTTGTTAGAAAAACCACTTTCCTTTGCTCCTAGCGCCTTCTCGTTCGCTGTATAGCGTTTTGAGCGGATAAAGAGCACAAGTGTGTTAGGGGACACAGGATGAATGGGAACTAATTTTGTTATTGTACTTTTGATGAAAACTGACTTTCTAGACATAAAATGTCACTTTTTTCACCTTATCAGACTATTTCATCAACTTTTGCATTTTAATGTAAACAATCATATTTCGTAATATTTTGGTCAGAAACATTTCATAGTACTAAATTATGTCTAACTATGTGAAAAAAATCAAATTGGAGTCGGTCGGACAACTGATTATATGACTTTTTTAGAAAAACCACTTTCCTTTGCTCCTAGCGATTTCTCGTTCGCTGTATAGCATTTTGAGGGGATAAAGAGCACAAGTGTGTTACGGGACACAGGATGAATGGGAACTAATTTTGTTATTGTACTTTTGATGAAAAGTGACTATCTTGACATGAAATGTCACTTTTTTCACCTTATCATACTATTTCATCAACTTTTGCATTTTAATGTAAACAATCATATTTCGTAATATTTTGGGTCAGAAACATTTCATAGTACTAAATTATGTCTAACTATGTGAAAAAAATCAAATTGGAGTAGGTCGGACAACTGATTATATGACTTTGTTAGAAAAACCACTTTCCTTTGCTCCTAGCGCCTTCTCGTTCGCTGTATAGCGTTTTGAGCGGATAAAGAGCACAAGTGTGTTACGGGACACAGGATGAATGGGAACTAATTTTGTTATTGTACTTTTGATGAAAAGTGACTATCTTGACATGAAATGTAACTTTTTTAACCTTATCATACTATTTCATCAACTTTTGCATTTAATGTAAACAATCATATTTCGTAATATTTTGGGTCAGAAAAATTTCATAGTACTATATTATGTCTAACTATGTGAAAAAAATCTAATTGGAGTACGTCGTGCACTTGATTATATGAGTTTGTTAGAAAAACCACTTTCCTTTGCTCCTAGCGCCTTCTCGTTCGCTGTATAGCGTTTTGAGCGGATAAAGAGCACAAGTGTGTTAGAGGACACAGGATGAATGGGAACTAATTTTGTTATTGTACTTTTGGTGAAAACTGACTTTCTAGACATAAAATGTCACTTTTTTCACCTTATCATACTTTTTCATCAACTTTTGCATTTTAATGTAAACAATCATATTTCGTAATATTTTGGGTCAGAAACATTTCATAGTACTAAATTATGTCTAACTATGTGAAAAAAATCAAATTGGAGTAGGTCGGACAACTGATTATATGAGTTTGTTAGAAAAACCACTTTCCTTTGCTCCTAGCGCCTTCTCGTTCGCTGTATAGCATTTTGAGCGGATAAAGAGCACAAGTGTGTTAGGGGACACAGGATGAATGGGAACTAATTTTGTTATTGTACTTTTGATGAAAACTGACTTTCTAGACATAAAATGTCACTTTTTCACCTTATCATACTATTTCATCAACTTTTGCATTTTAATGTAAACAATCATATTTCGTAATATTTTGGGTCAGAAACATTTCATAGTACTATATTATGTCTAACTATGTGAAAAAAATCTAATTGGAGTACGTCGTGCACTTGATTATATGAGTTTGTTAGAAAAACCACTTTAGTTTGCTCCTAGCGCCTTCTCGTTCGCTGTATAGCGTTTTGAGCGGATAAAGAGCACAAGTGTGTTAGAGGACACAGGATGAATGGGAACTAATTTTGTTATTGTACTTTTGGTGAAAACTGACTTTCTAGACATAAAATGTCACTTTTTTCACCTTATCAGACTATTTCATCAACTTTTGCATTTTAATGTAAACAATCATATTTCGTAATATTTTTGGTCAGAAACATGTCATAGTACTAAATTATGTCTAACTATGTGAAAAAAATCAAATTGGAGTAGGTCGGACAACTGATTATATGAGTTTGTTAGAAAAACCACTTTCCTTTGCTCCTAGCGCCTTCTCGTTCGCTGTATAGCGTTTTGAGCGGATAAAGAGCACAAGTGTGTTAGAGGACACAGGATGAATGGGAACTAATTTTGTTATTGTACTTTTGGTGAAAACTGACTTTCTAGACATAAAATGTCACTTTTTTCACCTTATCATACTTTTTCATCAACTTTTGCATTTTAATGTAAACAATCATATTTCGTAATATTTTGGGTCAGAAACATTTCATAGTACTATATTATGTCTAACTATGTGAAAAAAATCAAATTGGAGTAGGTCGGACAACTGATTATATGACTTTGTTAGAAAAACCACTTTCCTTTGCTCCTAGCGCCTTCTCGTTCGCTGTATAGCGTTTTGAGCGGATAAAGAGCACAAGTGTGTTAGAGGACACAGGATGAATGGGAACTAATTTTGTTATTGTACTTTTGGTGAAAACTGACTTTCTAGACATAAAATGTCACTTTTTTCACCTTATCATACTTTTTCATCAACTTTTGCATTTTAATGTAAACAATCATATTTCGTAATATTTTGGGTCAGAAACATTTCATAGTACTAAATTATGTCTAACTATGTGAAAAAAATCAAATTGGAGTAGGTCGGACAACTGATTATATGAGTTTGTTAGAAAAACCACTTTCCTTTGCTCCTAGCGCCTTCTCGTTCGCTGTATAGCGTTTTGAGCGGATAAAGAGCACAAGTGTGTTAGGGGACACAGGATGAATGGGAACTAATTTTGTTATTGTACTTTTGATGAAAACTGACTTTCTAGACATAAAATGTCACTTTTTTCACCTTATCATACTATTTCATCAACTTTTGCATTTTAATGTAAACAATCATATTTCGTAATATTTTGGGTCAGAAACATTTCATAGTACTATATTATGTCTAACTATGTGAAAAAAATCTAATTGGAGTACGTCGTGCACTTGATTATATGAGTTTGTTAGAAAAACCACTTTAGTTTGCTCCTAGCGCCTTCTCGTTCGCTGTATAGCGTTTTGAGCGGATAAAGAGCACAAGTGTGTTAGAGGACACAGGATGAATGGGAACTAATTTTGTTATTGTACTTTTGGTGAAAACTGACTTTCTAGACATAAAATGTGACTTTTTTCACCTTATCATACTTTTTCATCAACTTTTGCATTTTAATGTAAACAATCATATTTCGTAATATTTTGGGTCAGAAACATTTCATAGTGCTAAATTATGTCTAACTATGTGAAAAAAATCAAATTGGAGTAGGTCGGACAACTGATTATATGACTTTGTTAGAAAAACCACTTTCCCTTGCTCCTAGCGCCTTCTCGTTCGCTGTATAGCGTTTTGAGCGGATAAAGAGCACAAGTCTGTTAGTGGACACAGTATGAATGGGAACTAATTTTGTTATTGTACTTTTGATGAAAAGTGACTATCTTGACATGAAATGTCACTTTTTTCACCTTATCATACTTTTTCATCAACTTTTGCATTTTAATGTAAACAATCATATTTCGTAATATTTTGGGTCAGAAACATTTCATAGTACTAAATTATGTCTAACTATGTGAAAAAAATCAAATTGGAGTAGGTCGTGCACTTGATTATATGAGTTTGTTAGAAAAACCACTTTCCTTTGCTCCTAGCGCCTTCTCGTTCGCTGTATAGCGTTTTGAGCGGATAAAGAGCACAAGTGTGTTAGAGGACACAGGATGAATGGGAACTAATTTTGTTATTGTACTTTTGGTGAAAACTGACTTTCTAGACATAAAATGTCACTTTTTTCACCTTATCAGACTATTTCATCAACTTTTGCATTTTAATGTAAACAATCATATTTCGTAATATTTTGGGTCAGAAACATTTCATAGTACTATATTATGTCTAACTATGTGAAAAAAATCTAATTGGAGTACGTCGTGCACTTGATTATATGAGTTTGTTAGAAAAACCACTTTCCTTTGCTCCTAGCGCCTTCTCGTTCGCTGTATAGCGTTTTGAGCGGATAAAGAGCACAAGTGTGTTAGAGGACACAGGATGAATGGGAACTAATTTTGTTATTGTACTTTTGGTGAAAACTGACTTTCTAGACATAAAATGTCACTTTTTTCACCTTATCAGACTATTTCATCAACTTTTGCATTTTAATGTAAACAATCATATTTCGTAATATTTTGGGTCAGAAACATTTCATAGTACTATATTATGTCTAACTATGTGAAAAAAATCTAATTGGAGTACGTCGTGCACTTGATTATATGAGTTTGTTAGAAAAACCACTTTCCTTTGCTCCTAGCGCCTTCTCGTTCGCTGTATAGCGTTTTGAGCGGATAAAGAGCACAAGTGTGTTAGAGGACACAGGATGAATGGGAACTAATTTTGTTATTGTACTTTTGGTGAAAACTGACTTTCTAGACATAAAATGTCACTTTTTTCACCTTATCATACTTTTTCATCAACTTTTGCATTTTAATGTAAACAATCATATTTCGTAATATTTTGGGTCAGAAACATTTCATAGTACTATATTATGTCTAACTATGTGAAAAAAATCAAATTGGAGTAGGTCGGACAACTGATTATATGACTTTGTTAGAAAAACCACTTTCCTTTGCTCCTAGCGCCTTCTCGTTCGCTGTATAGCGTTTTGAGCGGATAAAGAGCACAAGTGTGTTAGAGGACACAGGATGAATGGGAACTAATTTTGTTATTGTACTTTTGGTGAAAACTGACTTTCTAGACATAAAATGTCACTTTTTTCACCTTATCATACTTTTTCATCAACTTTTGCATTTTAATGTAAACAATCATATTTCGTAATATTTTGGGTCAGAAACATTTCATAGTACTAAATTATGTCTAACTATGTGAAAAAAATCAAATTGGAGTAGGTCGGACAACTGATTATATGAGTTTGTTAGAAAAACCACTTTCCTTTGCTCCTAGCGCCTTCTCGTTCGCTGTATAGCGTTTTGAGCGGATAAAGAGCACAAGTGTGTTAGGGGACACAGGATGAATGGGAACTAATTTTGTTATTGTACTTTTGATGAAAACTGACTTTCTAGACATAAAATGTCACTTTTTTCACCTTATCATACTATTTCATCAACTTTTGCATTTTAATGTAAACAATCATATTTCGTAATATTTTGGGTCAGAAACATTTCATAGTACTATATTATGTCTAACTATGTGAAAAAAATCTAATTGGAGTACGTCGTGCACTTGATTATATGAGTTTGTTAGAAAAACCACTTTAGTTTGCTCCTAGCGCCTTCTCGTTCGCTGTATAGCGTTTTGAGCGGATAAAGAGCACAAGTGTGTTAGAGGACACAGGATGAATGGGAACTAATTTTGTTATTGTACTTTTGGTGAAAACTGACTTTCTAGACATAAAATGTCACTTTTTTCACCTTATCAGACTATTTCATCAACTTTTGCATTTTAATGTAAACAATCATATTTCGTAATATTTTGGGTCAGAAACATGTCATAGTACTAAATTATGTCTAACTATGTGAAAAAAATCAAATTGGAGTAGGTCGGACAACTGATTATATGAGTTTGTTAGAAAAACCACTTTCCTTTGCTCCTAGCGCCTTCTCGTTCGCTGTATAGCGTTTTGAGCGGATAAAGAGCACAAGTGTGTTAGAGGACACAGGATGAATGGGAACTAATTTTGTTATTGTACTTTTGGTGAAAACTGACTTTCTAGACATAAAATGTCACTTTTTTCACCTTATCAGACTATTTCATCAACTTTTGCATTTTAATGTAAACAATCATATTTCATAATATTTTGGGTCAGAAACATTTCATAGTACTATATTATGTCTAACTATGTGAAAAAAATCTAATTGGAGTACGTCGTGCACTTGATTATATGAGTTTGTTAGAAAAACCACTTTCCTTTGCTCCTAGCGCCTTCTCGTTCGCTGTATAGCGTTTTGAGCGGATAAAGAGCACAAGTGTGTTAGAGGACACAGGATGAATGGGAACTAATTTTGTTATTGTACTTTTGGTGAAAACTGACTTTCTAGACATAAAATGTCACTTTTTTCACCTTATCATACTTTTTCATCAACTTTTGCATTTTAATGTAAACAATCATATTTCGTAATATTTTGGGTCAGAAACATTTCATAGTGCTAAATTATGTCTAACTATGTGAAAAAAATCAAATTGGAGTAGGTCGGACAACTGATTATATGACTTTGTTAGAAAAACCACTTTCCCTTGCTCCTAGCGCCTTCTCGTTCGCTGTATAGCGTTTTGAGCGGATAAAGAGCACAAGTCTGTTAGTGGACACAGTATGAATGGGAACTAATTTTGTTATTGTACTTTTGATGAAAAGTGACTATCTTGACATGAAATGTCACTTTTTTCACCTTATCATACTTTTTCATCAACTTTTGCATTTTAATGTAAACAATCATATTTCGTAATATTTTGGGTCAGAAACATTTCATAGTACTATATTATGTCTAACTATGTGAAAAAAATCAAATTGGAGTAGGTCGTGCACTTGATTATATGAGTTTGTTAGAAAAACCACTTTCCTTTGCTCCTAGCGCCTTCTCGTTCGCTGTATAGCGTTTTGAGCGGATAAAGAGCACAAGTGTGTTAGAGGACACAGGATGAATGGGAACTAATTTTGTTATTGTACTTTTGGTGAAAACTGACTTTCTAGACATAAAATGTCACTTTTTTCACCTTATCAGACTATTTCATCAACTTTTGCATTTTAATGTAAACAATCATATTTCGTAATATTTTGGGTCAGAAACATTTCATAGTACTATATTATGTCTAACTATGTGAAAAAAATCTAATTGGAGTACGTCGTGCACTTGATTATATGAGTTTGTTAGAAAAACCACTTTCCTTTGCTCCTAGCGCCTTCTCGTTCGCTGTATAGCGTTTTGAGCGGATAAAGAGCACAAGTGTGTTAGAGGACACAGGATGAATGGGAACTAATTTTGTTATTGTACTTTTGGTGAAAACTGACTTTCTAGACATAAAATGTCACTTTTTTCACCTTATCAGACTATTTCATCAACTTTTGCATTTTAATGTAAACAATCATATTTCGTAATATTTTGGGTCAGAAACATTTCATAGTACTATATTATGTCTAACTATGTGAAAAAAATCTAATTGGAGTACGTCGTGCACTTGATTATATGAGTTTGTTAGAAAAACCACTTTCCTTTGCTCCTAGCGCCTTCTCGTTCGCTGTATAGCGTTTTGAGCGGATAAAGAGCACAAGTGTGTTAGAGGACACAGGATGAATGGGAACTAATTTTGTTATTGTACTTTTGGTGAAAACTGACTTTCTAGACATAAAATGTCACTTTTTTCACCTTATCATACTTTTTCATCAACTTTTGCATTTTAATGTAAACAATCATATTTCGTAATATTTTGGGTCAGAAACATTTCATAGTACTAAATTATGTCTAACTATGTGAAAAAAATCAAATTGGAGTAGGTCGGACAACTGATTATATGAGTTTGTTAGAAAAACCACTTTCCTTTGCTCCTAGCGCCTTCTCGTTCGCTGTATAGCGTTTTGAGCGGATAAAGAGCACAAGTGTGTTACGGGACACAGGATGAATGGGAACTAATTTTGTTATTGTACTTTTGATGAAAAGTGACTATCTTGACATGAAATGTCACTTTTTTCACCTTATCATACTATTTCATCAACTGTTGCATTTTAATGTAAACAATCATATTTCGTAATATTTTGGGTCAGAAACATTTCATAGTACTATATTATGTCTAACTATGTGAAAAAAATCTAATTGGAGTACGTCGTGCACTTGATTATATGAGTTTGTTAGAAAAACCACTTTCCTTTGCTCCTAGCGCCTTCTCGTTCGCTGTATAGCGTTTTGAGCGGATAAAGAGCACAAGTGTGTTAGAGGACACAGGATGAATGGGAACTAATTTTGTTATTGTACTTTTGGTGAAAACTGACTTTCTAGACATAAAATGTCACTTTTTTCACCTTATCATACTTTTTCATCAACTTTTGCATTTTAATGTAAACAATCATATTTCGTAATATTTTGTGTCAGAAACATTTCATAGTACTAAATTATGTCTAACTATGTGAAAAAAATCAAATTGGAGTACGTCGTGCACTTGATTATATGAGTTTGTTAGAAAAACCACTTTCCTTTGCTCCTAGCGTCTTCTCGTTCGCTGTATAGCGTTTTGAGCGGATAAAGAGCACAAGTGTGTTAGAGGACACAGGATGAATGGGAACTAATTTTGTTATTGTACTTTTGGTGAAAACTGACTTTCTAGACATAAAATGTCACTTTTTTCACCTTATCATACTTTTTCATCAACTTTTGCATTTTAATGTAAACAATCATATTTCGTAATATTTTGGGTCAGAAACATTTCATAGTACTAAATTATGTCTAACTATGTGAAAAAAATCAAATTGGAGTAGGTCGGACAACTGATTATATGAGTTTGTTAGAAAAACCACTTTCCTTTGCTCCTAGCGCCTTCTCGTTCGCTGTATAGCGTTTTGAGCGGATAAAGAGCACAAGTGTGTTAGGGGACACAGGATGAATGGGAACTAATTTTGTTATTGTACTTTTGATGAAAACTGACTTTCTAGACATAAAATGTCACTTTTTTCACCTTATCAGACTATTTCATCAACTTTTGCATTTTAATGTAAACAATCATATTTCGTAATATTTTGGGTCAGAAACATTTCATAGTACTATATTATGTCTAACTATGTGAAAAAAATCTAATTGGAGTACGTCGTGCACTTGATTATATGAGTTTGTTAGAAAAAACCACTTTAGTTTGCTCCTAGCGCCTTCTCGTTCGCTGTATAGCGTTTTGAGCGGATAAAGAGCACAAGTGTGTTAGAGGACACAGGATGAATGGGAACTAATTTTGTTATTGTACTTTTGGTGAAAACTGACTTTCTAGACATAAAATGTCACTTTTTTCACCTTATCATACTTTTTCATCAACTTTTGCATTTTAATGTAAACAATCATATTTCGTAATATTTTGGGTCAGAAACATTTCATAGTACTAAATTATGTCTAACTATGTGAAAAAAATCAAATTGGAGTAGGTCGGACAACTGATTATATGAGTTTGTTAGAAAAACCACTTTCCTTTGCTCCTAGCGCCTTCTCGTTCGCTGTATAGCGTTTTGAGCGGATAAAGAGCACAAGTGTGTTACGGGACACAGGATGAATGGGAACTAATTTTGTTATTGTACTTTTGATGAAAAGTGACTATCTTGACATGAAATGTCACTTTTTTCACCTTATCATACTATTTCATCAACTGTTGCATTTTAATGTAAACAATCATATTTCGTAATATTTTGGGTCAGAAACATTTCATAGTACTAAATTATGTCTAACTATGTGAAAAAAATCAAATTGGAGTAGGTCGGACAACTGATTATATGAGTTTGTTAGAAAAACCACTTTCCTTTGCTCCTAGCGCCTTCTCGTTCGCTGTATAGCGTTTTGAGCGGATAAAGAGCACAAGTGTGTTAGGGGACACAGGATGAATGGGAACTAATTTTGTTATTGTACTTTTGATGAAAACTGACTTTCTAGACATAAAATGTCACTTTTTTCACCTTATCATACTATTTCATCAACTTTTGCATTTTAATGTAAACAATCATATTTCGTAATATTTTGGGTCAGAAACATTTCATAGTACTATATTATGTCTAACTATGTGAAAAAAATCTAATTGGAGTACGTCGTGCACTTGATTATATGAGTTTGTTAGAAAAACCACTTTAGTTTGCTCCTAGCGCCTTCTCGTTCGCTGTATAGCGTTTTGAGCGGATAAAGAGCACAAGTGTGTTAGAGGACACAGGATGAATGGGAACTAATTTTGTTATTGTACTTTTGGTGAAAACTGACTTTCTAGACATAAAATGTCACTTTTTTCACCTTATCAGACTATTTCATCAACTTTTGCATTTTAATGTAAACAATCATATTTCGTAATATTTTGGGTCAGAAACATGTCATAGTACTAAATTATGTCTAACTATGTGAAAAAAATCAAATTGGAGTAGGTCGGACATCTGATTATATGAGTTTGTTAGAAAAACCACTTTCCTTTGCTCCTAGCGCCTTCTCGTTCGCTGTATAGCGTTTTGAGCGGATAAAGAGCACAAGTGTGTTAGAGGACACAGGATGAATGGGAACTAATTTTGTTATTGTACTTTTGGTGAAAACTGACTTTCTAGACATAAAATGTCACTTTTTTCACCTTATCAGACTATTTCATCAACTTTTGCATTTTAATGTAAACAATCATATTTCGTAATATTTTGGGTCAGAAACATTTCATAGTACTAAATTATGTCTAACTATGTGAAAAAAATCAAATTGGAGTACGTCGTGCGCTTGATTATATGAATTTGTTAGAAAAACCACTTTCCTTTGCTCCTAGCGCCTTCTCGTTCGCTGTATAGCGTTTTGAGCGGATAAAGAGCACAAGTGTGTTAGGGGACACAGGATGAATGGGAACTAATTTTGTTATTGTACTTTTGATGAAAACTGACTTTCTAGACATAAAATGTCACTTTTTTCACCTTATCATACTTTTTCATCAACTTTTGCATTTTAATGTAAACAATCATATTTCGTAATATTTTGGGTCAGAAACATTTCATAGTACTATATTATGTCTAACTATGTGAAAAAAATCAAATTGGAGTAGGTCGTGCACTTGATTATATGAGTTTGTTAGAAAAACCACTTTCCTTTGCTCCTAGCGCCTTCTCGTTCGCTGTATAGCGTTTTGAGCGGATAAAGAGCACAAGTGTGTTAGAGGACACAGGATGAATGGGAACTAATTTTGTTATTGTACTTTTGGTGAAAACTGACTTTCTAGACATAAAATGTCACTTTTTTCACCTTATCAGACTATTTCATCAACTTTTGCATTTTAATGTAAACAATCATATTTCGTAATATTTTGGGTCAGAAACATTTCATAGTACTAAATTATGTCTAACTATGTGAAAAAAATCAAATTGGAGTAGGTCGGACAACTGATTATATGACTTTGTTAGAAAAACCACTTTCCTTTGCTCCTAGCGCTTTCTCGTTCGCTGTATAGCGTTTTGAGCGGATAAAGAGCACAAGTGTGTTACGGGACACAGGATGAATGGGAACTAATTTTGTTATTGTACTTTTGATGAAAAGTGACTATCTTGACATGAAATGTCACTTTTTTCACCTTATCATACTATTTCATCAACTTTTGCATTTTAATGTAAACAATCATATTTCGTAATATTTTGGGTCAGAAACATTTCATAGTACTATATTATGTGTAACTATGTGAAAAATATCATATTGGAGTAGGTCGGGCAATTGATTATATGAGTTTGTTAGAAAAACCACTTTCCTTTGCTCCTAGCGCCTTCTCAATCGCTGTATAGCGTTTTGAGCGGATAAAGAGCACAAGTGTGCATGGAGACACAGGATGAATGGGAACTAGTTTTGTTAATGTACTTTTGATGAGAAGTGACTTTCTAGACATAAAATGTCACTTTTTTCACCTTATCACACTTTATCATCAACTTTTACATTTTAATGTAAACAATCATATTTCGTAACATTTTAGGTCAGAAACATTTCATAGTACTATATTATGTGTAAATCTGTGAAAAGTATCATATAGGAGTAGGTCGGGCAATTGTTTATATGAGTTTGTTAGAAAAATCACTTTCCTTTGCTCCTAGTGCCTTCTCAATCGCTGTATAGCGTTTTGAGCGTATTAAGAGCACAAGTGTGCATAGAGACACAGGATGAATGGGAACAAGTTTTGTTATTGTACTTTTGATGAAAAGTGACTTACTAGACATAAAATGTCACTTTTTTCACCTTATCAAACGTCAACTTCTACATTTTAATGTAAACAATCATATTTCGTAATATTTTAGTTCAGAAACATTTCATAGTACTATATTATGTGTAACTATGTGAAAAATATCATATGGAGTACGTCGGGCAATTGATTATATGAGTTTGTTAGAAAAACCACTTTCCTTTGCTCCTAGCGCCTTCTCGTTCGCTGTATAGCATTTTGAGCGGATAAAGAGCACAATTGTGTATGGGGACACAGGATTAATGGGAACTAGTTTTGTTGTTGCACTTTTGATGAAAAGTGACTTTCTAGACATAAAATGTCACTTTTTTCACCTTATCACACTGTAACATCAACTTTTACATTTTAATGTAAACAATCATATTTCGTAATATTTTAGGTCAGAAACATTTCATAGTACTATATTATGTCTAACTATGAGAAAAAAATCAAATTGGAGTAGGTCGGGCAATTGATTATACATACTAGGTAATACATACTATAGAGACTGTGTCTGTTCCCCGAGCTATTCAAATATATAGAAAATCTCGGAAAGTCTGTCTTCGTAACCTAATTAACATAAAATTAAATCATATTGAATGCACAGCCAGCACTTTTGATCTGAGGCTAGGACTATTAAACATTAGATCTCTTGCGTCTAAGGCTCTTATTGTTAACGACATCATTACTGATCAGGAATGTAATTTAATGTGTTTAATGGAAACTTGGATTAAACCAAACGAGTACATAGCATTAAATGAAGCCAGTCCTCCTGGATACAGTTATGTACATCAGCCTCGTTCAACTGGTAGAGGAGGAGGTTTTGGACTCATCCATAGTCAAAATCTAGTCGTTACACAAAAACCTAAGCATAAATTTAATTCTTTTGAAATTCTTTATACCAGTATAAGTTATGTAGCCACAAAAAATAAGTCAATTCCTCTAATTATTATTTACAGACCCCCAGGGCCATACACTGAATTTCTTAGTGAATTTGCAGACTTTGTCTCAAACCTGGTTGTGTCTGTAGACAAAGCATTAATCGTCGGAGACCTTAATATTCATTTTGATAACCTGGAAGACCCTCTAAGAATAGCGGTTGTGTCCATCTTAGATTCAGTAGGGATTAATCAGAACGTAATCGGGCCTACTCATAATGGTGGTCACACTCTTGACCTCATACTAACATACGGACTAAGTATAGAAAATATTATCATTTTTCCGCAGTCTGAAGTTGTCTCAGACCATTATCTTATCTCGTTCATAATACGTATTGATCATAATATTTCCACCTCGTCTCGCTACCACGTAAAACGTACCTACACATCAGCTACTGCACCGAGTTTCATAAATAACCTCGCAGAAACATCAATTAGATTTGGATCACCGTCAGATCACACAGAACTCGATCAGGCGACTGAAAGCTTGGAGTCAACACTCCGCTACACGCTAGATAGAGTGGCTCCACTCAAAAGGAAAATAATTAGAGAAAAAAAATTAGCACCCTGGTATAACGATCAAACGCGAACCTTAAAACAGACAACTCGACAATTAGAACGTAAATGGCGTCAAACCAAACTGGTGATATTTCAAACAGCATGGAAGGAGAGCCTACTGAAATATAGGAAATCTCTTGGCGATGCTAGAAAAATTTATTTCTCCACCTTAATAGGAGACAACAAAAACAATTCTAGATTCCTTTTCAACACAGTAGCAAAATTAACTAGGAATAAAACCACTACAGAGAGAAACACTCAATCATTACATAGCAGTGAAGATTTCATGAAATTTTTCAATGATAAGGTTGAAAATATTAGACGTGAAATACAGGCCATTAAATTAAAACTGGACAGTACTGTAATAAACCCATTACATGACAATGTAGCAATATCAGATCAATGTTTAGAGTGTTTTGCTCCGCTTAGAGAGACCGAACTAGCTACATTAATCTCTTCAGCCAATTCATCAACTTGCATACTAGATCCCGTACCTACATGTTTGTTTAAACAGATTGGTCCAGTAGTAATTGAGCCACTTCTAAATATAATCAATTCTTCCCTAAGCAGTGGCTATGTACCTAAATCACTTAAATTAGCAGTTATTAAACCCTTGATTAAAAAACCTGATCTTGACCCGTCTCAATTGTCCAACTATAGACCAATATCAAATCTCCCCTTCATCTCTAAGATTTTAGAAAAGGTTGTAGCAAAGCAGTTATGCTCGTACTTAGATAGGAACAACATTCATGAAATATATCAGTCAGGATTTAGACCTCATCATAGCACAGAGACAGCGTTAGTTAAAGTAGTAAATGACCTTCTACTGACTTACGATCAGGGTTGTGTCTCGCTGCTTGTGTTACTCGACCTTAGTGCAGCATTTGATACTATAGATCACACTATTCTCCTTGACAGATTAGAAAATGTTGTTGGTATTAAGGGAACAGTCCTCTCCTGGCTCAGGTCTTATCTCACCGATCGTTATCAGTTCGTAGATGTAAATGGTGAATTCTCCATGCGTACTGAGGTTACTTTTGGAGTTCCACAGGGTTCTGTTTTAGGCCCACTGCTCTTTACTTTATATATGCTACCCCTAGGTCAAATTATTCGTAAACATGGAATTAGCTTACACTCTTATGCTGATGATACACAGTTGTATGTTTCAGCGAAGCCAGAGGACAGACATAAGCTTAGTAAAGTTGAGGATTGTGTAAAGGACATTAGACATTGGATGTTAATTAACTTCCTTCTGCTTAATTCTGATAAAACAGAAATACTTTTATTAGGCCCACGTGTAGCTAGAAGTATTCTTTCTGATCACATGGTTACTCTGGATGGTCTTTCTGTTTCATCATGTGCAGCAGTTAAAGACCTTGGAGTGATTATTGACTCCAGCCTATCATTTGATGCTCATGTAGATAATATTACTAGGATAGCCTTCTTTCATCTCAGAAATATTTCTAAAATAAGAAACATATTGTCACTACATGATGCGGAAATACTAGTTCATGCATTCGTCACCTCTAGATTAGATTATTGTAATGCCATACTGTCTGGATGTTCCAGTAGGAATATAAATAAGCTCCAATTAGTCCAGAATGCAGCTGCTAGAGTCCTAACTAGAACTAGAAGATACGACCATATCACACCGGTATTATCAATACTGCATTGGCTCCCAGTAAAATCTCGCATTAATTATAAAATACTCTTATTAACCTATAAAGCACTAAATGGTCTCGCGCCACAATATCTAAGCGACCTTTTGGTTTTATATGATCCGCCACGCCTACTTAGATCAAAAGATGCAGGCTATCTGACGGTACCTCGAATAGTGAAGGCTACAGCAGGGGGAAGAGCTTTCTCTTATAGGGCCCCACAGTTATGGAACAGTCTTCCTATTAGTGTTCGGGACTCAGACACAGTCTCAGTGTTTAAGTCTAAGCTTAAAACGTATTTGTTTACTCAAGCCTACCCTGACTAGATTCTGTTCTACTTTCTCCCTCTCTCCTTTCGCCGAGCCCCACACGAATTTATGGAGATACTAGAGATCCAGATCCTTTCTGCCTCTGGATGGAGCTCAAATCTTCTTTAATTCCAGACTGCTGGGACTACGTCGCCACTCCTTGCCACCGTCGCCACTCAGTGGCTTGCTCAGTTGGGATAAATTCACACCTTTAATATCTGTATACCGTGCTGATATTTCTGTAAAGCTGCTTTGAGACAATGTCTATTGTAAAAAGCGCTATACAAATAAAATTGAATTGAATTGAATTGAATTATATGAGTTTGTTAGAAAAACCACTTTCCTTTGCTCCTAGCGCCTTCTGAAGCGCTGTATACCGTTTTGAGCGTATAAAGAGCACCAGTGTGCATGGACACAGGATGAATGGGAACTAGTTTTGTTATTGTCCTTTTGATGAAAAGTGACTTTCTAGACATAAAATGTCACTTTTTTCACCTTATCACACTTTATCATCAACTTTTACATTTAAATGTAAACAATCATGTTTCGTAATATTTTAGGTCAGAAACATTTCGTAGTACTATATTATGTGTAAATATGTGAAAAATATCATATTGGAGTAGGTCGGGCAATTGATTATATGAGTTTGTTTGAAAAACCACTTTCCTTTGCTCCTAGCGCCTTCTCAATCGCTGTATAGCGTTTTGAGCGTATAAAGAGTACAAGTGTATATGGGGACACAGGATGAATGGGAACTAGTTTTGTTATTATCCTTTTGATGAAAAGTGACTTTCTAGACATAAAATGTCACTTTATTCACCGTATCACACTTTATCATCAACTTTTACATTTTAATGTAAACAATCATATTTCGTAATATTTTAGGTCAGAAACAGTTCATACTACTATATTATGTGTAAATATGTGAAAAAAATCAAATTGGAGTACGTCGGGCAATTGATTATATGAGTTTGTTAGAAAAACCACTTTCCTTTGCTCCTAGCACCTTCTGAAGAGCTGTATAGCGTTTTAAGCGTATAAAGAGCACAAGTGTGCATGGACACACAGGATGAATGGGAACAAGTTTTGTTATGGTATTTTTGATGAAAAGTGACTTTCTGACCTTCAAATGTCACTTTTTTCAACTTATCATACTTTATCATCAAGTTTTACATTTTAATGTTTAATATTGTTTAACATAAGTTTAATATGATACGTGTTTCACTGCTACATGTTTATGACTCACTATGTGATGTTTAAAGTGTTTATGACTTAAAATGATTCTTTGACATGGTTATGATTTAATATGATACTATGATATGTTTCACCTGCTTATGACTCAATATGAGATGTTTCACTTGTTTATGACATGATACGTTTCACATGTTTATGACTCAATATATGTTTCACTTGTTTATGACATATGATACGTTTCACATGTTTATGACTCAATAAGAGATGGTTGACTTAATATGAGACGTTTCACATGTTTATGACATGAGATGGATGACTTGTTTATGACAATATGATTCTATGACGTTTATTAACGTAATATAAAACTAAGATGTGCTTCACATGTTTATGACTCAGTAGAAGGTTTTGTCCTTGAGCCCAGTTATATATATATTTTTAAAACAACTTTATGGCTAAAATATGCCACTTTGGTCTTTTATACTGCATGGGCAAAAACTAAAAAATCAACCAACAAATAAAGAAATAAATGGAAATATCTAGTGGAGAAAGGAGATGGCTAATGCCACCATTCCCTGAGAGAGATTATTTTGCCTATTAACAAAGACAATTAATATTTAACATAAAAACAGATGCTCACATATATTAACCAGTTGAAGGAAAAAGAAGACACCGAGAGTCCGTGAGTGAGAAAAGCAAGAGTCTAAGTTTATTGTTCCACCACACAAGATCCACACAGTTGAGACGACATTCTGAGGTAGGTCATAAATATATATAGTTACGTTAAAGCGGGTTCCCATCTATTCCTGACACAAACGTTACTAGTTATGTTAAATCGGGTTCCCATCCATTCCTGACACAAATATTACTATACATGGAATGGCCATGTAGGTTCCCATCCATTACGGATAAACACAGACACACGTTGCACACGTTCTTTCTAACACTCTGAGGTAGATCATAAAAAATATATAGTTATGTTAAATCAGATTCCCATACATTCCAGACACAAATGTTACCATACATGGTATGGCCATGTGTATTACACACAAACATCAAAAACGAAAAAGGTCGTGTTTTTCATTTAGACTCGGATCGAAAATACAAAATGGAAAAATGGGCTGCGGGACCGAATTTGATTTTAATATTTATTTTGTTGGGTTTACGAGACCCAGTTTAATTGTCAATTCAAAAACAAAAGATACACAGATTAAAAAGACTCAGCACATATTCAAAACTGTGGTTTTGATCATCACAAAAAAAATCAGCACACTGAGATTTTAGAATTTATTCACCTCAGAAGACTAAACAAATAACTTTCCTGCACTAATGTGAAGGGTGATACTGAGATCTCGACTGCAGTAAATAGGCCAGGTCTGGCTCAAAAACTGTGGTTTTGATGCGCAACATGTCACGCAATTCAGAGTCACTTAGTCTCGTCCTCACGCAGTTCTTGTTAATGTTCTTAACCGAGAATGTCTTCTCACACAAGTATGTTGAGCTAAACAAGCTCAGCATTTTCTTAACAAATGTTCGAATCTCTTGGAACCTGCCTTTATCCAGTTGGCGGTAAAAGTTGACAAGAGGGAGCTGTTGGTGCCTACTGTGACACTCGGCGTCACACTACAGCTCAATAAGCTCCAGCTGCGGGTGGTCTGGAGCGTCATCAGGGTCCACGGAGAAAGGAGAGGAAAAAAGCACAAGGTCACACAAGGGTCACGCAGTGAGTGCATCTAAAGGGCTACTGCCATCTTCTGGTGAAATATAAAATAGCTTTTTTCTGCTTGTGTATTTTATACTGTGGTCAACAGTGCTTGCGGCTGCAAATTATTGATTTTATGACAGAGGCTGCGGGTCGGTGGAAATTTGAACATGGGCCACATTTGGCCCCCGGGCCGGACTTTGGACATGCCTGGGCTAGGCAATCATGAGTGTTTTCAGTGACTGGCTCCACAGAATTATTTAGGCAATACAACACTACAGTTGGTGTATTAGGCACACTAATAGGTTTAATAGTTACAATTTGGGCAGCACATAGAATAACCTCATATCCTGTTCTTTGTCGAGCTGTCATGTGATGCATGCAGATAAAATTAAAAATGGAAGTGACCTGGTGTGATGAATATAAGATCAATGTGTGTGACAGCCAGTTTCCCAGTGATCTGCACTAAGAGAGCAGCTCCAGCCATGGCGCGCAAACGTGCTGGCAATTCTTGTGCCACCAAATCCAATGTTTTCGATAAATAAACTAAAGACCTGCAAGCACCCCCATAGTCCTGAGCCGGGATCCCCTCAGCAGCGCCCCCTCTGTCAGTCACATATAAGAAAGGAAAGGAGGATCTGATGATTCACAGTGTCGAAAGCAGCAGAGAGGTCAAGTAGGATGAGGACACCCTAGAGGTTGCGCTTGCTAGTCATAAGGCTTCAGTGACGGAAAGCAGAGCAGTCTCTGTGGAGTGATTGCTCTTGAAGCCAGACTGCTTGGTGTCCAGGAGATTGTTCTGTGTGAGAAAATTGGAGAGTTGATTAAAAACGTCTCTTTCAAGAGTTTTGGAAAGAAAAAGAAAAGGGATGGCTAGAGAGGTGGAGTTTAGAGAGATCAGTCTCTGAGAGGGAAGAGAAAGAAGTCAGCCTAGAAAGGTGGGGGAAGAGGGAGGAGGGGGACAGAGAAGAGAGGAAAAGGTTTTGAAGAGAGTGTGGGTGTTGGGAGAACTACCAATCTTCTCTTGGTAGTATGTGGCTTTAGCAATGGAAATGCTATTGGAAAAAGAGGAGAGAAGTGTCTGGTAATTGGTTAGGTCAGTTGGGTTAGATTTACGTCATTTCCTTTCAGATGCTCTTCGTTTGGCCCGGTTACGCAGAGCTTCTGAGAGCCAAGGGCTAGAGGGTGATGTGTGAGCAGGTCTGGAGGCTAGGGGGCAGATGCTGTCAAGAGAAGATGTTAGGGTGGAACATAGGATGTCAGTTGCGGTGTTTAAGTCAAGTGAGCAGAGGTGGCTATCAGAGGGAAGTAAGGTTGTGACAACAGAGGAGAAATGTGAGTGGGTAAGGGAGCGAAGATTGCAATGAAAAGAGATAGAGGGTGGAGACAGTGAAGGGGGTGAGGGGAGAGAAATAGAGAAATGGTCAGAGGTGTGGAGAGGAGTAATGAGACGATTGTTTGTGGTGCAATTACGTGTGAGGGTGAGGTTGAGCTGTTTGTCGGCTTTGGGAATTGCTGGTGTGGTGAACTGCTTTAGGTCAACTGTGGGAAGGAGAGCAAGAAAGTAAGCTGCATGTGGCTTGTCTAGATGAATGTTGAAATCACCAAGGACCAGAAGAGGAGTTCCATCATTTGGGATGGTGGACAGTAGCATGTCAAATTCATCGATGAACTTCCCCAGTTGACCTGGAGGACGGTAAATAACAAGAAAGTGCATTTTGGCAGGGTCAGTGACTGTAACAGAATGAAATTCAAAGGAAGTGTATGAGCAAGAGGGAGAAAGACAGGTAAATTTCCATGTTTTGGAGAGAAGCAAACCTGTACCACCCCCTCGTCTGTTGGGACGTGAGGTATGGTAGAAGTTGAAGTTGGAGGCTAGGGCAGCGAGTGTGGCAGTGTTCTCAGCATGGATCCAGGTCTCAGTCAGAGCCAGCACACTGAGATTGTAGTGGGTTGCAAAGGCAGGAATGAAATCTGCCTTGTTGACAGCAGATTGGCAGTTCCAAAGTCCAATAGAGGATGAGAAGGAATCTGCAGAGGCCACATTCAGAGAGCATAGGTTGTCCAAGTTGCGTACTTTTCTGGGAGTATGCTGCGGTCTGCGCCTGTGGCAAATAATAGGGATAAACTGATGGCACATGTTAGTACCTGTGTAAACAGATAAACAGCAAGAGGCATAAAGGGAGAAAAAAAAAAAAGTATACTTAGCAGCACATGTGGTGTCCTTGCTTGGTGGTCTGTGTCCTTGCTTGGTGGATTCGCACAGGTAGACTCGCAGGTCTTTACACGAGCTCGGTTTTCACACAACAAGGGCTGACGCTTCCGCCTCTGCGTTTCTTAATTATTAAATACTGCTGTGTTTCACAGCTGAGCACGCCTCTTTAATTAGCAAAAAAAAAAAGAGTAGTCGCATGAACGAGCGACTCCTGACCGAAACCGAATATGAATACCGGAATTAGCTTTAATCTAGCAACGTGTATACAGCTCGTAGCAACAAGGAAGCGTTACAGCTTCTATCTGACAATCGGTGCTAAAACTAGTTTCAACTAAAAAAAAAAACAGAAGCAAACACTTACCAGTTACTGTTCGCCTGGGTCAATAATCGATTTTGCTACTAGATATCACTTAAGACCATCTGTCGTGGGATTGGTAGCATGGGATTGGTGTGTTGATGTGTCATGTGTGGGTATGTATATGCAGATCGTCGCTTGTGAGTGTAGGTCCCCCTAGAGGCCTCTTGATAGAGAATCACTTTCTAGTCCTCCTGAATCACTTTCAAAGTCACGTCTTCTCCAGCGCAATGCTTGGCTCTGGCACCCTCGTGCAGTGGATTGCACACATCCATGTGGCTTTCTGGTTGGCCTTTACCACGGAGTGAGTGACGAAAAGGATCTAGAATGGCCCCGACCACCATGGATTGTTCCATCTGGTCCTGCAGAAGTCCTTGATCGCAATCCACTCTCCGGGCTTCAGACCATGCAGCGGGCCCGTGGCTGGAGCTGGAAATGCTGCCTTTACCTGCTTGTGGATAGAGTGCAGAGCAGAGGACAAGGTTGCACAGTAACTTAACATTGCATCATCACATGCTGCAGTGTCAGGAAGAGGAGCTGTCACAGGTCCAATTCCTGTGTGTGAAGGTCTCCCAAACAGTATCCCAAAGGGGCTAAGCCCATCCTAAGACTGTTTCAGAATAGCATTTGCTCAATCGGTTTTTTAATGTCCCATTTTCTCTCCATACCACCCCACCACTAGCTGGATGATATGCACAGTGTTGCTTTAATTCAATACCCAAATATTCACCCACCTACTTAAGGGCATGGCTCACAAAATGTCCCCCATTATCACTGGGGATTATCACTAATCACTACCATGTCTGAGTCCTGTTTGGACGTAGGGACATGGCCTTCTCTATCTTCAAACCTCAACCCACATTATGAGTTGCGCAAACAGTGTAAACAAATTATATATATATATATATATATATATATATATATATATATATATATATATACACACACACATTATATATATATATATATATATATATATATATATATATATATATATATATATATATATATATATATATAATTAGAGTAATTAGAGAAACCAATGCTTTATCACAACTATCAGTCCCTGTTTTGACGCATGGTCCCTGCCATGCTTCAACTTTGAAGACAAGGACAGCCCTGGGGGCATCGCCAAACTCCGTCAACAACTGTGCAGCCTGCTTCGCGCCACACAGACTATTCCGAGTCCGTAGCTCGTGCTTGGAGGTCTGAAAGCTGTAAAGAAGGAGTGATTACTTTGCTGTACTGTCCGCTTAAGCGTTTCCTAGGAAAACATGGTCTAATTTGTTAGTGTGTGCATCACATTTGCATACTGCAATAGTTTTGGGGAGTAGGACTGCGTCCAGCATGCTGACTGTCCCTCAGAATGTCTTCATGCCTCTATGAAGGCATACAGGTCAGCTGCTTGTGCTGAAACATTTGACGGGAGACTACCCGAGAGACCGTCTCGTGTGCAGTCACTACTGCATAGCCCACTCGATTTTTACCTGTCTCTGGGTCACGTGACGCTGACCCGTCCACAAAGAGGATCAGATCTGAGTTTTCCAATAGAACATCTTTCAGGTCGACTCTAGGAGAGCAGAGTTCATTAGTCAGTACAACACAATCATGTGGTTCCCCGTCTCCCTCTGTTGGAAGAAGAGTAGCAGGGTTAAGGACAGTACATCGTTTTATAGTGACATTCGGCATGTCTAATAGTATAGTGTGATGGTGCAGCCACCATTGGGTGGACAGGTGTGAGGTTTTCTGTTCAAGTAGGAGTAACAACACCTCCTGTGGAACCAAGAGGATCAATTCTGAGTAACCTACCAGGTCTCTGGATGCCACCACAGCTTTCTCAGCTGCTGCTACTACACGTACACACAGGAAACTCTGCAGCGACTGGATTCAACTTACCTGAGAATGAGCTGTCCAATCTGTTGCATATGCCATCTCTGAGTGGTGCTTCTAGAATGGTATAGTTTAGAATGATACGAACACATACCTAGGAAAGAGAAAACTAGTTTCTTCATCAGAGAATTGGGAATCTTCTGGATTGTAGTTACTTTGTCAGCTGAGAGTTTCTTTCCCTTTGCAGAAATGTCATGACCCAAGAAATCTCACTTCTTGATGTATATACTACAATTTGGAGAGACTGGCTTTGTGTCCCTCGATGGCAAGATGCTGAAAAAAAAATTAATGGTGTCAGATTCACACTGTGCCCTGGAGAAAGTGGTAGAGGTGCTAAGCTGTACTTTAGCATTTGGTTGTATATCGTTAGTGACTCACAATATCCCTAACACAAGCGAGTGAAAATGTAAGGAAGTCTGTCAAATATGAATGCAAACCGAAACTGATTGTCTTTATCAAGTGATATACTGAAAAAATGCATTAGATAAATCTTCGACTGAACACCATTCGCTATTTGCTGGAACCTGGTTTAATGTAGTGTAAGAATTTGGCATGTCTGGAGCTCTCTGTTTGGCTGCTGCATTATCTGCTTGTAAATCTTGTGCAAATCTCAATTCATCAGGATGTAGGTCTTTATTTATTTATTTATTTATTTATTTATTTATTTTTAGCTTTTCACACTGGAAATATTGGAGTGCGCACTGACGAATCAGGACAGGGAACAATGACCCTTGCCTTCAATAATGAATTGGAATCTTGTCTAATGCAATCAATAGCTTCTGATTTAAGTGGGTATTGAGATTGTCTGGGCCTAAAGTCAGATTTCGGCATGATCACGACTGGTGGTGCACATTTAATCAGGCCAACATCATGTTTACCTTGGGCCCACAGCCCGAGAGGCACCTTCTTCAATTGTGGGTGTGTCTCTAGGGGTGTAGGGCTTGTCCCAAGGTTCAGAAACATTCCCTTGCCATGACATATTACATCCAGGTTAACCTTGCACATTTCCAGAAAGAATTTTTTTTATAAACTCCCAGAGTTAGGCTGTACTACATGTTGGAGGTGGGTTTCTGTTCCCAATCTGTAATTTTCACACTCTCACATACTCTTTGGCTAATGAGATGTGAGGCACTGATTCTGGGACAAAAAAATACATGCAACTCCATGTCACTCAATTTGACTGAACATGCACAAAATTTGACATACCAATATAGGTACTGCTCTTCACTTTCTGGGATATCCATAAACCATTCTTTCTCAAAATTAAAGTCTCTTCCTTCATGCACTTGTGCTGTGCAATGAAGGGCAGAGGACAACATCAAATCAACATAGTTGTCCTTTTCATGTGCCAACGTCAACAAACGAGAACAGGCTCTAGGCTTGTTATGCATGGATCATTGATAAACACAGAGCTCTTTTTCTTTAACAAATGGAATTCCCAAAGATGAGTCATCAGTCACTGTTACTCCCTGAGGTGAGGAGATCAAATTTACGTGTAAAACACACATTAAGTCCCTGCAAAGTAGATTTACTGGACATAAAGATGAAATAAGGAATTGGTGGGTTACTCTTTTCCCATTTTCACATTCACAAACTAGCGGTTCAGAGAAACGTTCTAATACTGAATGTCCTGTTACACCCATGGAGCACAGTGACCGTGAACTCATTTTCGGGGATGCTTTTAATTCGCAGTGTTTTATTACTGAATACGTTGCTCTTGAATCAAAAATGTGACACTTTGCCCATTAACTACAAGAGATATACATGGTAACTGTGTAAAAGGAGAGGCATTATACTTTAAAAGCTTCAGGGTAATGACTGGTTAAGACATTTGTGAATTGTCAGTCTGACTAATGTTGGATATTGGTGTGTGCATATATTCCGGTTCTTTGTGAGCTAACTGAAAGTTTGCTTGTCTGATGTCACCTCTTCTGTTCCCAGATGCCTCACCCTTCCCTCCGCACATCAGTTGGCTTCTACTCTGGACAGTCTCTTGCAAAATGTCCAACTTTTCCGCAGTTGTAACAGTTGTAACCTGGTCCATAGCCCTGATTGCCAGGTCTTCCTCGCCCACGTGCTTTTGGTATTCCTCTCCTCTCCATCTTTCTTTCCTTTGCCTCTCGTAGGAGCTTCTCCGCCTGGATTGCATACCTCTCCACTTGTATGAGGTTTCCGGTGTCCCAGGTGCTACATTGTTGTTTGATTATACCGGCAATTTCTGGTTTAATGCCGTTCATAAAGCTGTTTCTGAGACATGCCTCCCATGCTGTGACAGCCGCCTGCCCATCTGCCAAGCGTCGGGTTTCTGCAAGCCTGAGTTTGCGTCATAGATCTCAGTGAGCCTGGACAGGTACTGTGATACAGTCTCTGAATCTTGCTGCTTGCACTTTGCTTTTTTTTTGTCATGTCCATTCGCACAGGAAAGGTGTTCGTCAGCCTTTGCTGGAATGCCGCAATTTGTCCTCTGTACCATGCGTTGACTTCATCATCCCACTGTGAGCTGATCAGGCGGACATTGTTCTCTGGGAATTCAGGTGAAACCTTGACCCAGTCCGTGTCAAGTTTCACCATGAGCAGTCGTTATAGTTCATGAGTGGTGGGTCTGAATTCTCTGCAGAACATCTGAAGTTCATCCCCAAACTTTCATCCTCCTACTTCGTGGAGCGCCGGCAGATGCGTCATGCTGCTCCTGATGTCTTCCAATGTGCAGAGTCTGTAAACTAGCATAGGGCCTCCTTCTCTAGCGACTTCTTGCATTGGGGCATTTACCATGGTGTGCACTGTCCCTTCTCTGTCTGATTTTGTTGGTCTGAAGCCCTCAGGTAGCAGTGTTGTTGGTCCCTTCACTTGGGATCTCGTATGTGACGCCACTGGTAAGGCTAGAACAGCTGGAGCATAGTTCGGTGGGCTTTGGTGGCTCCAGTTCTGACATGTTCAGATAGAGCACACTGAGAAACAGATGAGGGCCCTGCCTGACATTTTTTCTCTCTTTCATGTGCCTCGCTCTGCCATTCAGCAAATGCTTTCCAATCAGCCAAAAACTGCACTTTACCCTTTGTTTTAGGGGTCTCTCTCCTTTGTCTCTAAATTAAGTTTCAGTTGTTCTAACTGTCTGAGGCTTAAACTACCTTTTTCAGGAAAAACACATTCTTTAACCCATACATCATATTGATTCAAACATCCTTCCCCATAATTCACACGCATAAACATGATATTAGGATCAACATATGAGCACCCTGTACATACCATAGCATGTGTATCAGGATGTGCTTTGCTACATGCTTTTCCCACACACACACACACACACACACATATATATATATATATATATATATATATATATATATATATATATATATATATATATATATATATATATATATATTACATTCCTTTTTTCTTTTTTACCTTCTATAACTTTCAAAGTTTTAATCAATTTAATGTGCTATGAAAATTAAGTGCACAGACAGAAAAGGTTCAAAATGTGTGCCAAAACTCTAGACATTTAATTAATCATATAAACTATAGGTTCAGTAGAACAAACCTTAAGAATGTAAAAGAGTTTACCTGTGAGGGCGAGTCCACATACAGCAATTTGGTAGGATTTATAGTTTATTCTTCCCTTTTTTTTAAAATAATAATTTCTTTTTTTTAATTATTATTTTTTATCTCAGTAAAATTTACTCGTGGGTTAAATTTGCCAAATATATCATGTACTGCTGATATGATGGAATGAGTCAATCGGGCATGCCACTTGATAATAATCCGGCGTAAAAATACTGCCCTCTTGCGCTTCTTAAGTACTCTCTTTATTTATTTATTCCTCGAAACTGACTCTTACCGTTTATTTTTACCGTTATTACATATAACAAGATATATATATATATATATATATATATATATATATATATATATATATATATATTTATATATATATATCAGTTTTGAAGCTGTGATCTGTGAAACACCAATATCTCAATATCGCAGAGGCAAAGTTCCTCAAACTTTTTATAAGAAATCGCCTCCATGTAATATGCGCATTTCTTATATCATTGACTCCCTTCCTTACAGACAGCAATACACAATGACTTTATAAAATTCAAATTTACCTTTAGGCTGTTTCTTGATGATTTCTACAGGTCAGTGGTAAGGCTGCGTCGGTCTCTCGCTCTGCACAACAAAGGGCAAACCGCCTATATCAACATGGGGTTCAGGGTGAAAACTTTTCGACGGGTGTCCTCCGGTTTACTTGTTGTCCAGAAAAGCTGAAAAAACTCGCGCAGCCCAGCCAGGAGACCTCAAATTGACATGGAAATTAGACATCACTCGCAGACTCGTCCTCTGAAGGTAAAAATGTTTATTACAGAAAGATGGTTAATACAGGATAGAATAAAGCAGGATAGAATAATGAGCGCATTTATGTGAAACTCATTTAATTTCTAATTTTTTTCACCCCAATGCAATGCAAGTGCATACAACAGTAATTACATGTGTGTACATAATTTTAATCACACTATCTGCTCCAAAAAAACAAACAAACAAAAAAACAGATTTATATAAGTAAACAATTGGTTCAATAAAATACCATAGTTGAGTTCATCCCTTGAATGTGCTTGGACTTATTAGCAGTAGGTTCACATTTCCTGCCTCTTGATGTATTATTGTCCTTGTTGACACTGGATTGGTGACAGGTAGCAGTGGCTTGAACATTCCATCGGGTTAGGATTTTTGTTTTTATTCCACGCCTGTTTGTGTCTCCACTACTTGCTCTTGTGGAGATGGTTTGGCCTCGGAACAGTTTGGCCTGCTGTTCACACAGGCCAATCTTGCTGAGCAAGATAAATACATCGCCCTGAAAGGCCTTTGTAAATATGGCATAGAGAAAAGGATTAGCGCAGGAGTTCAGTGGGTAGAAAAGCACCAGCAGGATCTTGGAGTTTGAAATGGTTATGAGTGGATGATCCAGCGCAGCCGAGATTGCATAGAAGGAGATTGGTGCTATGCAGAGAAAGTTTGTGAAAATTAGCACAGCCATGCGCTTAGCAATGCTGCTATCTTTTCTGGATGATGTATAATTGGGGTTGTGCACTGCACAGTAGATTTTAATGTAGCAGGCACAGATGGCCACAAAGGCCACAATATTGATGACTAATATAAATAAAATGTAGACCTGGTCCAACAGGTTCTGAGTGCTCATGGGCAAGCATATACTGACCTTTTGGTAACTGCTCACTCCCAACACAGGCATAAGGGCAAGCAGGAGGCATAACAGCCAACCCCCAAGCATGACAGCAGAGGCATGGGACAAACGCAGCTTACGATCTAATTGCATTGCAAAATTGATGGCATGCCAGCGCTCCAAAGTGATAGTGGTCAATGTGTAAACTGACAACTCAGTTGCAAATATGGAGATAAATCCAGCGAGGGTACACCATGGTCCTGTCTGCCAGTCTATGGCATGATTGTAGTATTCTGACTGCGTATAAAGGTCAACTGAGGCAATGAGAAGCAGATAGATACCCATACACAAATCAGCAATGGCCAGATGGCACATAAGGAACCGGGAGACAGATAGTTTGTAATGACTGGTGAGCAGCACAAAGAGCACTACCATGTTTCCAAGTACAGCCAACAAACTGACAAACCAAACAGACACTCTCAGGAAGCTGAAACCCATGATGTCCTCACAGGGGTTGAAGTCATCAGGAGCTGGGGCACATGTCACAGCCTCTCCATCCTCACATACAACATAGTCATAATGACTATCAAAGTCCTGGCTGGTGGCTATCTGGGGATTCTTCAGTGTGTCCCCAAATCCCATATCATAGTCAGCATGCCCACCAAGAAATTCATGATAATGTAGGCTACGTAGGAAGTCATGGTGGTCATAGGTATTACCAAGTAGTGGGTCACTTATGTCAATGCCTTTGTCTGTACCATCCATGACAGCTGGAACGGTAATTCTGCCTACTGATCGTTCATAGTGTTGGCCACGCATTGCAGTCAAGTTACAAATGATGTAATCCAGGTACCTATTATTGATAGAAGAAGGAAGGAAATTTGTATTGGCAGAAAAAATTAAATTGAAATGACTTCTGTTTATTTCCAATTTTAAATAAATAAAAAAAATCCCAGATTTTCAATGTGGTCTCAGACTTTTGGACCCGACTGTAGGTCATGTGCCAGTTTCTGGGGGTTTTAGGTAGGTTATTCAGTGCCTACAAAAGGTATAGCATATATACATGTTATAGTCATGTAACCTGCCAAATCAGTGTGTTTACACTGAATATATGCGGTGTATGTAGTTCATATAGAATGTTTAGTTTGATGACCATGTAAACAACATGGAGACACACCCATCTCTGTGATTTGTACAGAGATTTCTTATCTACAGAATACGCAGCTGATAATAATAACTACAGATGTCCCTGACAATATTGCTTAACAGACACGTCTGAAAATCTTATCCTGTCCAAATTGTACTTATGAATACAAATGAATAAAATCTTTTTTTTTTTTTTTTCCAAAGGCTGTAAATTTTAGTGCTGATATTAACCTAAAAATAAAAAAGCAATGCCATTAAGGTATCTTTAAATAGCCTGGGCCTGTGCTTAGCTTGCCTTTGGCTTTGCATCCACGTCCCCTAGCATCTCACAAACGTCTTTTGTAGAGCACCGTGTAGGCAAAGATGATTTTATAGATCTCAGAGATGTTTAAATATGGACCACTTGGGGCCCCTAAGCAATGCCATCTACTCTCCAGGGCTCTTGTATGTACTCAAATGGACTAATAAGCTAATAAAGATCCATGTCTGCATATTCAAGTTCACACTTAGAAACTACTGTATATACACTATTAAAACAGCACTATGCACAATTAGAATCTCTACTGCTGTTTTTAAAAATTATTTTTATTGTGTTTGTATTGTTATTACTTATACTACTATACTTATTATATATACACACTATGATTATAATTTTTATATTAATATTGGTTTTGATTAAGTAAAAAATCATACATGTTTCAGGTTTACACACACTGTGAACAGGTGTGAGATTGTGATCATGAAGATGAAATCGTTCATCATAGTGGAATTTGCATACTGTAATCAACTGTTTACTGGTAATAAAGGTCAAAATATTTTCACTACTTATATGGAGTGGTAGGTTTAATTCAAAATTGTGAACTGATTAAGACAAGCTTTAGAATTTTTCTCTACAAACCCTTTCTTTTTCTTAAGGTTCTTGAATGCGCAGCAGTGACTAGGATAAGTCATATCAGCACCAATCAGATGTCTGAAGGTTTTGACTGATGGAAGCTTTTTAAGGGCCCAAACATTCCGAGCGCTGAGTTCCCGAAGTGACTCCAGTCCTGTTGCTGGAAGGGAGGTAACTCCTGAGTCTGAAACATCACTGCCAAAAAAATTAAATGAAAGATTTCACACAAAAAATCATGTAAATGTAACAAAATGTAACAAGGGTGACACTCATGATTTTCTTATTCAGATTCCTTTTCAGTACAGAGATTTATATGATTTTTAGATTCTCTAGGGCGAATTTACAAGTTTACATTTGTTTGATAATGCAATAAAATGTAAATATAAAAAGTTGTTCATCTAACACTACTTCGGGATATTATATAATCTAGCCTTGTTGTATACAAGACTGTGTATAATGAACAAAAAAAGTTTTTTTTTTCTTCCCTTTTTATCAAGAACTAGAGAAAAGAAGATAATGTAAAGTCCAATCATGGGCAGCAGTACAAATCATGCAGATACAGCTTCAAGTAATGTTCATGTTGGTGCCAGATTGGCTGGTCTGTGTATTTTAGAAACAAAAAACATTGAGTGAGCGACAGTTCTGTGGGTGGAAATGCCATATTAATGACAGAGGTCAGTGGAAAATGACCAGACTCATTCAAGCTGCTAGGAAGAATATAGTAACTCATATAATCATTCTGTACAACTGTGGAAAGCAGAAAAGAATCTCAGCATGCGCAACAGCAGTAGACCACATCAGGTCCCACTCCTGTCAGCCAAAAACAGGAATCTGAGGCTCAGAATCACCCAGTTTGGACAGTTGAAAATTAGAAGAAGAAAAAAAATCCCCTGGTCTTTTTCCAGTCTTCAACTGTCCAGTTTCAACTCTTACCCATTTAACACAAATAAGACCCACTGACACTCCACTGGCAAAGCCAACAATCAGAGTCACAAAACTGTTTTTTGGAGTTGTGCATCCACGGCTGTTGATCGAGCATTGAAAAATGATCTCATAAATGTACTTGGATGATAGAAAGATCAGGGTCACAGAATTTTCCATTTAAAATAAAGCCATGCTATGGAAAAATGATTACATGACCGAAATCAGCCAATAGGCTTTGACGCCCAGCTGAGTGAATTTCACTGTTAACTTACTGTCAAATTTCTTCAACATATCTCATTAGTAATTGCTCGAATATTAATATAATATAATAATAATAATTAATAATATTCAAATTGAAATTGATGTATAATGTATATTCTGTGAGTTTTCAGTATTTAAGTGATGTTGATGATACTCAGTTGAATAAATTAGTATAAGTTCATCACTGTATTACTGTGAATACCCACGAAAGAAAGATCAGAGTCCACACAAGCATTTTTTCATGCTTGAATTAACACAATGAAAACAGTAATGGCTGATAACTTTTGGTGTCTTCATAAAGATTATGAATGGGTCTAGTGAACATATCATCAAGATTTTCTCTGTTGTCAAGTATTATGACATTAGAAGGTTCTGAACTTTTAAATTCAAATTCTGGAATTCAAGCACATTGTGACTCTGATCGTTTTATCATTGGTGCTTTCCTTCATATGTTTACTGTCTGGTTTTTGGGGAGAAATATCCAAGTAAGAATTTAATTGTGCTCGGTACACTACGCTTGCACATATGACAGTAAAGCTTTGAATCTTGATCTTGAATCTATGGACATCTAGATTACAGGCACTCACAGGTCACTCTATTAGGAATAATTGCTCCTTCAGAACACTGCTCGACTTCAACCCATACTCAGCTTTAAAGATGCTCAAACAATAGTCCAGACCTTTATTACTTCTCATCTCAACTACTGCAATGCTCTCTTTACTGGCAAATCATTCTCCAACTTACAGTTTATCCAGAATTCGGCTATAGTTTTCACTCACATTAACATTCTGCTTACATTTCGCCCATACTCTTTAGGCTGTACTGGTTACCCATCTCCTCTGTATTCAATACAAAACCTTCCTCCTCACCTACAGAGCCTTACATGGCTATTCCTCAGGTTATTTGACTGAATTGTTGCTTCCCTATACCCCTACCTGTGTGTTAAGGTCATCTAGATTCAGACTGTGTTCAGTGGGTGGCAGGACCTACTTGTTGGGTCCAAGTTATGGAATCCACTTCCACAGAGCCTCTGGGAAATTTCCTCTATTTCCTCCTTCAAAAGACAACTCAAAACCAATCTCTCCACTCAGTGCTATAACTCCCTGATTGTAAATGAGTAGCTCCAGCCCCTTTCACACTATATTTTCCACCACTTCATCCTTCAACCTGTTCTGTTTAGTGTCTTTTTTTCTGATTTTTTATATTTTTTGTACGTGTTACTTTAGAATTGTTTATCATCATCCAGATGTAAAGCGACCTTCGGATTGAGAAAAGCAGCATACAAATAAAATTTGAGCACTACTCATAGTCCAGCCTGTCCTCGTTTTATACAGCAGTATTTCTTTTGTTTTAATTTAAGAACTGGTCTTATTTGCCTTAATTTATGGATTTATCTTGGCTTTCCATATTTATGCTTTCCATATTTAATATTTATTTTATCAATGTCCTTAATGTGAAATGATTAACATTAATCATTACAGTTATTCATGTAATTGAAATATAGAGTTTTAGTTTCATGAATTAGCATGTTTTTGATAGAGAATACATTTCCATAAGTAGCTCTGGATAGGGGCATCTGCTTAATGATGTAAATGTAAATTTAAGTCTGAAGCTTTCTGGCAAGTTGTCTAAAAATAAAAATACTTCACCTCTTGTTTGTGTTTGTATTCATATTCAGTCAGGACTCGATATCAGTTCAAGCTGAATAATGTTTTCATAGTCAGTTACATCCCTAAGCTACATGTAACCTACATATCTTCCAAAGCTGGCAAAAAGACCTGTATCAACTTATTTTTTTCAGTTAGCTCATATTTTGTAGGCACTCACCTCTTAGTCTAACTCTGATTTTGGTGTTTCTCAGTGTGCTGTGTTTTTCCCACATTGTCAAATGTCTGGTAAACCATAGGCCTGTCATAACTGCCACTAATGTGGTTAAATGACTCTTCCATATCACGCTCACACTGCTCAGCCTGCAAAGTTAAGGGATACCGCTAACATGCTAAAATGGGTAGGAGCGGGTTACCAATATATACACAGTATCTCACAAAACTGAGTACACCCCTCACATTTTTGATTCTTTGCTAGAATGTAAAGTAGTGAGTGTACAGCTTGTGTAACAGTGTAAATTTGCTGTCCCCTCAAAATAACTCAACAAACAGCCATTAATGTCTAAACCGTTTGCAACAAAAGTGAGTACACCCCTAAGTGAAAATGTCCAAACTGGGCCCAATTAGCCATTTTCCCTCCCCGGTGTCATGCGACTTATTAGTGTTACAAGGTCTCATGTGTGAATGGGGAACAGGTGTGTTAAATTTGGTGTCATTGCTCTAATACTCCCCCATACTGGTCACTAGAAGTTCAACATGGCACCTCATGGCAAAGAACTCTCTGAGGATCTGAAAAAAAGAATTGTTGCTCTATATAAAGATGGCCTAGGCTATAAAAAAGATTGCCAAGACCCTGTCACTAAGCTACAGCACTGTGGCCAAGACCATACAGCGGTTTAACGGGACAGGTTCCACTCAGAACAGGCCTCGCCATAGTTGAACAAAGTTGAGTGCACGTGCTCAGCGTCATATGCAAAGGTTGTCTTTGGGAAATAGACATATGAGTGCTGCCAGCATTGACAGGGTCAGCCTGTCAGTGCTCAGACCATACGCCGCACACTGCATCAAATTGGTCTGCATGACTGTCATCCCAGAAGGAAGCCTCTTTTAAAAATGATGCACAGGAAAGCCCACAAACAGTTTGCTGAAGACAAGCAGACCAAGGACATGGATGACTGGAACCATGTCCTGTGGTCTAATGAGACCAAGATAAACTTATTTGGTGTCAAGCGCGTGTGGCGGCAACCAGGTGAGGAGTACAAAGACAAGTGTGTCTTGCCTACAGTCAAGCATGGTGGTGGGAGTGTCATGGTCTGGGGCTGCATGAGTGCTGCCGGCACTAGGGAGCTACAGTTCATTGAGGGAACCATGAATGCCAACATGTACTGTGACATACCCTTCAGAGACTGGGCCGCAGGGCAGTATTCCAGCATGATAACGACCCTAAACACACCTCCAAGACGACAACTGTCTTGCTAAAGAAGCTGAGGGTGAAGGTGATGGACTGGCCAAGCATGTCTCCAGAACTAAACCCTATTGAGCATCTGTGGGGCATCCTCAAACGGAAGGTGGAGGAGCACAAGGTCTCGAACATCGACCAGCTCCGTGATGTTGTCATGGAGGAGTGGAAGAGGACTCCAGTGGCAACCTGTGAAGCTCTGGTGAACTCCGTGCCCAAGAGGGTTAAGGCAGTGCTGGAAAATAATGGTGGCCACACAAAATATTGACACTTTGGGCCCAATTTCGACATTTTCACTTAGAGGTGTACTCACTTTTGTTGTTTTATTTTGAGGGGACAGCAAATTTACACTGTTACACAAGCTGCACACTCACTACTTTACATTGTAGCAAAGTGTCATTTCTTTAGTGTTGTCACATTAAAAGATATAATCAAATATTTACAAAAATGTGAGGGGTGTACTCACTTTTGTGAGATACACTCTCCCATATATATATATATATATATATATATATATATATATATATATATATATATATATATATATATATATTTAAAGCAGCTTCTCAAAGCGCTGTACATAAAATCACAGTCCACAGAAAAATAAAACAAATAAAAGTTAATAAGTTAATAAGAACAAAAACAACAACATTAATAATAAAAATAATTATAAAACAATCTAAAAAGACATCAGCAGTCGAATGCAAGTTTAAAAAAATGAGAGCTTTTAAAATGCCAAAAGTCTGGGCTTCCCTGAGTTCAGGAGGCTGAGAGTTCCAAAGTGAAGGAGCATAGACATAAAAAGCCCTGTCACCCATAGATTTTAGGTGTGTTTGTGGAACAGTTAACAGATTACACTGTGAGGAGTGCAGTCTGCGATTTGGGGTGTAAGGGATTAATAAACCAGATAAGTATTGCAGAGCCAATCTATGTAATGCCTTGTATGTCAACATCATGATCTTGAAATCGACACGGAACCTGACAGGGAGCCAGTGTAAGGACTTCAAAACAGGAGTAATATGGCCACATTTCCTGGTTCCCGTCAGGATCCGGGCGGCAGAGTACTGAACAAAAATATATATATATTTCTGAGATGAAAAAAGGATGCCTTCACAGTGCCCTGAACAAAAAATCAAAAGTGAGGCTGGGGTCAAAAATTACACCAAGGTTCCTCATCTTACTTTGGGTCTCTAAAACAGAGCCATCAACAAACAGAGACAGTGGAGCCGCTTTGCGAACCTATATGACGGGAACCTATAAGCATAACCTCAGTTTTCCCGCTGTTCAGGCACAGAAAGTTATTGTTCATCCATGTTCTTATCTCAGAAATACAGTCAAAAAGATAACAAGCATCAATGTTTTCACCAGATTTAGAGTGAATGTAGATTTGGGTATCATCAGCATAAAAGTGATAATGGAGGCCAAGCGATCACAGTAGTTGCCCAAGTGGAGATAGATAAATATTGAAGAGTAGAGGGCCTAGAACTGAACCCTGAGGAACACCAGTGAGCACCGAGCAAGTGTCAGACCTAAAGCCACACATAGAAATAAACTGGGAACGGTCAGTAAATATTGAAACTCAATATGGCAATAACAAAATGGGATCCTTAAAAATTGTTAACTGTTGACCTTACATCATTTGCTTACTTCTTTTGTCCTTAATGGACATACAGGTATTTTAATTATACAAATTGGCATTAAACATAAATCATAAGAAAAGTGTGCACGTTCTAAATATCTGTACTCAAAAGAGTTTATAGACACTGAATTACAAGAAAAGACTAAGACATACTCACAGCAGCACTGGACCACTAATGGTTTCTGCGAACATGTCTTCACTCAGTTCTGTAAGTTCTTTGTTTCGGTGAAGATATCTAGAGAGAAAGGGATTGTAATGTTTCAAATGTAAATATGCATAAAAAATGTTATGTATAATGAAATGTGAGTCAATTTTAAAATAGTCAAAAGCATCACTTAAATTGCAAAGCAATCATATTTTAAAGTTAATATATAAGAAATTACTAGGTATGTAAGAATTAATACATCCGAAATCATCGCTGAAATCTGTTTTTATTAGATGTAGAGAAAATTATATCATTCATTAAGTGTTGTTCATGATAAGATTCATCAAGGTAATGTCTCAGTATCACAAAAAGTTTCTAAAAATGACTTATTATGACAGAAAAGTTGGTTTCATGTTAGACACTTGCTATATCTTCATGTCTCCACTGCTAACAGCATTTCAGTAGTGCTATTCATTCACACAAAGCCTACCCCTATGAACAGAACATTCCAATTTTGCATAAATTTTTTATATTTTGAGTCTTTAAACTTTTTTTTTATGGAACTCCCAGCCTTTAATTGGTGATATACAGTATTACACACATAATTATGAATATAGGATTAGTTTCAGTTAGACCCTTCAGTCAGACTCTTTCAAATATCTGATAACCCACAGCTATAATAAATAAACATCACAGGCAAAAACCTAATTTACATATTGCTTTGTACCCCTCCTACATGATGTAGTTCACACAATTAGTCTCCCAATGCCCAATGTAATTTATCCTCATGCACACACACATAAATATGGTTATTTGGGATCTTAAATTGTTAGAAAAGTAATATACTCAGTAACCTTTAGTAAAGTAATATGTTTGCTCTCACGATTTGAACAAGAAGCCTTACATAGCATCTAGCTTTGTCCCATTGAAGGCATGGTGCTGGATTTTAGTAAAGCCATTACTGTATAACATCCTGTTGAACAAAAAACAAACATTATTATTTGTAAATCTTGACTGTAAAGTAATATATGTGAAAACACACTCATTCAATTACAGTATAAACATAGATATAGTATAGATGACTCCTTAAAGAGAAAGTTCAAATATTGCACTAAAATTTACAGGGAAATAACTGCTAACAATATTTCTGCTGCGATAAATTGGCAATCCTGTGTATGCAGAAAACAGAAGTTAATGCCCAAAGGTAAAAGAATATTGAACTGAGGAATTAATCAAGTCATTATATATTCAGTATTTCAATAGTTCATATACTTAATAGATTTTTAAAAAGATTAAAAAAAAGAACAAAAAATATTTCATATATATATATATGAACATACAGTGGAACTAATATTAGCATTTCGTAAATATGAGCAAAGAAGGCTGTGGAAAATTGTCTTAATTGTTTAACCATTTGATCTTTTGTTTAAAAAATTCACAAAGACACTCTGCTTTCGTGGATATCAAACAAATACAAACACAATACAGGTTTATAAAAAAAAAAGAAAGAAAGAAAAAAAAAATTGTGCTACCTCCCTTTGCCAAGATAACAGCTCTGAGTCTTCTTCTATAATGCCTAATGAGGTTGGAGAATACATGGCAAAGGATCTGAGACCATTCCTCTATACAGAATCTCTCCAGACCCTTCAAATTTCGAGGTCCATGCTGGGGGACTCTCCTCTTCAGTTCACCCCACAGGTTTTCTATGGGTTTCAAGTCAGAAGGCTGGGATGGCCATGGCAGGACCTTGATTTTGTCGTCAGTAAACCATTTTTGTGTTGATTTTGATGTATGTTTTGGATCATTGTACTGCTGGAAGATCCAACCACAGCTCATTTTAAGCTTTCAGGCAGAGGCAGTCAGGTTTTCATTTAATATCTGTTGATATTTGATAGAGTCTATAATGCCATATATCCTAACAAAATGTGCAGGTCTTCTGTTAGAAAAACAGCCCCAAAACATTAAAGAGCCACCACCATATTTAACTGTGGACCTGAGGTACTTTTCCATATGGCTACCTCTCTTTGTGTGCACCAAAACCACCTCTGGTATTTATTGCCAAAAAGCTCTATTTTGGTTTCATCTGCCCATAGAACCCGATCCCATTTGAAGTTCCAGTAGTGTCTGGCAAACTGAAGACTCTCAAGTTTGTTTTTGGAAAAGAGTAGAGGCTTTTTTCTTTAAACCCTTCCAAACAACTTGTGGTGATGTAGGTGACTTCGGATTGTTGTTTTGGAGACTTTCTGACCCCAAAATGCAACAAACTTCTGCAATTCTCCAGCTATGATCCTTGGAGATTTTTTGGCTACTCAAACCATCCTCTTCAAAGTGCGTTGAGACAATATAGACACGTGTCCAGATTGATTCATAACATTTCCAGTTGACTGGAACTTCTAAATTATTGCCCTGATGGTGGAAATGGGCATTTTCAATGCTTGTACTATATGTTTATAGAAACGTCAAGCTCAACAACAAGAGCACATCACAGCTATATTTGGCCTATGTGTTACCTCATATTTTTACCTATGCCAATATAAGTGGAGAGTTGTTCTTTTAGGGTTGTTAATGAAAACATATTCACACACACACACACACACACACACACACATATACATACATACATACATACATATATATATATATATATATATATATATATATATATATATATATATATATATATATATATATATATATATATATATATGAATAGCTAGTAAAGTTGGAAAGGGCAAATGTTTGTACTTACACCGTTAGCGCATCTTTGGTAATGCCTTGGAATGCATTTGCAGGAATTTCAGTGATGTAAAGATTGTCAGTAATTTCTCTTAAAAAAATACCAACATGACAATTAAATATTATCTACAGAAGGTCTATTGTGATACTGGGTATTAGCAAAGGATATTAAAAAGCTTTGTAAACATTCCTTTTTTTAATATATGGAAGCTTACAGCATAAAATTTGATTCATGAGAGTGGATCCTCGTCAGTGCAGGAAAGATGGTGAGACCAGTATTGAACAAACCTCTGCAATAATATCAAAACAAATAACTTAAGTTAGGATCAAGTATTGTATATAAAATATACATTAAATAAACACGAGGGAGACCTAGTATGAGTAATATGTAATCTTATTGAGAATTCACTGGGCTGGTGGACTGTATGAACGGATGTTCACCTAAGACACAACACACAGATAAGCAAGGCACAGGGGGATAACAATACATGTATTTGATTAAGTGGCGAGCCAGCCAGGAGTCAGGAGGTCTCAGAGCGTAGGTGGAGTACGTCTGCACGCTGGCAGAAGGTCAACTAAGAGACACACACACACACACACACACAGAGGCCTGGTGTGTATGCAGAAAACAGAAATTAATCTGTTTCATATTCTGTTTCATGAAAAACTCTTATAGGGTAATGTACATGCAAGCACTATAAACAAAAACAGAAATGTAGAACAAACATAAAATTTACTCATAATGTTGACGTGGTGTGTTTGAAAGTGTCCATTCTCGAAGAAAATCCAGTCAGGAAGTGACACAGACAAGGTCAAGTTATTTTAAAGAGTGAAACAAAACAAAATTTATTTTGGAGCCGGAACTGCACCTGCGTGATAAGGGTCACTCAAAAGTGCCAATTGATGTACGTCATGGTGTTCCGGGATAGCTAACTCTAAACATGTTGATGTCTGGGTCATCCTGACCCTAAGACAACTGTATAAATATATTCAGCTCTGGTTTTTTTAGATCGCATTTTGGGACGTCTCAAACTGTGGGGATCTCGTGTGGTGGAATGGAACGAATAAACCTGGACCCTTGCTTCTTCTCACTCACGGCTGGTGTCTTATTTTTCTTGCTCCAATTGAATATGTGAGTATCTGTTTCTATGTTAAGAGTCTTCAGGTAATAGGCAAAATTTGGGCCAGCACAAGTTACAATATGGTATTCATCCTTCTCAGAAACATTTAAAAGTCTATATTATAACTGTAATTATAATTCTATATTTTAACAGTATGTTACATATATAACTGTGTTACTATGAACACTGCAAAGCTGCCAGGTCAGTGGGGTTTTAACATCTCTAGTTCTAAATATGTACAAAAGAAGCACCAATATGCATAACGATATACATAACTGGCATTTATTACATGTATGCATGTACAGCTGTACACTCTAGACACTGAAAAATCCCACACATTCTAAATTGCTCTGCTTCTGCATGGCCACACTCCGTTGCATAAAGAAAGCTATATGGTAAAAACGTTCCTTAAAAAATACTAATGTACAATTTATAAATCACACATCTGAATACCTTCTTGTGCGCATGTGTACACATGTTGAGACCTTCACTAAACTTCTCTGTAGCTGAAAAACTGATTAAATTCGTTGTCACTCTAGATTACTGTAACGCCCTTTTAGCAGGAATTTCTAAATCCACAATCAATAAACTCCAATATGTACAAAACTCTGCTGCCAGGATCCTGACTGGAACCAGGAAATACAATCATATTACTCCTGTTTTGGAGTCCTTGCACTGGCTCCAGGTCTGGTTCCGTGTCAATTTAAAAATTTTGATGCTGACATACAAAGCATTACATGTATGCGTTATTACTTCCTTACACCCCAAATCGCAGACTGTGCTCCTCTCAGTGTAATCTGTTAACTGTTCCACAAACACACTTAAAATCTATGGGTGACAGGGCTTTTTCTGTCTATGCTCCTTCACTGAGGAACTCTCTTCCTCTTGAATTTAGGGAAGCTCAGACCTTTGGCATTTTTAAAGCTCAACTTAAGACTTACTTTTTTAACTTGCATTTGACTGCTGATGTCTAAATTTTTATTATTATTATTAGGCCCCGAGCACCGCTGGTGCAAAGCCCTATTGGATCTGCTCCATTTATTATAAGGGCCCGAGCACCACTGGTGCGAAGTCCTATTGGATCTGCTCCGATTATTATTATTATTATCATTATTATTATTATTATTATTATTATTAGGGCTCAAGCACCGAAGGTGCAGTGCCTCCGATATCCACCAGAAGGCGCATGCACCGGAGGTGCAGGGCCCTATTGTTTTGCTGGTGTTTATTATTATTATTATTATTATTAATAATAATAATAATAATAATAATAATAATAATAATAGGTGGCGTGCCTCTGAGGTGCAGGGCCCTATTGTTTTTCCGATGTTTATTATTATTAGGGCCTGAGCACCGAAGGTGCGAAGCCCTATTGGATCTGCTCCGTTTACTACTACTATTATTATTATTATTATTATTATTATTATTATTATTATTGTTATTATTTATCAAAATGAATCGCATTTTAGATGGCCTAAACATACCCGAAAACTCTACAAAACTTTACAAATGCGTCAGAACCGGTGAAAATTTACATCTGATAGGGGTTCTACAACTGAGTGTGGTAAAATGGCTCGATAGCACCACCTACAAAATTTCACCAATGTGTGCCTCGCGCCATGTTTTACCTACATGTACAAAATTCGGTAACCATGTGTGAGATGCCAATACGTACAAATACGTCTCTTGAATCCATGCCCTAAAAGGAAGTCAGCCATTTTGCTTTTTCTCTTAAATTTTTCCTCCATTTTTTGCCATTTCTAGGCCTCGTACTTTAATTAACTCCTCCTAGAGATTTCATCAGATCGGCATAATATTTGGTCAGTCTCATCTAAAGGCACACACGATGCTAAATTGCGAAGCTTTTGAGTTTTCGCTGCACGGTGTGGGGGTCTCACAAATTTCGACGTTTCGCTATGAAAAAGGAAGTTGTTATAACTCAAACATAGAATGTCCAATCTGCTCCAAACTTCACGTTTGATCAAAGTACCGGCCTGAAGCCATCTACATGCCAAAATTCAGTATTATTCATAGCGCCACCTGCTGGAAACAGGAAATTATACATTTTACATCGTGATACACTCCTAACATGTAAGTGCTAAAAAGTGATTAAAAAAAATCATTTTTATGCCATTCCCCTAGCAGAGCAGCCCCAACGTGCACCCGGGTGTGAGGGCCCTTTCATCGCTGCTTGCAGCTTTAATTATTATTATTGTTGTTATTATTATTAACTTTAATAATTTTGTAGTTTTTCTGTAGTTTTTCTGTGTACTGATTATTTTGTGTACAGCGCTTTGAGAAGCTGCTTTTAAAGGCGCTCTATAAAATAATAATAATTATTATTATTCACCATGAAATCACATGGTGACTGCTTACATTTACATTTATGACATTTGGCAGATGCCCTTATGCAAAGTAACTTATAATTCTATTGCCATGTAAAATGCCATGTCCATTGGCCTTCTCTGGAACATTCTCAAGAACCGTCTCATGAGCCACTTTAGGATTGGTGTTGGTTCGCAGTGATTGGTAAGCCTAGCGGTTATTCGGTGTTCATACAACAATAGTCACACAAGTAAGCTACTGTTCTATTACACCCCTCTTACCCACCCAGGGGACAGGGTTTTAACACCTGAATAACCTCTCCATAAGGGGTTGATCTTATAGAACTTAAAAAGGTGCATGGCGCTGCCTGACTTTCAGCCTACCGAGGTGATGCTGATCACCACCCAATGGGCCAGCCTTTGCTTAGACAGGGAAGTACCCGGTGTCTCTACCCCATAACACATGAACAGTTGATTACTGAATTACTAACATCTGTAAGTAAGTTAACCAACCAAGCATCCTTAGCAGGAGATGGTACCTTACAAAGCACCTGCACAAACATGTTTCTCCATATCACACATGAGATCGCAAAGTAGCACGCATTCTTAAGGAATCTAGCACCACGCTATGAAGATTTTTTTCCAGTTTACTGTGAGACCAGGTGCCTCAATTTGTGCTAGGAGGGTAGATGTGTCTTGGTTTGCCTTTCCCTGCTGGGTGCAGATATCATTTTTTCCCCCCACTTTTTAAAAATTCGCATAATTTTTTGCTCAGTTGGGATCTAAATCTACATCTAGATTTCTGTAACGATGCTTTGTGACAATCTCTGATGTTCAAAGTGCTATACAAATACAATTGAATTGAAATGGAACAATCTACCCATGGGTTGATTGTACGTTTGGTAATAACTATAAAATGGCAACATTTCTCACAAGTATTTTAACTCTGGTAGATCCTTGAAAGCTTCAGGATCGATAGACATCAGACTTCTGGTGTTTCTTATTTCTCTGTGTGGGAACAAAGAGAGAACAACTTAGGATTTTTACTGTCATGCTGATTTTCACCCAAGCAAAAGCAAGAAACAACACCATACTATTTTACAAGTATATACATAATGTATTACAAGTAATCTTGTTCATATTTGTTGCCCTGCCTTATTTATCTTTTTTCAGTAGGATCATTAGTCCAACCACTTAAAATTTTAGACACTAGTTTTTGCATTAAACTCAACCATCAGAGCAGCATGCAGACCTGAAAAAAGCATACATGCATTTAACTCAAAATGCACGCAACGCAATTAATTATATATGAGTGTGTATATGAATCTCCAGTGAACTGTAGGTACAAGTTCGCAATGGCAAGAAATTTTGGAGCTCTTTGGTCATACGAATTGACCATTCAGTAACAGTGCTGACTCTTGACTCATCCATAAACACCCCTACTTTGCTGATGACTTAACCAACAAAGGTAATCTGGGGTATATGAATTAATTGTTTGTATTTGGGTTTATTGCCATACCAGCTTCAATGGCTATTTTATGGCGCATACAGGTACTTAGCAGAAATTCAATAAAATGCAGCTTAAAAAGTCAGACATTTTGGTACTAAATGAAAAAATCTAAAAAAATTTGGTTGTGATAAAAGTTGTAAACGTTTTCCTGGGTCCATCTTACAAAACAAGTCTTTCAAAATAGACCTGATAAAAGGCATTGTCTCATGACATTAAAAATAAGGCTGATCAAATAAATATGTTTTATGGTCAAGGGATGTTACAATATTGGCATATTGGTGGTTCTTCACACTTCAGTAAATACCCATGGGTCAGTCTGGTGTGACCCATGTGGCACCTTGTGTACACCACTTGATCATTTCTAGTTTTTAAAGGGTAGGTGCATATTTTTCCAAATAAATATGAAAAATGTTTGAAAATTTAAACCCCCTGGCTCTTAATGTATCATGTTGTCTTCATGAGCATCAGTGAATGTTTGCACCTTTTGTGATAGTTGTGTACGAGTCCCTCAGTTGTCCTCAGTGTGAAAAGATGAATCTCAACATCATATAGCCACTGTTGGAAAGGTGCCAAATATGCAGAAAATGCTGGAAAAGCAAACAATGTGCAGGACATGGAGGATTTTTCTGAAGAACATTGGGTAGTTTAACTGCTCAGGACAAACAAGGAACTCATGAACAACTCTCACAAAACATAAAAGCAGTCATTGATCATCCAGATAACGACACACAGTATTAAGAAACAAGGGTATGTAAACTTTTAACTGGTTCATTTGTGTAAATTCAGTTATTATTTTGTCTTGTGAACTATATGTAAACATCTGGTATATAAAATAGTTTATTCAGGGCAGTACTAAATAAAAAACTGTCATTTTTTTATTCTTTATTTATTTTATTTTATTTATTTATTTATTTATGACTGTCATAATCACATTACTTTACCAGGCGAGTTAATATACACCATATTTATTATGTAATCAAAAGCTGGAAAGACATAAATGTTGGGAGATAGTGATGTCAAATAGACAAGGGTTATATAATGGAATATGTAATACATTTGATTAGTACACTTAAATAATATAATCATTCTATTAATATAATCATCAAGAATGTTTTATTTTATGACACAGGTAATATATACCTCCAAATAATTAAAGGTGGAATATACTGTATCCAATAAATAAATTCCATTTTGTCTTTCATACATGATTACAACAAAATTTCTTCAAAAAAAGTAATTTTAAACTTACACATGTGTAATCTTCTTCAGGTTGAAAAATGAATGCTTCTCTAAACTTCTTAATGTGACATCAACTGAGAGATAACTGAAACAAGAGAAAGAATGAAAGGTCAAACTACTAATTCAAACAATGCTTATGAAGTATTAGGTTATTTAATTCTACTTCTAATAGTTTATGTTGTTTGGTTAGACTTGGTCACAGACCTACTGTTAATGCCCGATCACACTCATCTTTAATTTAAATGTATACACATCCACCTTGGTAGAAGGGTTTATGAATTACAGCTCTTTAATATATCTTTTTACACCTCTTTTTCAAGGGACCAAAAGTAATTGGACATTTGACTCAAAAGCTGTTTCATGGACAGGTTTGGGTTATCCCTTCGTTATTTCTTTATCAATTAAGCAGGTAAAAGGTCTGGAGTTGACTCCAGGTGTGGCATTCGCATATGGAAGCTGTTGCTGTGACCCCACTGCATGCGGTTAAAGGATCGCTCAATGCAAGTGAAATAGGCCATCCTTAGGCTGCAATTTTAAAAAAAAATAATAAATCCATCAGAGAGATAGCAGGAATATTAGGAGTGGCCAAATAAACAGTTTGGTACATTCTAGACGTCACGGAAGACAACAGTGGAGGATGATCATAGGATCCTTTCAATGGTAAAGAAAAACCCCTTCACAACATCCAACCAAGTGAAGAACACTCTCCAGGAGAATATCATTATCCAAGTCTACCATAAAAAGAAGACTTCACGGGAGCAAACACAGAGGGTTCACCACAAGGTGCAAACCATTCATAAGCTTCAAGAATAGAAAAGCCAGATTAGACTTGGCCTTAAACATCTAAAAAAAGCCAGCACAGTTCTGGAAAAGCATTCTTTGGACACATGAAACTAAGATCAACCTGTACCAGAATGATGGGAAGAACAAAGTATGGAAAGGCTTGGAATGGCTCACGATCCAATCATACCACATCATCTGTAAAACACAGTGGAGGCAGTGTGATGACATGGGCATGCATGGCTTCCAATGGCACTGGGTCACTAGTGTTTATTGATTATGTGACAGAAGATAGAAGCAGCCGGATGAATTCTGAAGTTTATAGGAATATATTGTCTGCTCAGATTCAGCCAAATTCATTGAAGTTAATTGACACTTGCTTCACTTATGGGGTTTGGGCACCAGACAGTCTGAATAACTGTCAAGTATAATTTATAATTTGGACATCACTCAGTGAAAAACACACAGTAGGCTAATCAAAATTCTCACAAAATAAGATTATTATTTCAATTCATGCACCAAACCTAAGAAAACACAGATCGTTTCATTCATAGAAACCGAAATAATAAAAATAAACAAGTTCCCATACGTGCGATTAATAGATGAAACAATAAGGAAACAAGTCTCTACTCATAAAAGAAAAATTGCACACAAAAGGCAGTAAAAAAACAACAACAACAAAAAAGTTAACCCCAAAAATAATTCTTAACAAAAACGAAAAAGTTGTTCACTTTAGGAGCAGTACTTTAATGACGTGATTTAGGCATACGGGAGTTCGTGAACTTGAAAGCATGGGAAACCGGCAGTCAGATTCCACTCAACACTCCAACGATTTAAGCATACTGGTTCTCCACAAAAGTATGAAAAGAAAGGATCTCAACCCCGTGATGTGCCTACAAACCCTCAAAGATCCGCTCGCTCGTTGATTCACCTTGGCAGAATATTTTTTAAGTGTTCTCCAGCCTCCTGAATCAATATCCACAAGGTTATAATCCACAGTTACAGCATTAGAATGGTCCTTGGCAAACGCACACCATCAGTTCCGCCATTCCCACCGGCCTCTCATTTCCACCTTCAGCTCTTTCCGCCTCCTGCCCTTTCTCCTAGTCACCTATTCCTTTTATTGCTTCCGAAGACCACACCCTTCCTACCTTTTTGCTCCTTCTTCTGTTCTGTTATGATAGAAAGCTCAGCATAATTCTTAGTCTGAGTTTTCTTAGGTAGTTTATTTATAGAAATTATATAATAATTGGTGTTAATTACAACACCACGGAATGGAACAGACTCCGCTTCTGCGTCACTGTGCAGCCATCTGTTACACACTTTACAGATGGACAATGACCCAAAACATACTGCGAAAGCATCTCAGGAGTCTTTTAAAGCAAAGAAGTGGAATATTCTGCAATGGCCAAGTCAGTCACCTTATCTGAACCCGATTGAGCTTGCATTTCACTTGCTGAACACAAAACTTAAGGCAGAAAGACCCACGAACATACAACAACTGAAGACAGCTGCAGTAAAGGCCTGGCAAAGCATCACAAAGGAGGAAACCCATCATTTGGTGATGCCCATGGGTTCCAGACTTCAAGCAGTCATTGCCTGCAAAGGATTCTCGACAAAGTATTAAAAATAAACATTTATTTTATGATTATGTTAATCTGTCCAATTACACTTGAGCCCCTGAAATAAGGGAACTGTGTATAAAATATGGTTGCAGTTCCTAAATGTTTCATATGATATTTTATTAAAGCTGAAAGTCTGCAGTTCAATTGCATCTCAGTTGTTTAATTTCAAATCCATTGTGGTGGCATACAGAGCCAAAATGATAAAAACAGTGTCACTGTCCAAATATTTGCGGACCTAACTGTATGTCTTAGATCAGGGGTGTCAGACGTACGGCCCGCGGGCCAAAACTGGCCCGCTAGGGGATTCAATCCGGCACGCAGGATGAATTTTGAAAGTGAAAAAATGCATAAAAGACACGAAATAGAAATGTTTAATAAAATGCGATTCCTAAATTATCCGCTAGGGTCGCACTGTTTTAGTCAGAGTAGAAAGACGCGGCTCAACACTGGGACTCAGACCGAACCGCAGATGGCAGCAATGCGCCTTCTGCTGTTTGTAATTACAGTGTAGTCTAACCCAGGGGGTCCCAAACTTTTCCAGGGCAGGACCTCCCAAATGGCATTAACATTTGACCGAGGCCCCCCTTTTGCAAGATGTCTTTAAAACACATTTAAAATACAGACTTCTGAATATATTTCCCCCTTTTTTTATTAATAATTTCATCTTACATCTTTACATTAGGAATTGATTGTGTGTGTGTGTGGTTGTCTGAGAGTGAGAAAGAGAAAATCATGTATTTACTTTTCACACAAAATTGTTGAGGCCCCCACTTTGAAAACCACTGGTCTAACCTATTTTTTACATGCCCCCACAGCCTCATTAGCCAAAATGTCTTTTCCAAGAAAACTGGACCGCTTCCTATTTATTCACAGAGACGAATGGGTAATAGTTAAAAAAAATATGCAATTTAATGCTAGTCAACAGCTTCAATACAACAGTTTGGTGGAATCCTATTGTTCATGCAATGTCATAAATTTTAAAGTGCAATACCATATTTTTCAGTTCCAAATACCTGTGACTTAAAGTTTATTTGCATTTGTACAAACACTGTGACCAGTTGTAATGCACACATGTAAATGATAATCAGAAGCATATTGCATATGTTTGTCTTAAGAAATCTGAGGTTGTTCATGATATTTTTTGTAAAAGGATATCATTAAATATTAAGATTTTACTAATGTGATTGTATTTCTTTGCACGAAAACAATGGGAAAACATGGACATATTGTTATTTATAGGTAAGTATGCTATGATTTTTCTGGCCCGGCCCACTTGACATCTAATTAGGCTGTATGTGGCCCCTGAACTAAAATGAGTTTGACACCCCTGTCTTAGATAACTCAAATCTGATGACAACCCTAATGTAATATAATGTAGCCTTAATTATTTATGGCAGATTGACATTCATAAAGCAATACTATATCACTACTTCACCCACATTAATGAAATGTTCACCATGTTGACAAATGCATCTTGAGGAACAGAGCTCAGTCTTGTTTCATAGAGACGTCTGTAAGGAAAAATAATCAGAAATAATGAATAAGAAATGAGGTGTATAACATCTGAAAATCTGCGTGTAATTTAATCTTGGTCAAGATATATTGGTAATTTTTCGTCTTGTCTTTTCATCCACACTTTGCAGTAGTATTGCTAGGTAGCTGACAAAATAGGTAAAAAATTATAGGATAACAATTAAAATTATAGTCCAATCTGTGGGAGACAGGCACAATTTCCAAATATCATTCCCACTGGCTAGTTCTTCCCAAGTTACACAGAACACTAAAACAACCAGAGATTAACATATTGTTCTAGTTTCGTGATAAATTTTGTGATGGCACCTCAATGCTAACACTGAAGTGCATGCTGACAACTGATGGTGGCAATGTTTTAAAGGTAAACCAGTCACCATTAGAAATCCACTTACAGGTAATCACAACAAAGTTGGATTTATGGTTCCTGAGAACAGGAATTTGAAATTAACCCAGCCCTCCATGGATGACCACACCTGAACTTTAGAAGCAGTTTAAGTAGCATAAGCCATGGTGGTGGCCATATTATATAATATTCTAAATCTATAAAGCTTGGTTTTGATCATTATTGAAGTGCAGTCTATGCTGAGGAAATTAACACCAATTTTTTGACGATAAGGTAAAAATTCTAGAACTAATTTGCAACAGTAGATTTATCATATTATGCAAATTATCATAATCTGAGTAAAAGGACTCCTTAAATTAGCACTTCGTTATTATTATTATTTTAAAAAATATATGTTTTGTCTTTGTTTTTCATACTTGAATACATACCTAATAGGGTTTTGCATATGATACCTTATTTTACAAGACATATGCTTCAAAAACTTGGCCAATTTGAGTGCATACTAGAGTGTCACGTACCAAAGGTATATGCAGAAGCAATCGCAGAGTTTAAAAGTTCTATTAAAATAAGCCAACAAAACACAAAAGATACTACGACAAATGCAAAACACTGTGGCAAAGACTAAACAAAAACTAACAGGACCAAGACACAGTAACATGGACAACAGTAGTCTAAGACAAAGATAAGACAGAGAAGCAGTGCAAGCAACGGCTATATATAAGTGTGCTGGTTAACAGAACCATTCAGGTGCAGGTGGTCATGTGACATGTTGGAGTACAGTGCAGTGGCTGATGGGAACTGAAGTCCAAAGTTAACTCCTTGCTATATGACAAAGAGACTCCCTAGAAGAAGGTACCACTCAAGTTGAGTGAAGCTAGGTTCAGTGTTTCACCTATGAAATGTTTTTTAAGTGACTACCTCAACTGCCCCACTAGAATTAAATGACATGGTGGCCTTTTTGTTTCAAAATTTTACAATTTCAAAATGTTGATAAATTTCAATAAATAAATTTGAAAGTTTTTTTTCAAAAGTAAATTAATCCAGTGATAACTAAAAATCAGATGCAAATTAGCATTGTGATGCAGGATGTCAAATTTCAGTTTAATTGGACTTTTGTTTCCTGAAAAATAGTTATTTGAATTTAACTTCGTACCCCCCCACCCCATGATGATCATAGCCCAAACTGTTCAAACCTCCTCAGAACCGTCCTAAACATATCTCAAAATATTTTTCTGAGCTTCAGACTTTTGTAAAGATAAGGAACAAGTCCCAGGACTAGTTTGCAAAAAAATAGGTTTTGAATATTATGCTAATTATCATAAATTTGAGTGGACAATCCGAAACAGTCCAAAAGTAGTTTTTATGTTTGCAGCTATAGAATCAGAGGGAAAAAATATATTTCACTGTACACCTTATTTTCCAAGAGAAAATTCGTTCAAGTGGATCCCTACCGGAACCCACTATTCAACTTTCATGACGATAGCTCAGTGGTAACCTTTAAATACCTGCTGAAACCTGACCGGCCGATGATGGCCATGAATAATCAGGTCATCATCAAAATTCCTTTTACAGGTCACAAAGATGCAGTATACCAACTTTCTATTCAATTGAACTTATGGTTCCTGAGTATTAGCTGTTTGAGTAAATTAGGCTTTGCCTTCCTGACTAGTGGTGGCCAAATTGTTTATAAATGTTAACATGTTTTTGATTTTTTTTTTTTTGAGGTTCATACTCTGCTGTGTAGTTTCACACCAATAAATAGGTCAAAATGTTTATAAAGAACTTTTTCATAAATATGAGTGGGAATGGTACATGAACAAAAAGGCCTTTTTTTCTGCAAAAGAATCAGGATAAATATGAAACGTAACTGTTTCTTTTTCAAGAGATAAACTTGTTTCTGCAACCAAAAACATGAATAGTGTCCCCAGTAGACAATTTAAGTGAGATTGCATCAGATAGTAGTGAATCGGCGCCCAGAGTTCCAGTGCCAGGTGGCAGGCTGCTGCCAGGCGGAGGCTACCTTGTTTTCTGTGGCAGTGAAGGACAGCTTTCCCAGGGGCCCAGGACCCCCGTTGGAGGGGGGGGTTTGGCGCTCCGGAAGAGGTGCCTTTGGAGGGGGGGTTCTGTTATGCCCCGGCCAGCAGAGGACACTGTGGCACAGCTTCCAACAAGACATGTGACACTATTGTTTTGCTTTCGTTCTCTTCCTGCTTGGACATTGGCTGGATGTGCTAGGGTGTAGCTTAAGTAGAGCCAGATGTTTATGTTTAGTGTAATTAGGTTGGCTATTTAAACTCCTCGTGTGGCTGCGCACTTCGCGCAGTATTAACGGTTGCATCGTTAGTAACCTTTGTAGTGTTTAGCACGTGTGTTAGTGAAGTAGTGAATGAGGGTAGCATGCTAGCAGTCTCATGTCCCTGTTCCCTTCCCGAGTATTGCCTACACCATAGTCCTGTTCAACCTAGACTGTGTTTGTTTGTTTCCTTGTTTATTAATAAAGACAGCGCTCCTGCGCTTACTTCCTGTCCATCCCTGTGTTTCGTTACAGTTGTCAAAGAATATCATTATCGATTAGGCGGCCATTTACTCACTGCATTACTTCTGTTCTGAAAACGCATCGGAGAGTACAGAACAAAATTGTGTCCCAAATGACGTACTATACACATACACTATGCATTATGTACCGTACCATCTAGTGTATGAACTTTAGAAGGGTAGTATCATCTCAAATGCAACACGAGCTGTGTTTTTTACTAACTGGAAGAATAAGCCATTTCCCAGTCAATGGCACAAGACAATGCCACACCCCCCAACTTGACCCACGTCCTCAGAACTTTGTCCTGAAGGGTCCTTTTCAGATTTGTTTGAATCTATGCAAAAAAATCACAAGTTACAGCTGCTTCAGTGACCACCAACCAATCAAATAAGAAAAAAAGAATCATCTAATCATCTAATCATGGGATATAGTATGGGAATACTGTGCTTGTGCTTTTGAGAGATATTAAAATTAAAGTTTGCTGTGTAGCAATGCTCCAAAATGCATTTTTTTTTAAACATTGAAATTAATTAAACAAAATTTTGGAAGGTGGTTGTAAGGTTGTGTAGACCACACCATAGGTGATACAGACACCAAACTTGGTAATTATGCAATACTCAGTCCATCTACTAAGAGAATAGAAATGAGCCTAATTGGCCTAATAGTGGTGTTATAGTACAACATATAACACTTTACATTTTAGCCCTACTTCTCAATCTGCAATTTGGACTATTTAGCTCTGCCAACTCAGATTTTTAGCTAAATTGCATAATATGCTAATCCTATTGGATTTGTGGGGACTAGTCCTAGGATTTTTGTTCTATCATCACAAAATTGGTGTCAAATGGCTCAGGAGAGTTTGAAACTCAATATTTGTCAAAACGATGTTGAGAATTCTTAATAATATGGCCGCCACCTACCCATCACTTCTACTGAGCAGAGCCTAATTCCCTCAAACAGCTGTAAGTCATAATTATTTGCATGTACTCGAACGAAACTGGAAAAATCCATTCAGGAGCATGGTCATCAATAGGGGGCAATGAGTTTGAATGTGACTGGTTAATTATAAGCACAGTCAAGTTCCCCATTATAAAAGCTATGCACACATTTTCTTTATTTTCTTATTTGTTTATCACTTTTGTTGTTTGCTATGTCACATTAAAAGTGGAAAAACATCTTTGGTTTAGTTGGAATGACATGATTTATCTTGGTTTAATTTTTTTTACATCACAACAACTTGCAACTTTAACAGGGGTGTGTAGTCTTTTTATATACACTGTATGTAAATTACAGAGGCATGAAAGATTAAGTTGAATAATTTGGGGGTCCTATTGATTAAGTGTATGTACAGTATTGTTCATGTTTCATTAATATGAAGTTCATAAAGTTTTGTAAAGCATGACACGGGAAAAGAATTTGATGACTGATCAGTGTTTATCATTCAGGCCAGTGCCAAATATTTGGCTTTCTAATTATTTATTCTGCCTAAGTGTAAATAGTCTGACCACCTAGAACGAAGCTGAAAATGACCATAACCACTTTACAATGATCAAACCTGACCAGCCTGACCAGGGGAGGCTGGTGATCATCTAAGACCAGCTAATTTTCCTGAGCTGCTTTTCAGCAGGGACATCACCTCAGTGTCCACTAATGGGCTACTCACAAATATTTTAACTCACAAACAATTACATATGTCTAAGACATCACTACATAACTCATGATATGTTAATAAACAAGAAATCCATCCATCCATTTTCTGTACCGCTTATCCTATACAGGGTCACGGGAAGCCCGGAGCCTATCCCAGGGAACTCAGGGAACTAGGCGGTGGACAACTGGGCGAGGCACAATCACACAGACTCACACATACTACGGACAATTTGGAAATGCCAATCAGCCAATAGAGCATATCTTTGGATGGGGAGGAAACCAGAATACCCAGAGGAAACCCCTGAAACACAGGGTGAACATGCAAGCTCAGCACACACGGGGCAGAGGCGGGATTCAAACCCCCAGTGTGAGGCAAATGTGCTAATAAACAAGAACTACATAATAATATTATAGCACAAATTACAATATCTAAACAATATTTAATTTACTTTTCCTGTTTCTATAAAATATGCTTGTTCTAATAGAAAACATTTTGGCCATTTTGTAACTCAAATTAGTTAAACCAACTGAGCAGAAAAACAAAATGTCCACTACAGAGGACAGAAATATATTTTTTTTAATGCGGTAATGAGAATTTATAAGAGCATTATGTACAAAATACTGTATAAAATCTGGAAAATTATCAAAATAAATATTCATAATATAACTGATTTCAATTTCAGAGACAGCTGTTTATATTATGTTCCAAATCAAAAAGACATAAAATATATGACTTTTCAAATCTAACCTAAATAAAATCAGACTTTTGTGAGGAATTAATTATTAATGCCTATGATATATAACCTATATTGTTCACAATTCTGTGATATCCAGCACGTCGTGAAATAATGTTTATAACGGTAGGTTAAGCAGCATACTCACAGTGTCTCCGTGTTTCCAGGAAATATAGGCAAGGTGGCTATATCTGTACACGAAACATAATAACCTTTCCAGTCCGTGCATTCACAGCCATTAGGGCAGCTTTTAACGTCCTCGGTGCAGGTTCGAGTGGAGAAGAAGAATATTAGCACAAGTGCAAACAGTCGCATTTTAATTTGCTGACCTTAAAAAGGAGTTTATAAGAGCAGTTTAAATATAAAACGTGATAATGTAATCCTCTGTGGTTATTCCTGGCAGTCAGAAAGTATATGATCACGGTGCAAACTTTCTCCGAGCAACACGACGAGCTGGAACCGTGTAATCTTGCGATAAATTAAGAAAATTAGCTGTTTAACTCTGATACACCTCCAGCACTCTCTTCTTCACCCAACTTTGCTGTCCCTCGGCAGTGAAGAGGGGGCTGGAGGTCCGAGGATGAGGTAAGGAAAACAATGTCACAAGAAATTAATAATAGTGAGGACAGCAGGGGAATTAACCGAGCTGTGAAATTAAGGGAAAGGTCAGATGAAGAGCTGATAGTAATTTAACTCCAAGGCATGGGGTAATCATTACACTGTAACTGGAAAAATAGGAAGACAATTGTCGATATCCTTCTACATTTCTAAAATCCTTCTAAAATTCTAACTTTCTATCATAAAAATGTTGGGAGAAATATTGTAGGAATACCAGGTCGGAAGGGAATAGTTACCTGAGCTTAACCATGAATAAGTTTACAAAAATGCGAAAGCTCCAATTAGTTATACACAATGCAGTGAAGTTTGATTCAATTTACTGAGCCGATTCTTTTGAACTGAATCGAATGTCCGGTTGGAGTCTCTGTGATAAATACAGTTAAATGCGTTAACCAGGTTTACCTGTTTGATGAATTGATTTTTTATTAATCCCATCCATTCAATCGATTCAACAATCGATTCATTTTCATCCATTCATTGACCACACCACCACTACCCTTTACCCTTTCAACAGTGCACATATAAAGTGACATTATCGGAAATCGTGAGGCTGCGTATTTTATATGAACCCTCAAAAACTGAACTTCTGCCTCTAAATAAATTTAACTGGGATGTTGAGATCTGAGATAGAGAACTCACATGTGCAGCATAGTCTATTTAATATTGTGGTATTTGCATCTCCCAAACCAAAATGGTTTATACAAACTCATGTCCCTCTACTACAAGAAATAAACCATAATCTAGAAAAATGGAAGAAACTAGCCTTATCTTTAATTGGCTGAAAATTAATATTCTCCCTAAAATCACTTATCTGTATTCTATTATCCCTGTCACACAACCCGTTGGCTGCTTCTCCCCTCTCGACTGCACAGTTACAACGTTTTTTAATGGAAACACAACAAATCTCCAATCAAATTAACTACCCATAAGCTCTAAAATCTTGGAGGACTTGGAGCCCCAAATTCCTATATTATTACTGCTTATTATTGGTCTAATGACAAATTGCTAAGTCAAAGCCAATATGGTTAGTCATCAAGGACAGTTTAATTAAGGACTAGATATTTACAACATTTCATTCATAGAAAGAAAATGCATAGTTGTACAACACAATAAGTGTTGTGTACCTTGACTGGTATAAATCAACTGAAATCCTTGATTATAGTTTCTCTGCTTCAGATCATAACCTGTTAAAAACTTTCACAATTCCTCTCATTTCCTCGATTCAAAATTAAAACCAAAACTATATTAAACTATATTAATTCAATTCAATTGAATACAATTTTATTTGTATAGCGCTTATTACAATGGGCATCGTCTCAAAGCAGCTTTACAGAAACATATTAACTAGCCTATATTAAAACCAAGAAAATGTTAGCAGAAATATATAAACTCAAAGCATCTAAAGATATCACTTCCAGTTGAGAAATTATCTGCAGATATAAAACAACCACAAAATCTTAATTGGCAGGATATATGCAGTAACACTTTCTCTATTACCAGCAATTCAGAACATGTTAATACAATATAAAATCCTTCATCGAACCCACATTATAACTCATAAACTGCATCGGACAGTAATAAATGCTCACACTGCCCAGCCTCAACAGACCATTACTATAAAGCTTTTCCCCATATCTGTAATTTTTGGTCAGAAGTCATGGACAGGCAATCTGTGATACTCGGCCTCAGTTCCTTCTGCCCCACCGTAGCACTATTTAGTATTTCTTCATGATCAATATCCAGCAAGCTTTCATGATAAAATCATTCACCACTGCTAAAAATAACTAGAAAGACAGAAATTGAATTTCTATAAAGCATTATCTTAACCCACTTCTACAGCACTAAACCCTGCAAAGACTCACAGCAACATTATAAAATAAAGACAAATCATCTGACAAGAAATGATTTAATTATATAGAGAGCTAATCTTTCTTTCCACAATTTTTCTTCCGAAATGTAAAAAATACGCGTATAACGTATTATCCTCATCCTTTTCCCCTCTGTAGTTATTATTATTGTCATCATTATTGCCTTTTTAAAGGTTTTTTATTTCTTCTGTTGTTGTATGTTGGTATGAAAAAGTATTCCTGTGTGATGACATTGAAAATATTAGAATTTTGTACTGTATGAATTTTCGTGATGACTAACGATAAACCTGGCCCCAGGAACACCACTCCTTTCTGAATCACAAGTCCTGTAGGTTCATCCCATTCAGTGAGGCTCCTTCTAAGCAGCCTGTTGAAGTTGCCCTGCTGCTGAAGACGGTGTTCTATGACCCATGAAATTCACTAATTTAAGAACAGGGAGAAACTTTGTAAAGGAGTTAAACCTGCCTGAAAGTTTCAATTAGATTCTCTCTCCCTTTCAAATGTGTTGCTTATTGGGCTTGTACTGTATATTTACTGCAAGAACATTGACTGAGGATTTTGTCTGAATTTCACAGCTTATGTATAATTTACTTAAAGTTGCTGTTGTGTTTAATGATTTAGTGTGAGTTTGCTGTGAGTTTTGTACCTCCTGACAAGTTTATCTCTTTATGTTGTGCTGTGAAAAAGTATTTGCCCCATTATGATTTCTTCTGTTTTTGTGTATATCTCTAAATATACTAAACAGTTTTAGATCTTCAAACTTTCAGGTTTTTTTTTTTATTTTATTTTATTGAAGCAAAAAAAAGTTATCCAACACCTATCACCCATGTGAAAAAACTACTTGCCCCCTTAAAATTAAAATCTGGTTGTGCCACCTTTAACAGCAATAACTGCAACCAAACGCTTCTGATAACTGGAGATCAGTCTTTCACTTACTTCTAGGACTAGAACTTACTCCTATGCTTTGGATCATTGTCTTGCTGTATAATCCAGTTGCGCTTGAGTTTCAACTTACAAACAGAAGACCAGACATTCTCCTTTAGGATTTTCTTGTTTTCCTCAATTATTGCAAGCTGCCCAGGCCCTGAAGCAGCAAAGCGTCCCCGCACCATCACACTTCCACCGCCATGCTTGACTGTAGGTATGATGTTCTTTTTGTGGAATTCTTTGTTTGGTTTATGCAGGTGTAACATGACCCAAAAGGTTTGAGGATCATCAGGGTGTGATTTGGCAAAATTCAGATGAGACTTAATGTTCTTCTGGGTTAGCAGTGGTTTTTGCCTCACCACTCTTCCATGGATGCCATTTTTGCCCAGTGTCTTTCTGATAATGGTCATCAATGTGACCTTTATTGATACAAGAGAGGCCTGTAGGTCCTTTGATGTTGTCCTTGGCTCATTTGTGACTTGCTGGATGAGTAGTTGTGTGCTCTCACAGGAATTTTGGAAGGTCAGCCACTTCTGGGAAGGTTCACTACAGTGCACTTCCATTTGGAGACAATGGCTCTCACCATGGTTCTTTGGAGTCCCAGAGCCTTTGAAATTGCTTTGTAACCCTTCTCAGACTGATGTATTTCAATCACCTTCTTCCTCATCAATTCTGGAATTTCTTTCAACTTTGGCATAGTGACCTTTTAAACAAATTCATGCTGTTGAAAAAGTTCTATTTAAGTGTTGATTTGATTGAACAGGGTTTGCAGTAATCAGGCCTGGTTGCGTCTAGTCCAGCTGAACCCTATTGTGAATGCAGTTTCATAGATTTGGGGAATTAGTAACTAAGGGGGCAAATACATTTTCACATAGGCCCAGTTGGTATTGGATAACTTTTTTGCTTCAGTAAATAACATTATAATTTAAAAACTGTATTTTGTGTTTATTCAGATTGCCTTGGTTTTATATTAGATTTAGTTTAAATTTTTGGAAACAATTTAGTATGAGATATAAACAACAACAGAAGAAATCAATACTTTTTCACAGCACTGTACGTATGGACATGATGGTTTCATGACCATGTGTTTATTGCAGGATCATGATGGCCAGCTCTGCCCTGTTCATTACTTAATAAGCATCAATGCCTGCATGCTGTACAGGCTACAGTTCTGGTTATGAGATCCAGTGCGCCCATTGTGTTATCATGAAAGCTTACAGTCCATTAGCCTCCCCACTGTCATTTCTTTGTCGTTCACCTTGCCTTAGTCATGGTTCCCTTCACAAACCCTTAATTTTTAATGATGGTTGCATCCATCATGACGGTGTTCACTTGTGATTTTCATCATGTTTGTATTGTTTTAATACCTCTGGAATTTCTTACTCTCTTAAGTTTATTTTTGTACACTAACTGTTCTAGGAAAAGGCAGAAATGCACAAAATGATTGCACAGAGTGCATGTTTTATCTTTCCCCATCTAATTTTAAGGAAAGAAGGAAAGGCTCCATTGCTCCAGCTGAGAATTGGTGACTTCATTCCAGTGAAACTTCAAGTCTACTTGAGGATCCATCCATCCCTGCCATCCTCAAGATGATGAAGAGCCCATCAGGCTATACTGGAAGAATCCTGAAAGAAAGGGAATTGTTTTCTTATTGTCTCTTTCTATATTTTGGTCTAAACAGTTAAACCTTCATCACAGTGACTTAGACAGAACTTACATTTTATAGGGGTTTCCATGTTTTCAAACAGTCTAAGGAAAATACATTTCCATGGTAGTAACACCTAAGTGTTTTCAGTGACAAAGACACACTGTTTCTCCTGCCTAACTCTCATGGCCATGGCACCTTATAGCCTTTTGTAGAAAAAACAACCTTAACTCCTTAAGGGTCTTCCTCTAAGCCACAGAGCTGTTGATCTGGATTATCTGGATGTCTGTCTTGCAATAAACTGTCAATTCAAAGCATATTTGTTTTCATTTTAAAAACACATACATTAACAATGAAGTTACAGTAAAGTTCACTCTTGTCATATGTCTGTTAAATCCTGATTTCAGACATCTCCCCATCAATATGATTAATTGCTACATGATGGTTTTATTGTCTATTATCACTAACCAATTTATTTATTTTTTTACGAAAGGACATGTAGCTTCACCTAGCATGGACTGATTGAATTATAGAAGTTATGCTCTTTATAAATTACAAACATACTTATGACATCAACATTCACACTGTATAGTACTATGCTCCAGTCCATGGCTGGGGACAAATGAAAGAGAAGGTGTGATGGAAAAATGTGGAATGGCAAAAACTGAACTGTAAAAATGGATATGTACAGAGTCACAGGTATTTCGCAGGCTGGCAAAGGCCAAAATATTAAACAAACTCCCAACAAACTATACAAAGAGACGCTAACGCACTACCAAATAAACAGCTGTGATGATGGCATGAGTGCAGCTTCAGACAACAGGAGATGATGCGACAGGAACTGGGAACCAAATGTGGTGTGCCACATATACCTGGTAATATTACTAAAATATTATTATTATTATTATTATTATTATTATTATTATTATTATTATTATTATTATTATTATTATTATTCACACACTTACTGCATCTTATGAACTTCAAGAACCCTGGACAGGATCCCCTGTTTTAGAGACAGTGGGAATTCACGACACACTGTGGTTAAGTAGAGAATTACAGATCAATGCATAAATCATCACTCACACATACTACAAATCAAATTACACAGCTTAAAACTGCATATAGACTACTTAGTCATGAAAAGAATTCAACCCTAACAATATTTTTGATAAATGCGTTTTATTTGTGTAGACTGGTTGATTTGCCTGTTTCTGTGCATCAATATTTATTGCTCTAAGTAACTATTTGTAGTCTACCATTTGTTTAATTCTCTCCCAGAATGAAACAGTAAATCATTAACTGTTGGTACTGATTGTGGGTAACTACAGGCTGCAAATAGGTGTTACATAACTTCACACATACACAGATCTATAAATAGACTAGAGAGATACACATAAGCTAGGCCCTATTGACTGATGCATTGTCTATGACACAGTGGCACTTTGACATTGTTACTGATGATCAAAATTTCCTCACCACTGGCAACAACCCCAAAGTCAAGAAGATCTCCACAAAAAGATGTCTTTTATATGGCTGTTAAACTGAACAAAGCTCACTTTGGGATGATTGATTGACTCGTGACAGCTATAATATTCACTAATGTCAACATGTTTTTGATAGTTACTTTTCTGAGTATTGTATCACCTATTTTGTGAGGGTCACACAAAAATCCTAGGACTAGTTCACAAAAGTATATATAGTATACTTTTGCACCACACATCAGTGGTGGGAACTGTAAATCCAACTGATGACCAGGTGCAAAGAATGTCATGCCTTTGTGAAGAATTCCAGCAGTTGCACAAGGCAAGATGCATGTTTGTGCTCAGTAGCACAGATCTATTGCAGCACCATATGCGACATTGAATACAGTTGTTGTAGTATGACCAAGCACAACTTGTGTGCTGTGGAGGAAGAGTAATTTCATTGAAAGTGTTTGGACCAAACAATGAAAGGTGTACCTCTAATAAAGAACAATCCAAAAGTACAGTGACATCCACTGAAGCGAAGACACCATGTGGAAATGAGGTACCAAGACCATAACATGGTGAAGACTTCCTGCATCCTACAGCTGTATGAAGAGGATGAAACAACCAAAGAGGCACCAGAGCCAAGAGGAAATACACAGAAGAAGACAGGGAAATAAACAGTGTTGGGATCTACAGGGATCTACAGTGTTGCTCAAAAGTTTGTGAATTAGAATTAGAATTTTCTATATATCTGCATAAATATAACCTAAAACATCATCAGATTTTCTCACAAGTCCTAAAAGTATATAATGAAAACCCAATTAAACAAATAAGGCAAATATTATACTTGGTCATTTATTTTTTGAGGAAAATTATACAATATTACATATCTGTAAGTGCCAAAAGTATGTGAACCTTTAGGATTAGCAGTTTAATTTGAAGGTGTCAGGTGTTTCCAATCATTGGGATGACAATAAGGTGTGAGTGAGTGCCCTGTTTTTTTTTGTTTGTTTGTTTTTTTAAGAACAGTGATAAATCAAAGTCTGATCTTCACATGTTTGTGGAAGTGGTAATGTTTGTTAGCTTGTTTGTTTTTTTTTGTAGTTAAAAAAGTGTTGCAATCAAGTGTTGCTTTCATGTTTTCTTTGTTGAATATAAAGTAATTTTGAGGTGTAATTAATAGTTATTAATTTTGTAAGTTAGTCATTTTGTGTATATTTTTTTCTCTGTGAAAATATATGGTCTAACAGGACAATGAGCCAAAGCACAGGGCAAAAATTTCAAAGGAATGGCTTAAAAAAAAGAAGAAGCTTTGCGGAGTCAAAACCCAGACTTAAATCCAAATATTCCCTATTATATCCTAATTAATTCTCTATCTAATCAGTCTACCAAATGCTCTGTATCAAAAACATACCAGTGGTTTTACACACTTATAGTTTTTGGGATACTTCCAGTGTTTCAGTCATATTCAAAGCTTTGGATATCATCAGTCATGTGGTAATAGAAATCTTACACAAGCTGCAACACACTGTGTGGAAACAATGGGATTCACTGCAGTGAAACGAGCTTTGATGCCTTGGCTTTGCAGGTCCTTGTCAGGCGGCAGAGACAGCTACAATTGCATGATGTGCTTTATTGCAAACAGGACAGGCAAACAATCCAAAAACAACAGACATAAATGTGGTCAGTAAACAGGCAAAAGTCAGGCGATCAGCAAACAGAGTTGTGAGGGCAGACAACTAGAATTGAGAAGCAAAATACACAAAACAATAGCTACATCATAGGGCTGATATCAAGCATGCTTCAGGGTGGAAGAAAGAGACTAACAGCAGGAGGATGGCTGGAGTTTGAGTGTGGCATGTCAGATTCATCTTTCTGGACTTTCATTGTGTTTTTTTCAGTCAGAAGTCCACATCATCAACATGAACGCTGCTTTAATTCAGCTTGAGCTGACACACCACGGGTTCGTGGTCCTTCATCTGGCTCTTGCTTTTGAGGACACAAGCTGAGCTGAGTTGGCTTCAGTGGTTTCGAACCACAGCTATAGCCACACATATTACACTCAAGTCGCATGTGCATGTAAGTTCCAACCTGTAGGAACAGCGGTGTGGTTGAGTCAGGAGACATTAGTTAATCATCTAGCTGGAGCCAGCATAGGTTCTGGATGTCCACTGGCTCATGACAGCCAGCCTCATGTAGGACAACCCCCCAAAATATGTTTCATGGAGATGCTCCCCCTTAGTTAAAAAAAGTGACCTACCTAAGACAGACAAGAAACAAAGAGAGAGAAATGGAGAGCTGCATACAGACGTTAGAGAGAGTGATAAAAGATGGTAAAAGTCATGTTATACCTTACACCTCAGTTCATTAAAAGTCCATACAAAGGTTTTGCCATTTTTCAGGCCTGAACGAAGAAATGGTGTAGGTTTTGACTGTTGCACGATTTCAGGGTTCTTATTCTGGGTTTCCAGCATGAAGGGGAAACACTGAACAGAAAGTGGCTGGGATTTTTGGGCTCAGCCATGATTTTCTCCTGCTCATTTCACCCTGGATGAGTGAAGGTCAGTGAGGGTGAAGTGCTTACAGCCAGTGTTTGTGTCTGCACGCCATATGCTCTGCTCAGACTTGCGTTTGGAATTTGATTTGTGCCAGAGGGCAGTGGAGAACTATGAGCTTTATTTACTCTAACGGCTTGTGTAAACATCAAAAACAGTTAAGTTCTTTGAGGTGTTGAACCATCAGAGTGTATGACTTTTATTTTGAAAGTTCTGCCTTTTTCACCGACAATTCATTCATTAAATCTGTGCACGTTTTGTCTTGTGCTGTGATCATGACCAAGTGGGAACTAGAAAGTTTCCTGGGGAGAAAGAGAAGTTTTAAAGGCTGCCCAACTCGTAACTCCTGCTGGGAAACTTCTCTCAGTTGCGCTTCTGTGACGTAGAGGGGAAAAGTAAGAACTAGAAATATATAGCCTACATGATTTAATTTTTCATTTTCTTTTTCTGTTGAGTTTCTGTTTAGATTTGAATACTGGGTGATACTTCGCTTTCTGTAAGGTTTTTCATTAAAATGCTCTTTCATGTTAATTTATGAGTTGTTCACAGTGAATTATCACATCCAATTTATTAATACATTAAGCACTAACCAAACAACTCTAATTCCAGTTTTACAGACAGTTTACAGTGAGCATTCATTTTATTTCCGACTTCAGACAGAGCAGTTGGTGTGAACTCTGTAATGTGGGAAATTGGGAGGTTCCGAGCTGGAGAATTCCGATTTACCAGTTGAACTCAAGCGTCATTGTGTCTCTAGTCTCTACATGTAACGGGGATAGACATTACGTCTCACAAACATAAACAGCGCGACAGTGTTACACATGAAGGGGGACTCCGATTCGCTCAGGAACAGCACGGCTTTTAGTCAGCAGTAACAAAGTTAACAGAGCTGGTAACTTTTCTGTTCTTGAGAGGGGAAAGTGGAATAGTCTCAGTCTGAAGGTGAATGAGAATGGAAATAGCGGAGAGAGAAGAGAGTACAGCCAGGCAGGGAGCCAGACTGCTGGGGAGAGTCACAACACGTCCACCGGAGCATCCACAAAACTCCACTAAGTGTACAGCCACTAAAAGGAGAATAATCACACTGGTAAGTTTGTTCACATAAAATAAATACTAATGAATACAAACACATTCTCTAGTAAATTAAATCTTCAACGGTTAGAAAACTTGATTTCATGTTTGTTTGAGATATAAAAAATATTTATGCTACTCATGTTAGTTTACAAATACATTTTTGGACAATGCATGAGTTTGAAAAACAAATCATCAAAATTAGAAACTGGTTAAAAAAAAACTCTGATTACCAGGTGTTTGCTTATGTTGCTCTTAGCCGTAAGAATTATATTCATGTCTTTTTGTTTGTTTGTTTGTTTGTTTTTAGTGCAAACGGATATCTCTGGCGCGATGTGTCATAGTATAGTATAGTCTGTTCATAGTATATTTAAAACATCTGCATATTTCAAACGAAACGATTTGGAGACCTCTCTGGTAGTCATGTTTTCGCAAGGTGAGAGCGAAAGGACATGGGGTCTTGTGGGCTGTAATCCGTCTTTTCTACCTAGTGCGGATTAATCTGATGATGGCGTGTTGCTATGTCCACCGAGTACCGCACCAAAAAAAAAAGAAGAAGAAACATGAACTGCTGCCACTTAATTTTGTGGGTGGAGTTTTCCGTTTACATTGGGTTAATTATATTTACACGTTAATTAGGGATGCCAAATTGTTAATGCTTTTATTAAAAGAATATGGAGAAACACACATTTTACACATCCCTGGAAAGTGGCTTCCTCAGTGAGGCCCAACGGGTGTATATTTAAAGTGCTACAGTAATGTGTTTGTTTTTCAACTCAAATATGCAGGACCCACAAAGCAGTGTTTTTCCACTGAGAACACAGTGTGGGGAGTAGATTTACACCCAGCCCTGAGAAAAATGGTTCCAACCACATGCATATTAAAGTTTGAGTATTGTAAAGCACTCCAGTGATGTATGTAGTGTCATCATTACATGTAACAAAAATAGTCTGTTACACTGAGAACATGAGAGCAGTAACATAAGAACCTCTGAGAAACCGTTTTCCCCTTAGAATATTCCAGACTAATTAAATGTGCCAGTATGTCATGCATGTGTTTGTTTTATTAGGCCTTTTTTATTCTACAGATTTCACACCTATTTTAGTTCTTTAATTGACAAAACCAGGGATAACATGTTCTCAAAAACAGCTTGTTGTCTAGTGTTGAAGAATATAGTATGGGTGAAGCTTGTTTGAATGAGGCTGTGAAACAGATACGCGAGTACTATAACAGTAGGATATAAACACAATCCTACTGCAACATGCTACAAGGAAACCACTTTTCTAAGTGCAGTTATTATCGAGTAAATCCTAGTGTGTAACTGAGCTGAGTAACCTAAAATAACAGAACAGACAATTTACTGTGTCGTGTAATATAGTTTATTTGTGTCTGCTACAAAACCTCCAGCTTGTGACACGCACACACAGAGAAAAGAAAACTACTGTCCAAACAGCAGAATGTCTCTGAAGAACGATGTGTATACAGTTCTAATTGGGATATATTAGTATATTAAACATTGAATTGACATATTAAATTGAATGTTACACAGAGGTGCTGAAAACAGATGGAGACTGGTTCAAGATGACAGGAAGCCTTGCTCAAATAATGACTCTTAAAATTCTGTACAGTCCCCTTTGTATGTATTGGAATGGCAAAGTCAATTCTTTTATTTTTGCTGTACACTGAAGATTTTGGTTTGAGATTAAAACATGAATATGAGACAATGAAAAGGAGACTTGAGGGTGGACTGCCACCAAAGATGTCATGTTCTAAGTTGTTTAACAGATATAATCTAGATATAAATATGAGAGCTAAAATTCTGATCTGTCATCTCATATTCATCTTTAGATCTCAAAACCAAATTCATTCAGTGAAAACAATAGAACTGGCCATACTGTTCCAATACATTTAAAAGTGACAATATATTTTTTTTAAATTACAGCATTAAAAAACTTGCATTGATTGCTTCTCATTTCACATGATTAATCTCAGCTTGTGAACACACACCACTTCTTGCTATATAGAACAAGATTAGCTGAATGGGTTTGAGTTTAACAAATAATATTTCTAACTTGCCACATTTGTTGCATGAGCTCAAGTGTAACTAGAAAGATGCCTTAAAGTTGTGTTAATAATAATAATAATAATAATAATAATAATAATAATAATATAATAATCACTGACTGTGACAGGCAATGTTTTCATTTCTATGGAACATAAATATAAGTGTATTTAAGTATGTAAGTGATTTATGTATATAAGTGTATAAGTGTGAGATTTAACACCCAAAAGTCACTTCAGCTGCACTGCAAAAAATGGGTTTCTTGAAACAAGCAAGACACACTTAAATCTAGTTAAAGTGTACTAGAACCAAGAGAGAAAAAAATCTGCCAATGGAGCAAGCAAAACTGACTTGGTAATAATTCTCAAAATAGCATAAATATCTAGTCACTAAAAATGCTATTGGATCTTAAAACTAGACAAAACTGCCAAACTTTAAGCAAGTTGTGCATATTACAAGCAATGAAAACTCAGTTATTCAAGATAGACTTAATGAGTATTTTGGTCTCTTGATTGAGCTGACTTTAAGAACTTATTCCTTAATGGGGGGGGGGCTTACAATAAAACACAATTTCTTCAAACAGAATAATAAAAATAAGTGACTTTGTCTTAAATTAAGGCACCAGAAGCATTGTTATTTTTTAGCATTTTTATTGAAGCAGCGAAAAACTCTGCAACATAGTGTCACGGATTGTTGAAGGCGGCGGATGTAAGCACCGATTTCTATTGAATAAAGTGCAAAACAAAATCAAAACTGTGAAAACAAGAACCATAATTGTAAAACTGACACAAGGCAAAAACATGCAGACTATGAGAGCAGCTGTAGCACACACGATAACACATGAACACGACAACATCAAAAGCTTGACAATTAGGTGCTGAAAAACAAGGGATGCTTCTCATTTCTTATTTGTGCATCCTTATTTCCTTTGCTCGCTTCTTAGTTCCACCCCCTTAGGATGTAAGGGAAGGATGCAAGAATGAGATGCGAGGAGAGAGGAGTCGAAGCAAGTCAAATAGAATATCCTCGTTCTCTCAAGTGTCACTTCAAAGCCACGTCAATTAATGATGAGTGTGTTCAGCTGGATTACTTCATTGTGCTTCAGGGATCTGCCATTATGTTGTTGGAGCTTGGTTAATAACAACATTTTTATTAAAGCAACATGCACTGATAGTATGTGAAATGTCTGGTTTATTCAACAATGAATTAATAAGCAATATAGAAAGTATCACATCTTTTGTGCAGCTTTGCATATCCAAACATGCAAGGATCAATTAATGACAATACTGAATGTAAGCATATTATTTAATAATATTTCACAGAAAATTCTATTACATCAAAGGACTTTTTGTTTGAGATTATGGCAGATCCCACAAGATCTGCCAGAGGGGAATTTATACAGTATCTCACAAAAGTGAGATATTTACAAAAATGTGAGGGGTGTAATCACTTTTGTGAGATACTGTATGTGCATCAGGTTTTTTGACAAGAATCATTTCCGCAAAGGCATACACCTGTGTATCCTTGCTCCTAGCTCCTCTGGATGGTTCCTCACTCCTTGCCTCCTCACGGTGCAATTAGAGGATTAATATGTCCTTCAAGATGTTTCACATCGATCATTTTCCAGGTCACGGGCTGGGGGATGAAAGAGCGAGGAAACAATAAAACATCGGTTTGAGTATTGAGAAGCACCCTAGAACTTCTGTAGGGGTGCTTATTAGGGGTAACACAGAACAGGTGTGAGTGATCAGTGGGTCATGTGACATGCTGGGCATGATGGGTAATGTAGTTCAGTGTGGATTTCAGCAAAACCATGACGCATAGCTGCTTCATTGAAAAATTTAAGTTGTGCAAGTGCTCTTAGTCTAAGGAAATATAAGGAAAGCAATCTTGTTCCTCTGCTGGTGTATTATGCAAACTATTGCATATTGTAGCTTGTTACTGGTTAAATATAGCCTAATATTTACTGGAAGACCTTACTAAGACAAAGTTAAATATTTTCTTAAAATGAAATTACTTTTATAATGCAAAACATGATTGACAAGATTTTTCTTTTTACACACAAAAAAAAATTCCCCAGAAACACGGCTTTTTACTTTATTGAAATTGCTTTTTTTCAGTGCGAGATGATGATGAATATTAGAGTTGGAATGACAAAGGTCACTAGCTTAGCTTGAGGTTGAATGGGCACGTATCGCATCTGCATTGATTTCTGTACCACCAAGGTGATTCTCCAGGCCCTGTATTATCGTAACGAACTCATGCTGTTTAGATGGTTGGAATCCATATCCTACTGACTACCAGGGGGAAAAAATGTCTCCCAATTACTTTTTTTAACTACCCCAATTGTTTGGAAGGCAATAAGCATACTGAAAACTTTTTTTTTTTTTTTTTTTTAAAGGGTTTTTATTTTAAAAATATACTTAAGAACTCGGTACACATGAAACTGAATCATGATGACAATAAGTAAATAAGATTCGTACTTGGCCCTGAGTAATCATCTGCTCAGCAAGGTGCAATTTGAATTCAAGGAACTTTGAATTTGGTTTCTTTCCTAAAAGCTGGCAGTTAGTCTTATACTGAAGCCATGCATTGTTGATTGCCAAATCAAAAAAGTGGAAAATTGCACGCACTTGTCCATTACGAGTATGAGTGCTGTTGGACTCAGCAATTGACACTGGTCTTAGTACCTGGACATACCTTTTCTCTTTCTTAGACCATCTACTTCATGTGTCCTGGGGCTCAGTGCCATAGGAAGATGATGGCATGACCACTGGGTTGTTGTCAAACCACTTAATGACAGCGAGTTCAGGACTTCATCTGACCACCATCTAAGATGCCCCCTCTTCCTTTCTTTTTGAAGCCCTGATCTCATATAATGTTGCAGTCCTTTGGAATTCTGTTCTTCATGAGAGTTCCAGTACCTTCCAGCCCTTTCTCCATCAGGAGAAAAATGGAGAACAAAATGGAGTTAGTAACTACAAATGTCCACTGTGGAGGACATTTTTTTTTTAACACTCTCCTATCATGGTAAAACAGTGTTACATTACTTTAGAAAATGACTTATAGTGTTCTTCGGAGATTCATAAAATAAAATTCATAAAATATAACAAAGATTCATAAAATATAACATTTCAAGGCAAATTTTGCTCAATGAAAATAATTAATCACTTACTTTTCCTCTTTCCATAAAATGTCCTTGTGGTAATGGACACCATTTTCTTTGAAGAGGAAGTTCCCAAAACCCCACTACCAGACATTTGCTATCATTTAAAAGTCCTAAATGTCCTCTTTAGAGAATAAAAGGAGTTAGCTCAGTAGTATGCATGGTGTGAGAAATATTTAAGTTTACAAAAAACTTTTGGCGAAATGCGTACACACACACATAGTGTACAACAGGTACATGTATGTGACCTTTATATATATATCTATATATGTACACACAGTGCATCCGGAAAGTATTCACAGCGCTTCACTTTTTCCACGTTTTGTTATGTTACAGCCTTATTCCAACGTGAAAGAAGTTTGTTTGAAATCTTTGCAAATTTATTAAAAATAAAAAACAAAAAAAGCACATGTACATAAGTATTCACAGCCTTTGGATATATATATATATATATATATATATATATATATATATATATATATATATATATTAAATATATATATATATATATATATTAAATATATATATATATATATTTTATATATATATATATATATATATATATATATATATATTAAATATATATATATATATATATATATATATTTTATATATATATATATATATATATATATTTTTATATATATATATATATATATATATATATATTAAATATATATATATATATATATATATATATTTAATATATATATATATATATATATATATATATATATATATATATATATATTTAATATATATATATATATATATATATTTTATATATATATATATATATATATATATATATATATATATATATAAAATATATATATATATATATATATATTAAATATATATATATATATATATATATATATATATATATATATATATATATATATATATTCCGGGCAGGCCTGGTAAGCCCAAACGGGTAGTGCGGGTGAACTGGGAACGTCTGGAGGAGGCCCCTGTCTGCAAGATCTTCAACTCACACCTTCGGCTGAGTTTTTCTGGCACCCCTGTGGAGGTTGGGGGCATTGAACCTGAGTGGGCAATGTTCAAAGCCTCCATTGCTGAAGCTGCAGCAGAGATCTGTGGTCTCAAGGTCTTAGGTGCCTCAAGGGGCGGTAACCCTCGAACATCATGGTGGACACTGGTGGTCAGGGAAGCCGTCCGACTGAAGAAGGAGGCCTTCCAGGATGTGTTATCCCGGAGGACTCCGGAGACAGTTGCAAGGTACCGACAGGCCCAAAGGGCTGCAGCCTCTGCTGTGAAAGAGGAAAAGCAGTGGGTGTGGGAGAAATTCGGAGAGGACATGGAGAAGGACTTTCGGTCGGCACTAAAGTGTTTCTGGAAAACCATCCACCACCTCAGGAGGGGGAAATGGAGAACCATCCAAGCTGTGTACAGTAAGGATGGGACGCTGTTGACCTCAACTGAGGAAGTAACTGCACGGTGGAAGGAACACTTTGAGGAACTCCTGAATCCGACTAACACACCCTCTATGGTAGAGGCAGAGGTGGAGGATGATGGGGGATCATCGTCAATTTCCCTGGTGGAGGTCACTGAGGTAGTCAAACAACTACACATTGGCAAAGCCCCGGGGATTGATGAGATCTGTCCAGAAAAGCTGAAAGCTCTGGGTGTGGAGGGGATGTCTTGGATGACACACCTCTTTAGTCGGGGACAGTGCCAAAAGGAGTGGTAGACCGTGGTGGTGGTTCCCCTGTTCAGAAAGGGGGACTAGAGAGTGTGTGCCAACTATAGGGGTATCACACTTCTCAGCCTCCCTGGTAAAGTCTACTCCAGGGTGCTGGAATGGAGGGTTCGGCCAATAGTCGAATCTCAGATTGAAGAGGAACAATGTGGATTCCGTCCTGGTTGTGGATCAATGGACCAGCTCTTTACTCTCGCAAAGATCTTGGAGGGGGCCTGGGAGTATGCCCAGCCGGTCTACATGTGTTTTGTGGATTTGGAGAAGGCATATGATTGGGTACCCAGGGGTTTAATGTGGGAGGTGCTGAGGGAGTATGGGGTGAGGGGTTCCCTTCTTAGGGCTATCCAATCGCTGTACTCCCAAAGTGAAAGCTGTGTCTGGATGCTCGGCTAAAAGTCGGGCTCGTTCCAGGTGGGGGTTGGTCTCCGCCAGGGCTGCGCTTTGTCACCAATCCTGTTTGTGATATTCATGGACAGGATATTGAGGCGTAGTCATGGTGGGGAGGGGTTGCAGTTTGGTGACCTGATGATCTCATCACTGCTTTTTGCAGATGATGTAGTACTAATGGCGTCATCGGTCCGTGACCTCCAGCACTCACTGGATTGGTTTGCAGCTGAGTGTGAAGCGGCTGGGATGAGGATTAGCACCTCTAAATCTGAGGCCATGGTTCTCAGTAGGAAACCGATGGAGTGCCTACTCCGGGTGAGGAATGAGTACTTAACCCAAGTGAAGGAGTTCAGGTACCTTGGGGTCTTGTTCACGAGAGAGGGGACATACGAGCGGGAGATTGGCCAGAGAATCGGAGCAGCTGGAGCAGTATTGCAATCGCTTTACCGCACTGTTGTGAAGAAAAGAGAGCTGAGACGGAAGGCAAAGCTCTCGATCTACTGAGCAATCTTCGTTCCTACCCTCACCTATGGTCATGAAGTTTGGGTAGTGACCGAAAGAACTAGATTGCGGGTACAAGCGGCCGAAATGGGTTTTCTCAGGAGGGTGGCTGGCCTCTCCCTTAGAGATAGGGTGAGAAGCTTGGTTATCCGAGAGGAACTCGGAGTAGAGCCGCTGCTCCTTTGCGTTGAAAGGAGCCAGTTGAGGTGGTTCGGGCACCTGGTAAGGATCCCTCCATGTTCCAGGCATGTCCGGCTGGGAGGAGACCTCGGGGAAGACCCAGGACCAGGTGGAGAGATTATATCGCCACACTGACCTGGGGACGCCTCGGGATCCCCCAGTCAGAACTGGTTAATGTGGCTCGGGAAAGGGAAGTTTAGGGTCCCCTGCTGGAGCTGCTGCCCCCGTGACCCGATAATAGATAAGCGGTTGAGAATGGGGAGATATTTTTATATATATAAAATATTATACACACAAGTATATATTTATATAGTAATATATTTAACAATTGTATATTGTAGAAAAATATAACTGCAAAATAACTTTAATCTAACTAACTGTTCATAAGGCAGATGTCATGTTGGAAAAAAACTGTTCATGGGCCCAGATGTTTTGGTGCAGAGTGCACTATAGTGCCTGCCACAGGGGAGGAGTTGAAAGAGCTAATGGCTCGGGTGTGTGGGCTCTGTGATGATTTTTTCATCCACTTTTTGACTCTGGACAGTCGAAATTACTACAGTTATTTCCTGACAGTAGTCATCAATCTATAAAATCTCTCCAGATTTACTCTCCTTTGCTTTATAATTGCTTGGTTTAACCAAACACGCATTTAGCCAGTTTGCTCATACTGTCTCAAACATCTCTCAGCTCGCTGCTGGAGCCAAAGTAAAGACATCTCCTGATTGGCTAAACTTACTGCTGCAGCTGCACTCATTTATATTCATTCTATTGTTAAACTTTTGATGAATGTTTTGAAGAAGCCTGAAGTACAGACGAGTTGTAAAGCAAACTGTGGTCTGAATTGAAGAGGTAATTCTATATGCACAAACCTAAGAAAAGCACAAGTGGACCAAAATCCCTTTAACTGTCTCTAACCTTGTTAAAAATACTCAAACAATAGTTTAAATACAACTGTATAATGTGTATGTTTGTTAGACTCACTTGCTCACAACTAACTTGAAAGACGACAAAATATTTGGAAAACTTAGTACTAGTAGTAGTAACATCGTTATTAATTGTTTTTATTAATTGTTTTTATATTTTCTCCACAGGTTATTCTGACCACATTACTGGCTGTAATCCTAGCAGTTATATTTGTCTTGAAGCTACACTGTGATTTAAAAGGTGGGATCTTTATTTACTGCTTCACACTTTAATATGGAAATTTAATCTTTCAATTTATTTTGCAGTCACAGATTTAGACTATAATGCTGGTTGATCTGATCACAAATAGAGATGGATAGTCAGTCACTATTAGTTATCCTATGGGTCTCCTTTGTGCTATACTTTTGAATGTCATCAGCAGCTGGGTTTCCAGATCTGCCTGAAGGAGGATGATCATACTTCAAAACAAGACTCAAAAGTGCTAGCTAATAGCAAAAACTATAAATATGCATTAAGTGTATATTTACCACTTAATCAGACAGTATATCACAGGTAAACTGTCAGGTACTCAGATTGGTCAGTACAAGCTATACTCATAGTGTCATATAGTATTTTGCGCAGCTCATCACGCTTCACATGCACTCAGTAATCACACAGTCACACAGATGAAAAGAAAGTGAAGTAAAAACCCCAGTAAAATGTGAGTTGCATTTTATTTTAATCAGTACGCACTGGGAGAGTGCTGTCAATAATCACACACACAAACACACACACACACAGCTTTAACAAACTTGACCACAGTGCACAGGGCTATGAACTGCTGGAGTATATGTAAACTGATGAGCTTTGTGTATACTGATGATTGATGCACATTTGAGAGGAAAACCCTGCATTCTCTCCAAAATATATAAGTGAAGTGCAAAAAGATAGAATGTGATATTTTTTTGTTTGTTTGTTTTTATAAAACAGACAGTGTCATTCAGTAATACAGGTGCAGAGTAGAATCTTTAATACTATGGTTTGGTGTTAGGGATATCATAAATGATTTTTTAAAAATATATTATGTATCCATTTGGGCAGGAAAGTAGTTTGATATTACCCTTTATGTCCATAATAAAAGTGGGATTTTTTTTTATACTGTACTGCTGTTCAGATTTAGAAATATCTACAAATGAGTCGGCTGTAAATATCTTTCATTGCAATTGTAGACAGTCCATTATGTGCAATATAATATGGTCATGGACTGGACTGCAGAGCAGACATACAGTATGTTATGTTATTAACACTTATGTTAATTATATAAAGTACTCTACAGTTTGAAAGTCTTTAGGAGATGTGTATGCAGGTGTATTTTTGGCCTCAACTGTAATATCAGAGAGTACATACTGTACATGGTGGCTTAGTGTAAAATCCCATTGTGCAAGATGCTCCATTAATGTCAGGTGTGCAAAAGTCGTTTAAAAAATCATGTAAACAATGAGAATGGAACAGGGAGATGTGTCACCTGAGTCCTATTGCACTGGGTATTTATTAGCAGTGTATAAAGTAGGTGAACACCTTCTATATGTTAATGTAGTGATGTGAAAATATTTATTCATTGTTACCTTCTGAAGACATAGGAATACATAACTTTTTTTTTGTAAACTATAGCAGCAGATAGCAGGATGATTCATGTTTCAGAAATGACTAAATTACAGAGATCTCTCTTTTTTCTCTCTCTCTCTATGACAGATAATTCCTGTAGAAATAGGTGTCTTTCTGGAAATAGAAACAGCAAGTCATCATGTCACTGTGATGCACCATGTGTGCAGGAAGGCAACTGCTGTCTGGACTATGAAGAAGTGTGTATTGAACCCAGTAAGTAGCTCAGCTGTTCATTCAGAGTTGACACCTTGAGTCAGTGATTTAAGTTCCTACGTTATATCGATGTCTGTGCAGGGGAGGTTCTTCGTATTCAGACTCGACGTGAGCAGGGGCTTATATTGACTTTCTGGACGACATTTTGAAGTGATTAAAATGTAGACTAGACTTGTGTGATATAATGATTTAATCATCGCTAAATGATGTTATACTGCAACAATATCCAGTGACGTTTGCTCTGATTTTGCATTTTGTGCAGAAGTTTAACATTGGCGTATGCTTGGATGAGTTATTACTCACAAATATACTAAAAGAGTGGTGTATTTATCCCAGGAGATGAGCTGAAGGACACATTAATCTGTAATGATTTATGCAAGTGTTTTGAACTCCCTGATATTAACTAACACTGCCTGAAATCCCTGCCTCCTTTATCCCATCTTACATACTCTCGACATGCTTTTTGTCATGAGAAAAAGTTTTGACTTTCTTAATTTGGAGATAAATCTATCATCCATTACATCTATGTTTGCTCAGCTTAGTGAACAGTACAGTAGTATAGAATGTAGTGAAATAAGTGCAATTTGGGGGGGTTTTTTGTCTGAAAGAGAAAAAAGGACAATTATTTTGACCAAAAAAGATTGAATATGCCTTAAACTCTGCTTTGACTCTCCTGTCAGCACTCAGACCTGTTCAAACATGGAAAATGTAATTCACCTAAATTTCCACCATCCAGCTAGTTTTTGTGATGGACAATGCTGGCAGGAACCTGATTTATTATTATTATTATTATTATTATTATTATTATTATTATTACTACTACTACACCCTCCTGTACTTTCCTTAAACCTGAAATGGTGGAGATGCTAATTTTCATGTCTTTTTTAGTCTATCGTTTATGGTGATATTTTATAATGGTAAATCACAACCACAGGGGAAAAAATCTATATGGCAGAAGACCTATGTGGACTGTAGAAGCAGATCAAACTTTTTAAAATCAATTTTTACTTTGTCTTTGTAATTTCTTTGTCTGTAAATGTTCCAGGTAAAGTAATAAACGTTCCTTTTTCCACCTTATTTCTTTTAGCTGAACTCCAATCAGATGATGACATCACATAATCATAGTGACAGTAAAATATAAGTAATTATGTTGTAGACATAAAAGTAGTAGACAAAAGTAGTAGACACAAAAAGACAGTGGATGTGATTGAGATATGGTATTTATCAAAGTGATGGGTTTGGGGGGGGGTATGGTGGGGGAAGTGTGTAATATTTGAAACGTCAGTTGAGGTAATTAATATGTATAACATAGACTTTGGATTCTGTAAATGTTGTATGCATGTATGTGTAGTTTTGTCACGTGTGTTTGTAAGCATAATGTTTGAGATGTGTGGTATGGCTTTGATCATGTGGTTGGTCTGTAGAAGCTGTATTGTTGGCTATTGCAAGGTGATTCCCTGATGTATGTAGGTGATCAGTGGTGTCCAAATAATGTTAATTTTGAAAGTTTTGTTTTTACTAGGTTTTTCCAGTGTGTGTTATTAATATTGTTCTTTGAATTCCAATATTTTAGTATGGTTTTCTTGGCGATGGTTAGCACTGTAAGGATGACTATTGTATTTTCCTTTGTAATGTTGATCTCAGATGTATCTCCAAGTAGGCAAAGTGATGTTGATGATGCTCAGTTGAATAAATTAGTATAAGTTCATCACTGTATTACTGTGAATACCCACGAAAGAAAGATCAGAGTCCACGCAAGTATAATTTCATGCTTCAATTAAC